>NC_058102.1:111332878-111635909 GCF_020171115.1 Neogale vison | reverse complement strand
AAAGGGACACGTCTGTCACCGTGTTCCCCAAAGGCAAGTATGAGGAAGGTGCAGAACGCTGCAACGGGCGAATAGAACGAGCCGTTGGCTTTATGTCAGAAAACGGTGCGAAGCAGGAGAAAAGGCACTGGCAGGTGCAGCGGGACGGTTGCAAGACAAGTGTCACCAGTTCCCTGTCAGAGCCATGGAGGCCAGGCTGCTAAGGAGACACGAGAGGAAGACTAGGGCAGGCACGCGTGCTCCACTCTGAGGGAGGAGTCTGGGCAGAAGGCAGGCCTGTCCTGTGTCTCTGGTCCCAAGGGGACATCGTCTCCTTGAACACCTGTGCCTAGGGCAGACTTGGGCTTGCCACCAGGCCCCATAGCCGCAACTCGCAGCAACAGCTCCCTGGAGGACCGGGCAGTCCGATGCCGTCTTCCTCCAAGATGTGACAACGTTGGTGGTGGCAGGGCGTGTGCCGGGGAAGGAATGGGGACAGTGTGCAGGGTTCATGTCCACTCCCTCTCCTGTGGGGAAGGCACTGGCCTAGTCCCCGATTCCGCCTGAGCGCCAGTAGAAAAGGCCTAGCCTGCCTATGCCAGGACATGGAAGTGAGCATGGAGTGCCATCCTAAGCCACGCACGCTGCTGTTGCTTTCTGACTGTGCCTGCTTAGTTCGGCTTGGCAGGGTGAACGCGGGGCGCGAACAGGGAGCCCGGGAAAGCGAGGCCCAAGAGGCACTAGCTCTCCCGCAGCTCTTCATCTTTGAAGTGACAGAGCGAACGCCCAAAGCCTTGCTGTGAAGCAGCAGCGAAGGGCAGTTCGTGCCAGCTGAAAACCTCTACAAACGTGTAGCAGTAGTTGCTAAATCAGAGTCGGATCTGTAGGCTGCTGTGGCTGCCTGCCTTAGCCTACTATTCCCAGGACAGAGGTTGAGCCCCACATAGAGCGAAAGCCTCTTTGTCCGGGCTCCCTTCTGGGAAGGCCCAGCTTTCTTTGGGAAATCAAAGTCAGGTCTGAGGGACGCTGCTGCTGCTTGCTTGAGCTGGTCTCCCCTGCACGTTGTAATAAACCCGCATGGAGCGAAATCCTCTATGCGCAGGCATCCTCTCTGGGAAAGCATAGCATTTGTTGGGAAATCAGAATCGGGTTTGTGGGAAGCTGCTGCTTCTTGCCGGAGCTAGTCTGCTCAGGACAGTGGAAGATACCCGCATGGAGCGAAATTCTCTTTCACCTAGCATCCCCTCTGCCTGAGAGAGAAGCGTGGTTGCACCTCTGGAAAGGACCTTAAGGAAAGGGACACGTCTGTCACCGTGTTCCCCAAAGGCAAGTATGAGGAAGGTGCAGAACGCTGCAACGGGCGAATAGAACGAGCCGTTGGCTTTATGTCAGAAAACGGTGCGAAGCAGGAGAGAAGGCACTGGCAGGTGCAGCGGGACGGTTGCAAGACAAGTGTCACCAGTTCCCTGTCAGAGCCATGGAGGCCAGGCTGCTAAGGAGACACGAGAGGAAGACTAGGGCAGGCACGCGTGCTCCACTCTAAGGGAGGTGTCTGGGCAGAAGGCAGGCCTGTCCTGTGTCTCTGGTCCCAAGGGGACAGCGTCTCCTTGAACACCTGTGCCTAGGGCAGACTTGGGCTTGCCACCAGGCCCCATAGCCGCAACTCGCAGCAACAGCTCCCTGGAGGACCGGGCAGTCCGATGCCGTCTTCCTCCAAGATGTGACAACGTTGGTGGTGGCAGGGCGTGTGCCGGGGAAGGAATGGGGACAGTGTGCAGGGTTCATGTCCACTCCCTCTCCTGTGGGGAAGGCACTGGCCTAGTCCCCGATTCCGCCTGAGCGCCAGTAGAAAAGGCCTAGCCTGCCTATGCCAGGACATGGAAGTGAGCATGGAGTGCCATCCTAAGCCACGCACGCTGCTGTTGCTTTGTGACTGTGCCTGCTTAGTTCGGCTTGGCAGGGTGAACGCGGGGCGCGAACAGGGAGCCCGGGAAAGCGAGGCCCAAGAGGCACTAGCTCTCCCGCAGCTCTTCATCTTTGAAGTGACAGAGCGAACGCCCAAAGCCTTGCTGTGAAGCAGCAGCGAAGGGCAGTTCGTGCCAGCTGAAAACCTCTACAAACGTGTAGCAGTAGTTGCTAAATCAGAGTCGGATCTGTAGGCTGCTGTGGCTGCCTGCCTTAGCCTACTATTCCCAGGACAGAGGGAGAGCCCCGCATAGAGCGAAAGCCTCGTTGCCCGGGCATCCCTTCTGGGAAGGCCCAGCTTTCTTTGGGAAATCAAAGTCAGGTCTGAGGGACGCTGCTGCTGCTTGCTTGAGCTGGTCTCCCCTGCACGTTGTAATAAACCCGCATGGAGCGAAATCCTCTATGCGCAGGCATCCTCTCTGGGAAAGCATAGCATTTGTTGGGAAATCAGAATCGGGTTTGTGGGAAGCTGCTGCTTCTTGCCGGAGCTAGTCTGCTCAGGACAGTGGAAGATACCCGCATGGAGCGAAATTCTCTTTCACCTAGCATCCCCTCTGCCTGAGAGAGAAGCGTGGTTGCACCTCTGGAAAGGACCTTAAGGAAAGGGACACGTCTGTCACCGTGTTCCCCAAAGGCAAGTATGAGGAAGGTGCAGAACGCTGCAACGGGCGAATAGAACGAGCCGTTGGCTTTATATCAGAAAACGGTGCGAAGCAGGAGAGAAGGCACTGGCAGGTGCAGCGGGACGGTTGCAAGACAAGTGTCACCAGTTCCCTGTCAGAGCCATGGAGGCCAGGCTGCTAAGGAGACACGAGAAGAAGACTAGGGCAGGCACGCGTGCTCCACTCTAAGGGAGGAGTCTGGGCAGAAGGCAGGCCTGTCCTGTGTCTCTGGTCCCAAGGGGACAGCGTCTCCTTGAACACCTGTGCCTAGGGCAGACTTGGGCTTGCCACCAGGCCCCATAGCCGCAACTCGCAGCAACAGCTCCCTGGAGGACCGGGCAGTCCGATGCCGTCTTCCTCCAAGATGTGACAACGTTGGTGGTGGCAGGGCGTGTGCCGGGGAAGGAATGGGGACAGTGTGCAGGGTTCATGTCCACTCCCTCTCCTGTGGGGAAGGCACTGGCCTAGTCCCCGATTCCGCCTGAGCGCCAGTAGAAAAGGCCTAGCCTGCCTATGCCAAGACATGGAAGTGAGCATGGAGTGCCATCCTAAGCCAAGCACGCTGCTGTTGCTTTGTGACTGTGCCTGCTTAGTTCGGCTTGGCAGGGTGAACGCGGGGCTCGTACAGGGAGCCCGGGAAAGCGAGGCCCAAGAGGCACTAGCTCTCCCGCAGCTCTTCATCTTTGAAGTGACAGAGCGAACGCCCAAAGCCTTGCTGTGAAGCAGCAGCGAAGGGCAGTTCGTGCCAGCTGAAAACCTCTACAAACGTGTAGCAGTAGTTGCTAATTCAGAGTCGGATCTGTAGGCTGCTGTGGCTGCCTGCCTTAGCCTACTATTCCCAGGACAGAGGGAGAGCCCCGCATAGAGCGAAAGCCTCTTTGCCCGGGCATCCCTTCTGGGAAGGCCCAGCTTTCTTTGGGAAGTCAAAGTCAGGTCTGAGGGACGCTGCTGCTGCTTGCTTGAGCTGGTCTCCCCTGCACGTTGTAATAAACCCGCATGGAGCGAAATCCTCTATGCGCAGGCATCCTCTCTGGGAAAGCATAGCATTTGTTGGGAAATCAGAATCGGGTTTGTGGGAAGCTGCTGCTTCTTGCCGGAGCTAGTCTGCTCAGGACAGTGGCAGATACCCGCATGGAGCGAAATTCTCTTTCACCTAGCATCCCCTCTGCCTGAGAGAGAAGCGTGGTTGCACCTCTGGAAAGGACCTTAAGGAAAGGGACACGTCTGTCACCGTGTTCCCCAAAGGCAAGTATGAGGAAGGTGCAGAACGCTGCAACGGGCGAATAGAACGAGCCGTTGGCTTTATGTCAGAAAACGGTGCGAAGCAGGAGAGAAGGCACTGGCAGGTGCAGCGGGACGGTTGCAAGACAAGTGTCACCAGTTCCCTGTCAGAGCCATGGAGGCCAGGCTGCTAAGGAGACACGAGAGGAAGACTAGGGCAGGCACGCGTGCTCCACTCTAAGGGAGGTGTCTGGGCAGAAGGCAGGCCTGTCCTCTGTCTCTTGTCCCAATGGGACAGCGTCTCCTTGAACACCTGTGCCTAGGGCAGACTTGGGCTTGCCATAGGCCCCATAGCCGCAACTCGCAGCAACAGCTCCCTGGAGGACCGGGCAGTCCGATGCCGTCTTCCTCCAAGATGTGACAACGTTGGTGGTGGCAGGGCGTGTGCCGGGGAAGGAATGGGGACAGTGTGCAGGGTTCATGTCCACTCCCTCTCCTGTGGGGAAGGCACTGGCCTAGTCCCCGATTCCGCCTGAGCGCCAGTAGAAAAGGCCTAGCCTGCCTATGCCAGGACATGGAAGTGAACATGGAGTGCCATCCTAAGCCACGCACGCTGCTGTTGCTTTGTGACTGTGCCTGCTTAGTTCGTCTTGGCAGGGTGAACGCGGGGCGCGAACAGGGAGCCCGGGAAAGCGAGGCCCAAGAGGCACTAGCTCTCCCGCAGCTCTTCATCTTTGAAGTGACAGAGCGAACGCCCAAAGCCTTGCTGTGAAGCAGCAGCGAAGGGCAGTTCGTGCCAGCTGAAAACCTCTACAAACGTGTAGCATTAGTTGCTAAATCAGAGTCGGATCTGTAGGCTGCTGTGGCTGCCTGCCTTAGCCTACTATTCCCAGGACAGAGGGAGAGCCCCGCATAGAGCGAAAGCCTCGTTGCCCGGGCATCCCTTCTGGGAAGGCCCAGCTTTCTTTGGGAAATCAAAGTCAGGTCTGAGGGACGCTGCTGCTGCTTGCTTGAGCTGGTCTCCCCTGCACGTTGTAATAAACCCGCATGGAGCGAAATCCTCTATGCGCAGGCATCCTCTCTGGGAAAGCATAGCATTTGTTGGGAAATCAGAATCGGGTTTGTGGGAAGCTGCTGCTTCTTGCCGGAGCTAGTCTGCTCAGGACAGTGGAAGATACCCGCATGGAGCGAAATTCTCTTTCACCTAGCATCCCCTCTGCCTGAGAGAGAAGCGTGGTTGCACCTCTGGAAAGGACCTTAAGGAAAGGGACACGTCTGTCACCGTGTTCCCCAAAGGCAAGTATGAGGAAGGTGCAGAACGCTGCAACGGGCGAATAGAACGAGCCGTTGGCTTTATATCAGAAAACGGTGCGAAGCAGGAGAGAAGGCACTGGCAGGTGCAGCGGGACGGTTGCAAGACAAGTGTCACCAGTTCCCTGTCAGAGCCATGGAGGCCAGGCTGCTAAGGAGACACGAGAAGAAGACTAGGGCAGGCACGCGTGCTCCACTCTAAGGGAGGAGTCTGGGCAGAAGGCAGGCCTGTCCTGTGTCTCTGGTCCCAAGGGGACAGCGTCTCCTTGAACACCTGTGCCTAGGGCAGACTTGGGCTTGCCACCAGGCCCCATAGCCGCAACTCGCAGCAACAGCTCCCTGGAGGACCGGGCAGTCCGATGCCGTCTTCCTCCAAGATGTGACAACGTTGGTGGTGGCAGGGCGTGTGCCGGGGAAGGAATGGGGACAGTGTGCAGGGTTCATGTCCACTCCCTCTCCTGTGGGGAAGGCACTGGCCTAGTCCCCGATTCCGCCTGAGCGCCAGTAGAAAAGGCCTAGCCTGCCTATGCCAAGACATGGAAGTGAGCATGGAGTGCCATCCTAAGCCAAGCACGCTGCTGTTGCTTTGTGACTGTGCCTGCTTAGTTCGGCTTGGCAGGGTGAACGCGGGGCTCGTACAGGGAGCCCGGGAAAGCGAGGCCCAAGAGGCACTAGCTCTCCCGCAGCTCTTCATCTTTGAAGTGACAGAGCGAACGCCCAAAGCCTTGCTGTGAAGCAGCAGCGAAGGGCAGTTCGTGCCAGCTGAAAACCTCTACAAACGTGTAGCAGTAGTTGCTAATTCAGAGTCGGATCTGTAGGCTGCTGTGGCTGCCTGCCTTAGCCTACTATTCCCAGGACAGAGGGAGAGCCCCGCATAGAGCGAAAGCCTCTTTGCCCGGGCATCCCTTCTGGGAAGGCCCAGCTTTCTTTGGGAAGTCAAAATCAGGTCTGAGGGACGCTGCTGCTGCTTGCTTGAGCTGGTCTCCCCTGCACGTTGTAATAAACCCGCATGGAGCGAAATCCTCTATGCGCAGGCATCCTCTCTGGGAAAGCATAGCATTTGTTGGGAAATCAGAATCGGGTTTGTGGGAAGCTGCTGCTTCTTGCCGGAGCTAGTCTGCTCAGGACAGTGGCAGATACCCGCATGGAGCGAAATTCTCTTTCACCTAGCATCCCCTCTGCCTGAGAGAGAAGCGTGGTTGCACCTCTGGAAAGGACCTTAAGGAAAGGGACACGTCTGTCACCGTGTTCCCCAAAGGCAAGTATGAGGAAGGTGCAGAACGCTGCAACGGGCGAATAGAACGAGCCGTTGGCTTTATGTCAGAAAACGGTGCGAAGCAGGAGAGAAGGCACTGGCAGGTGCAGCGGGACGGTTACAAGACAAGTGTCACCAGTTCCCTGTCAGAGCCATGGAGGCCAGGCTGCTAAGGAGACACGAGAGGAAGACTAGGGCAGGCACGCGTGCTCCACTCTAAGGGAGGTGTCTGGGCAGAAGGCAGGCCTGTCCTCTGTCTCTTGTCCCAATGGGACAGCGTCTCCTTGAACACCTGTGCCTAGGGCAGACTTGGGCTTGCCATAGGCCCCATAGCCGCAACTCGCAGCAACAGCTCCCTGGAGGACCGGGCAGTCCGATGCCGTCTTCCTCCAAGATGTGACAACGTTGGTGGTGGCAGGGCGTGTGCCGGGGAAGGAATGGGGACAGTGTGCAGGGTTCATGTCCACTCCCTCTCCTGTGGGGAAGGCACTGGCCTAGTCCCCGATTCCGCCTGAGCGCCAGTAGAAAAGGCCTAGCCTGCCTATGCCAGGACATGGAAGTGAACATGGAGTGCCATCCTAAGCCACGCACGCTGCTGTTGCTTTGTGACTGTGCCTGCTTAGTTCGTCTTGGCAGGGTGAACGCGGGGCGCGAACAGGGAGCCCGGGAAAGCGAGGCCCAAGAGGCACTAGCTCTCCCGCAGCTCTTCATCTTTGAAGTGACAGAGCGAACGCCCAAAGCCTTGCTGTGAAGCAGCAGCGAAGGGCAGTTCGTGCCAGCTGAAAACCTCTACAAACGTGTAGCATTAGTTGCTAAATCAGAGTCAGATCTGTAGGCTGCTGTGGCTGCCTGCCTTAGCCTACTATTCCCAGGACAGAGGGAGAGCCCCGCATAGAGCGAAAGCCTCTTTGCCCGGGCATCCCTTCTGGGAAGGCCCAGCTTTCTTTGGGAAATCAAAGTCAGGTCTGAGGGACGCTGCTGCTGCTTGCATGAGCTGGTCTCCCCTGCACGTTGTAATAAACCCGCATGGAGCGAAATCCTCTATGCGCAGGCATCCTCTCTGGGAAAGCATAGCATTTGTTGGGAAATCAGAATCGGGTTTGTGGGAAGCTGCTGCTTCTTGCCGGAGCTAGTCTGCTCAGGACAGTGGAAGATACCCGCATGGAGCGAAATTCTCTTTCACCTAGCATCCCCTCTGCCTGAGAGAGAAGCGTGGTTGCACCTCTGGAAAGGACCTTAAGGAAAGGGACACGTCTGTCACCGTGTTCCCCAAAGGCAAGTATGAGGAAGGTGCAGAACGCTGCAACGGGCGAATAGAAAGAGCCGTTGGCTTTATGTCAGAAAACAGTGCGAAGCAGGAGAGAAGGCTCTGGCAGGTGCAGCAGGCCTGTGGCAAGACAAGTGTCACCATTTCCCTGTGCAGAGACATGGAGGCCAGGCTGCTAACAGACACGAGAGGACGACTAGAGCAGGCATGCGTGCTCCATACTGAGGGAGCATTCTGGGCAGAAGGCAGGCCTGTCCTGTGTCTCTGGTCCCAAGGGGACAGCGTCTCCTTGAACACCTGTGCCTAGGGCAGACTTGGGCTTGCCACCAGGCCCCATAGCTCACAGCAACAGCACCCTGGAGGAACGGGCAGTCCGATGCCGTCTTCCTCCAAGATGTGAGAACGTTGGTGGTGGCAGGGCGTGTGCCCGGGAAAGCATGGGGACAGTGTGCAAGGTTCATGTCCACTCCCTCTCCTGTGGGGAAGGCACTGGCCTAGTCCCCGATTCCGCCTGAGCGCCAGTAGAAAAGGCCTAGCCTGCCTATGCCAGGACATGGAAGTGAGCATAGAGTGCCATCCTAAGCCACGCACGCTGCTGTTGCTTTGTGACTGTGCCTGCTTAGTTCGGCTTGGCAGGGTGAACGCGGGGCGCGAACAGGGAGCCCGAGAAAGCGAGGCCCAAGAGGCACTAGTTCTCCCGCAGCTCTTCATCTTTGAAGTGACAGAGCGAACGCCCAAAGCCTTGCTGTGAAGCAGCAGCGAAGGGCAGTTCGTGCCAGCTGAAAACCTCTACAAACGTGTAGCAGTAGTTGCTAAATCAGAGTCGGATCTGTAGGCTGCTGTGGCTGCCTGCCTTAGCCTACTATTCCCAGGACAGAGGGAGAGCCCCGCATAGAGCGAAAGCCTCTTTGCCCGGGCATCCCTTCTGGGAAGGCCCAGCTTTCTTTGGGAAATCAAAGTCAGGTCTGAGGGACGCTGCTGCTGCTTGCTTGAGCTGGTCTCCCCTGCACGTTGTAATAAACCCGCATGGAGCGAAATCCTCTATGCGCAGGCATCCTCTCTGGGAAAGCATAGCATTTGTTGGGAAATCAGAATCGGGTTTGTGGGAAGCTGCTGCTTCTTGCCGGAGCTAGTCTGCTCAGGACAGTGGAAGATACCCGCATGGAGCGAAATTCTCTTTCACCTAGCATCCCCTCTGCCTGAGAGAGAAGCGTGGTTGCACCTCTGGAAAGGACCTTAAGGAAAGGGACACGCCTGTCACCGTGTTCCCCAAAGGCAAGTATGAGGAAGGTGCAGAACGCTGCAACGGGCGAATAGAACGAGCCGTTGGCTTTATGTCAGAAAACGGTGCGAAGCAGGAGAGAAGGCACTGGCAGGTGCAGCGGGACGGTTGCAAGACAAGTGTCACCAGTTCCCTGTCAGAGCCATGGAGGCCAGGCTGCTAAGGAGACACGAGAGGAAGACTAGGGCAGGCACGCGTGCTCCACTCTGAGGGAGGAGTCTGGGCAGAAGGCAGGCCTGTCCTGTGTCTGTGGTCCCAAGGGGACAGCGTCTCCTTGAACACCTGTGCCTAGGGCAGACTTGGGCTTGCCACCAGGCCCCATAGCCGCAACTCGCAGCAACAGCTCCCTGGAGGACCGGGCAGTCCGATGCCGTCTTCCTCCAAGATGTGACAACGTTGGTGGTGGCAGGGCGTGTGCCGGGGAAGGAATGGGGACAGTGTGCAGGGTTCATGTCCACTCCCTCTCCTGTGGGGAAGGCACTGGCCTAGTCCCCGATTCCGCCTGAGCGCCAGTAGAAAAGGCCTAGCCTGCCTATGCCAAGACATGGAAGTGAGCATGGAGTGCAGTCCTAAGCCACGCACGCTGCTGTTGCTTTGTGACTGTGCCTGCTTAGTTTGGCTTGGCAGGGTGAACGCGGGGCTCGAACAGGGAGCCCGGGAAAGCGAGGCCCAAGAGGCACTAGCTCTCCCGCAGCTCTTCATCTTTGAAGTGACAGAGCGAACGCCCAAAGCCTTGCTGTGAAGCAGCAGCGAAGGGCAGTTCGTGCCAGCTGAAAACCTCTACAAACGTGTAGCAGTAGTTGCTAAATCAGAGTCGGATCTGTAGGCTGCTGTGGCTGCCTGCCTTAGCCTACTATTCCCAGGACAGAGGGAGAGCCCCGCATAGAGCGAAAGCCTCTTTGCCCGGGCATCCCTTCTGGGAAGGCCCAGCTTTCTTTGGGAAATCAAAGTCAGGTCTGAGGGACGCTGCTGCTGCTTGCTTGAGCTGGTCTCCCCTGCACGTTGTAATAAACCCGCATGGAGCGAAATCCTCTATGCGCAGGCATCCTCTCTGGGAAAGCATAGCATTTGTTGGGAAATCAGAATCGGGTTTGTGGGAAGCTGCTGCTTCTTGCCGGAGCTAGTCTGCTCAGGACAGTGGAAGATACCCGCATGGAGCGAAATTCTCTTTCACCTAGCATCCCCTCTGCCTGAGAGAGAAGCGTGGTTGCACCTCTGGAAAGGACCTTAAGGAAAGGGACACGTCTGTCACCGTGTTCCCCAAAGGCAAGTATGAGGAAGGTGCAGAACGCTGCAATGGGCGAATAGAACGAGCCGTTGGCTTTATGTCAGAAAACGGTGCGAAGCAGGAGAGAAGGCACTGGCAGGTGCAGCGGGACGGTTGCAAGACAAGTGTCACCAGTTCCCTGTCAGAGCCATGGAGGCCAGGCTGCTAAGGAGACACGAGAGGAAGACTAGGGCAGGCACGCGTGCTCCACTCTGAGGGAGGAGTCTGGGCAGAAGGCAGGCCTGTCCTGTGTCTCTGGTCCCAAGGGGACAGCGTCTCCTTGAACACCTGTGCCTAGGGCAGACTTGGGCTTGCCACCAGGCCCCATAGCCGCAACTCCCAGCAACAGCTCCCTGGAGGACCGGGCAGTCCGATGCCGTCTTCCTCCAAGATGTGACAACGTTGGTGGTGGCAGGGCGTGTGCCGGGGAAGGAATGGGGACAGTGTGCAGGGTTCATGTCCACTCCCTCTCCTGTGGGGAAGGCACTGGCCTAGTCCCCGATTCCGCCTGAGCGCCAGTAGAAAAGGCCTAGCCTGCCTATGCCAGGACATGGAAGTGAGCATGGAGTGCCATCCTAAGCCACGCACGCTGCTGTTGCTTTGTGACTGTGCCTGCTTAGTTCGGCTTGGCAGGGTGAACGCGGGGCGCGAACAGGGAGCCCGAGAAAGCGAGGCCCAAGAGGCACTAGTTCTCCCGCAGCTCTTCATCTTTGAAGTGACAGAGCGAACGCCCAAAGCCTTGCTGTGAAGCAGCAGCGAAGGGCAGTTCGTGCCAGCTGAAAACCTCTACAAACGTGTAGCAGTAGTTGCTAAATCAGAGTCGGATCTGTAGGCTGCTGTGGCTGCCTGCCTTAGCCTACTATTCCCAGGACAGAGGGAGAGCCCCGCATAGAGCGAAAGCCTCTTTGCCCGGGCATCCCTTCTGGGAAGGCCCAGCTTTCTTTGGGAAATCAAAGTCAGGTCTGAGGGACGCTGCTGCTGCTTGCTTGAGCTGGTCTCCCCTGCACGTTGTAATAAACCCGCATGGAGCGAAATCCTCTATGCGCAGGCATCCTCTCTGGGAAAGCATAGCATTTGTTGGGAAATCAGAATCGGGTTTGTGGGAAGCTGCTGCTTCTTGCCGGAGCTAGTCTGCTCAGGACAGTGGAAGATACCCGCATGGAGCGAAATTCTCTTTCACCTAGCATCCCCTCTGCCTGAGAGAGAAGCGTGGTTGCACCTCTGGAAAGGACCTTAAGGAAAGGGACACGTCTGTCACCGTGTTCCCCAAAGGCAAGTATGAGGAAGGTGCAGAACGCTGCAACGGGCGAATAGAACGAGCCGTTGGCTTTATGTCAGAAAACGGTGCGAAGCAGGAGAGAAGGCACTGGCAGGTGCAGCGGGACGGTTGCAAGACAAGTGTCACCAGTTCCCTGTCAGAGCCATGGAGGCCAGGCTGCTAAGGAGACACGAGAGGAAGACTAGGGCAGGCACGCGTGCTCCACTCTGAGGGAGGAGTCTGGGCAGAAGGCAGGCCTGTCCTGTGTCTCTGGTCCCAAGGGGACAGCGTCTCCTTGAACACCTGTGCCTAGGGCAGACTTGGGCTTGCCACCAGGCCCCATAGCCGCAACTCCCAGCAACAGCTCCCTGGAGGACCGGGCAGTCCGATGCCGTCTTCCTCCAAGATGTGACAACGTTGGTGGTGGCAGGGCGTGTGCCGGGGAAGGAATGGGGACAGTGTGCAGGGTTCATGTCCACTCCCTCTCCTGTGGGGAAGGCACTGGCCTAGTCCCCGATTCCGCCTGAGCGCCAGTAGAAAAGGCCTAGCCTGCCTATGCCAGGACATGGAAGAGAGCATGGAGTGCCATCCTAAGCCACGCACGCTGCTGTTGCTTTGTGACTGTGCCTGCTTAGTTCGGCTTGGCAGGGTGAACGCGGGGCGCGAACAGGGAGCCCGGGAAAGCGAGGCCCAAGAGGCACTAGCTCTCCCGCAGCTCTTCATCTTTGAAGTGACAGAGCGAACGCCCAAAGCCTTGCTGTGAAGCAGCAGCGAAGGGCAGTTCGTCCCAGCTGAAAACCTCTACAAACGTGTAGCAGTAGTTGCTAAATCAGAGTCGGATCTGTAGGCTGCTGTGGCTGCCTGCCTTAGCCTACTATTCCCAGGACAGAGGGAGAGCCCCGCATAGAGCGAAAGCCTCTTTGCCCGGGCATCCCTTCTGGGAAGGCCCAGCTTTCTTTGGGAAATCAAAGTCAGGTCTGAGGGACGCTGCTGCTGCTTGCTTGAGCTGGTCTCCCCTGCACGTTGTAATAAACCCGCATGGAGCGAAATCCTCTATGCGCAGGCATCCTCTCTGGGAAAGCATAGCATTTGTTGGGAAATCAGAATCGGGTTTGTGGGAAGCTGCTGCTTCTTGCCGGAGCTAGTCTGCTCAGGACAGTGGAAGATACCCGCATGGAGCGAAATTCTCTTTCACCTAGCATCCCCTCTGCCTGAGAGAGAAGCGTGGTTGCACCTCTGGAAAGGACCTTAAGGAAAGGGACACGTCTGTCACCGTGTTCCCCAAAGGCAAGTATGAGGAAGGTGCAGAACGCTGCAACGGGCGAATAGAACGAGCCGTTGGCTTTATGTCAGAAAACGGTGCGAAGCAGGAGAGAAGGCACTGGCAGGTGCAGCGGGACGGTTGCAAGACAAGTGTCACCAGTTCCCTGTCAGAGCCATGGAGGCCAGGCTGCTAAGGAGACACGAGAGGAAGACTAGGGCAGGCACGCGTGCTCCACTCTGAGGGAGGAGTCTGGGCAGAAGGCAGGCCTGTCCTGTGTCTCTGGTCCCAAGGGGACAGCGTCTCCTTGAACACCTGTGCCTAGGGCAGACTTGGGCTTGCCACCAGGCCCCATAGCCGCAACTCCCAGCAACAGCTCCCTGGAGGACCGGGCAGTCCGATGCCGTCTTCCTCCAAGATGTGACAACGTTGGTGGTGGCAGGGCGTGTGCCGGGGAAGGAATGGGGACAGTGTGCAGGGTTCATGTCCACTCCCTCTCCTGTGGGGAAGGCACTGGCCTAGTCCCCGATTCCGCCTGAGCGCCAGTAGAAAAGGCCTAGCCTGCCTATGCCAGGACATGGAAGTGAGCATGGAGTGCCATCCTAAGCCACGCACGCTGCTGTTGCTTTGTGACTGGGCCTGCTTAGTTCGGCTTGGCAGGGTGAACGCGGGGCGCGAACAGGGAGCCCGGGAAAGCGAGGCCCAAGAGGCACTAGCTCTCCCGCAGCTCTTCATCTTTGAAGTGACAGAGCGAACGCCCAAAGCCTTGCTGTGAAGCAGCAGCGAAGGGCAGTTCGTGCCAGCTGAAAACCTCTACAAACGTGTAGCAGTAGTTGCTAAATCAGAGTCGGATCTGTAGGCTGCTGTGGCTGCCTGCCTTAGCCTACTATTCCCAGGACAGAGGGAGAGCCCCGCATAGAGCGAAAGCCTCTTTGCCCGGGCATCCCTTCTGGGAAGGCCCAGCTTTCTTTGGGAAATCAAAGTCAGGTCTGAGGGACGCTGCTGCTGCTTGCTTGAGCTGTTCTCCCCTGCACGTTGTAATAAACCCGCATGGAGCGAAATCCTCTATGCGCAGGCATCCTCTCTGGGAAAGCATAGCATTTGTTGGGAAATCAGAATCGGGTTTGTGGGAAGCTGCTGCTTCTTGCCGGAGCTAGTCTGCTCAGGACAGTGGAAGATACCCGCATGGAGCGAAATTCTCTTTCACCTAGCATCCCCTCTGCCTGAGAGAGAAGCGTGGTTGCACCTCTGGAAAGGACCTTAAGGAAAGGGACACGTCTGTCACCGTGTTCCCCAAAGGCAAGTATGAGGAAGGTGCAGAACGCTGCAACGGGCGAATAGAACGAGCCGTTGGCTTTATGTCAGAAAACGGTGCGAAGCAGGAGAGAAGGCACTGGCAGGTGCAGCGGGACGGTTGCAAGACAAGTGTCACCAGTTCCCTGTCAGAGCCATGGAGGCCAGGCTGCTAAGGAGACACGAGAGGAAGACTAGGGCAGGCACGCGTGCTCCACTCTGAGGGAGGAGTCTGGGCAGAAGGCAGGCCTGTCCTGTGTCTCTGGTCCCAAGGGGACAGCGTCTCCTTGAACACCTGTGCCTAGGGCAGACTTGGGCTTGCCACCAGGCCCCATAGCCGCAACTCGCAGCAACAGCTCCCTGGAGGACCGGGCAGTCCGATGCCGTCTTCCTCCAAGATGTGACAACGTTGGTGGTGGCAGGGCGTGTGCCGGGGAAGGAATGGGGACAGTGTGCAGGGTTCATGTCCACTCCCTCTCCTGTGGGGAAGGCACTGGCCTAGTCCCCGATTCCGCCTGAGCGCCAGTAGAAAAGGCCTAGCCTGCCTATGCCAGGACATGGAAGTGAGCATGGAGTGCCATCCTAAGCCACGCACGCTGCTGTTGCTTTGTGACTGTGCCTGCTTAGTTCGGCTTGGCAGGGTGAACGCGGGGCGCGAACAGGGAGCCCGAGAAAGCGAGGCCCAAGAGGCACTAGTTCTCCCGCAGCTCTTCATCTTTGAAGTGACAGAGCGAACGCCCAAAGCCTTGCTGTGAAGCAGCAGCGAAGGGCAGTTCGTGCCAGCTGAAAACCTCTACAAACGTGTAGCAGTAGTTGCTAAATCAGAGTCGGATCTGTAGGCTGCTGTGGCTGCCTGCCTTAGCCTACTATTCCCAGGACAGAGGGAGAGCCCCGCATAGAGCGAAAGCCTCTTTGCCCGGGCATCCCTTCTGGGAAGGCCCAGCTTTCTTTGGGAAATCAAAGTCAGGTCTGAGGGACGCTGCTGCTGCTTGCTTGAGCTGGTCTCCCCTGCACGTTGTAATAAACCCGCATGGAGCGAAATCCTCTATGCGCAGGCATCCTCTCTGGGAAAGCATAGCATTTGTTGGGAAATCAGAATCGGGTTTGTGGGAAGCTGCTGCTTCTTGCCGGAGCTAGTCTGCTCAGGACAGTGGAAGATACCCGCATGGAGCGAAATTCTCTTTCACCTAGCATCCCCTCTGCCTGAGAGAGAAGCGTGGTTGCACCTCTGGAAAGGACCTTAAGGAAAGGGACACGTCTGTCACCGTGTTCCCCAAAGGCAAGTATGAGGAAGGTGCAGAACGCTGCAACGGGCGAATAGAACGAGCCGTTGGCTTTATGTCAGAAAACGGTGCGAAGCAGGAGAAAAGGCACTGGCAGGTGCAGCGGGACGGTTGCAAGACAAGTGTCACCAGTTCCCTGTCAGAGCCATGGAGGCCAGGCTGCTAAGGAGACACGAGAGGAAGACTAGGGCAGGCACGCGTGCTCCACTCTGAGGGAGGAGTCTGGGCAGAAGGCAGGCCTGTCCTGTGTCTCTGGTCCCAAGGGGACAGCGTCTCCTTGAACACCTGTGCCTAGGGCAGACTTGGGCTTGCCACCAGGCCCCATAGCCGCAACTCGCAGCAACAGCTCCCTGGAGGACCGGGCAGTCCGATGCCGTCTTCCTCCAAGATGTGACAACGTTGGTGGTGGCAGGGCGTGTGCCGGGGAAGGAATGGGGACAGTGTGCAGGGTTCATGTCCACTCCCTCTCCTGTGGGGAAGGCACTGGCCTAGTCCCCGATTCCGCCTGAGCGCCAGTAGAAAAGGCCTAGCCTGCCTATGCCAGGACATGGAAGTGAGCATGGAGTGCCATCCTAAGCCACGCACGCTGCTGTTGCTTTCTGACTGTGCCTGCTTAGTTCGGCTTGGCAGGGTGAACGCGGGGCGCGAACAGGGAGCCCGGGAAAGCGAGGCCCAAGAGGCACTAGCTCTCCCGCAGCTCTTCATCTTTGAAGTGACAGAGCGAACGCCCAAAGCCTTGCTGTGAAGCAGCAGCGAAGGGCAGTTCGTGCCAGCTGAAAACCTCTACAAACGTGTAGCAGTAGTTGCTAAATCAGAGTCGGATCTGTAGGCTGCTGTGGCTGCCTGCCTTAGCCTACTATTCCTAGGACAGAGGTTGAGCCCCACATAGAGCGAAAGCCTCTTTGCCCGGGCTCCCTTCTGGGAAGGCCCAGCTTTCTTTGGGAAATCAAAGTCAGGTCTGAGGGACGCTGCTGCTGCTTGCTTGAGCTGGTCTCCCCTGCACGTTGTAATAAACCCGCATGGAGCGAAATCCTCTATGCGCAGGCATCCTCTCTGGGAAAGCATAGCATTTGTTGGGAAATCAGAATCGGGTTTGTGGGAAGCTGCTGCTTCTTGCCGGAGCTAGTCTGCTCAGGACAGTGGAAGATACCCGCATGGAGCGAAATTCTCTTTCACCTAGCATCCCCTCTGCCTGAGAGAGAAGCGTGGTTGCACCTCTGGAAAGGACCTTAAGGAAAGGGACACGTCTGTCACCGTGTTCCCCAAAGGCAAGTATGAGGAAGGTGCAGAACGCTGCAACGGGCGAATAGAACGAGCCGTTGGCTTTATGTCAGAAAACGGTGCGAAGCAGGAGAGAAGGCACTGGCAGGTGCAGCGGGACGGTTGCAAGACAAGTGTCACCAGTTCCCTGTCAGAGCCATGGAGGCCAGGCTGCTAAGGAGACACGAGAGGAAGACTAGGGCAGGCACGCGTGCTCCACTCTAAGGGAGGTGTCTGGGCAGAAGGCAGGCCTGTCCTGTGTCTCTGGTCCCAAGGGGACAGCGTCTCCTTGAACACCTGTGCCTAGGGCAGACTTGGGCTTGCCACCAGGCCCCATAGCCGCAACTCGCAGCAACAGCTCCCTGGAGGACTGGGCAGCTCGATGCCGTCTTCCTCCAAGATGTGACAACGTTGGTGGTGGCAGGGCGTGTGCCGGGGAAGGAATGGGGACAGTGTGCAGGGTTCATGTCCACTCCCTCTCCTGTGGGGAAGGCACTGGCCTAGTCCCCGATTCCGCCTGAGCGCCAGTAGAAAAGGCCTAGCCTGCCTATGCCAGGACATGGAAGTGAGCATGGAGTGCCATCCTAAGCCACGCACGCTGCTGTTGCTTTGTGACTGTGCCTGCTTAGTTCGGCTTGGCAGGGTGAACGCGGGGCGCGAACAGGGAGCCCGGGAAAGCGAGGCCCAAGAGGCACTAGCTCTCCCGCAGCTCTTCATCTTTGAAGTGACAGAGCGAACGCCCAAAGCCTTGCTGTGAAGCAGCAGCGAAGGGCAGTTCGTGCCAGCTGAAAACCTCTACAAACGTGTAGCAGTAGTTGCTAAATCAGAGTCGGATCTGTAGGCTGCTGTGGCTGCCTGCCTTAGCCTACTATTCCCAGGACAGAGGGAGAGCCCCGCATAGAGCGAAAGCCTCTTTGCCCGGGCATCCCTTCTGGGAAGGCCCAGCTTTCTTTGGGAAATCAAAGTCAGGTCTGAGGGACGCTGCTGCTGCTTGCTTGAGCTGGTCTCCCCTGCACGTTGTAATAAACCCGCATGGAGCGAAATCCTCTATGCGCAGGCATCCTCTCTGGGAAAGCATAGCATTTGTTGGGAAATCAGAATCGGGTTTGTGGGAAGCTGCTGCTTCTTGCCGGAGCTAGTCTGCTCAGGACAGTGGAAGATACCCGCATGGAGCGAAATTCTCTTTCACCTAGCATCCCCTCTGCCTGAGAGAGAAGCGTGGTTGCACCTCTGGAAAGGACCTTAAGGAAAGGGACACGTCTGTCACCGTGTTCCCCAAAGGCAAGTATGAGGAAGGTGCAGAACGCTGCAACGGGCGAATAGAACGAGCCGTTGGCTTTATATCAGAAAACGGTGCGAAGCAGGAGAGAAGGCACTGGCAGGTGCAGCGGGACGGTTGCAAGACAAGTGTCACCAGTTCCCTGTCAGAGCCATGGAGGCCAGGCTGCTAAGGAGACACGAGAGGAAGACTAGGGCAGGCACGCGTGCTCCACTCTAAGGGAGGTGTCTGGGCAGAAGGCAGGCCTGTCCTGTGTCTCTGGTCCCAAGGGGACAGCGTCTCCTTGAACACCTGTGCCTAGGGCAGACTTGGGCTTGCCACCAGGCCCCATAGCCGCAACTCGCAGCAACAGCTCCCTGGAGGACCGGGCAGTCCGATGCCGTCTTCCTCCAAGATGTGACAACGTTGGTGGTGGCAGGGCGTGTGCCGGGGAAGGAATGGGGACAGTGTGCAGGGTTCATGTCCACTCCCTCTCCTGTGGGGAAGGCACTGGCCTAGTCCCCGATTCCGCCTGAGCGCCAGTAGAAAAGGCCTAGCCTGCCTATGCCAGGACATGGAAATGAGCATGGAGTGCCATCCTAAGCCACGCACGCTGCTGTTGCTTTGTGACTGTGCCTGCTTAGTTCGGCTTGGCAGGGTGAACGCGGGGCGCGAACAGGGAGCCCGGGAAAGCGAGGCCCAAGAGGCACTAGCTCTCCCGCAGCTCTTCATCTTTGAAGTGACAGAGCGAACGCCCAAAGCCTTGCTGTGAAGCAGCAGCGAAGGGCAGTTCGTGCCAGCTGAAAACCTCTACAAACGTGTAGCAGTAGTTGCTAAATCAGAGTCGGATCTGTAGGCTGCTGTGGCTGCCTGCCTTAGCCTACTATTCCCAGGACAGAGGGAGAGCCCCGCATAGAGCGAAAGCCTCTTTGCCCGGGCATCCCTTCTGGGAATGCCCAGCTTTCTTTGGGAAATCAAAGTCAGGTCTGAGGGACGCTGCTGCTGCTTGCTTGAGCTGGTCTCCCCTGCACGTTGTAATAAACCCGCATGGAGCGAAATCCTCTATGCGCAGGCATCCTCTCTGGGAAAGCATAGCATTTGTTGGGAAATCAGAATCGGGTTTGTGGGAAGCTGCTGCTTCTTGCCGGAGCTAGTCTGCTCAGGACAGTGGAAGATACCCGCATGGAGCGAAATTCTCTTTCACCTAGCATCCCCTCTGCCTGAGAGAGAAGCGTGGTTGCACCTCTGGAAAGGACCTTAAGGAAAGGGACACGTCTGTCACCGTGTTCCCCAAAGGCAAGTATGAGGAAGGTGCAGAACGCTGCAACGGGCGAATAGAACGAGCCGTTGGCTTTATGTCAGAAAACGGTGCGAAGCAGGAGAAAAGGCACTGGCAGGTGCAGCGGGACGGTTGCAAGACAAGTGTCACCAGTTCCCTGTCAGAGCCATGGAGGCCAGGCTGCTAAGGAGACACGAGAGGAAGACTAGGGCAGGCACGCGTGCTCCACTCTGAGGGAGGAGTCTGGGCAGAAGGCAGGCCTGTCCTGTGTCTCTGGTCCCAAGGGGACAGCGTCTCCTTGAACACCTGTGCCTAGGGCAGACTTGGGCTTGCCACCAGGCCCCATAGCCGCAACTCGCAGCAACAGCTCCCTGGAGGACCGGGCAGTCCGATGCCGTCTTCCTCCAAGATGTGACAACGTTGGTGGTGGCAGGGCGTGTGCCGGGGAAGGAATGGGGACAGTGTGCAGGGTTCATGTCCACTCCCTCTCCTGTGGGGAAGGCACTGGCCTAGTCCCCGATTCCGCCTGAGCGCCAGTAGAAAAGGCCTAGCCTGCCTATGCCAGGACATGGAAGTGAGCATGGAGTGCCATCCTAAGCCACGCACGCTGCTGTTGCTTTCTGACTGTGCCTGCTTAGTTCGGCTTGGCAGGGTGAACGCGGGGCGCGAACAGGGAGCCCGGGAAAGCGAGGCCCAAGAGGCACTAGCTCTCCCGCAGCTCTTCATCTTTGAAGTGACAGAGCGAACGCCCAAAGCCTTGCTGTGAAGCAGCAGCGAAGGGCAGTTCGTGCCAGCTGAAAACCTCTACAAACGTGTAGCAGTAGTTGCTAAATCAGAGTCGGATCTGTAGGCTGCTGTGGCTGCCTGCCTTAGCCTACTATTCCCAGGACAGAGGTTGAGCCCCACATAGAGCGAAAGCCTCTTTGCCCGGGCTCCCTTCTGGGAAGGCCCAGCTTTCTTTGGGAAATCAAAGTCAGGTCTGAGGGACGCTGCTGCTGCTTGCTTGAGCTGGTCTCCCCTGCACGTTGTAATAAACCCGCATGGAGCGAAATCCTCTATGCGCAGGCATCCTCTCTGGGAAAGCATAGCATTTGTTGGGAAATCAGAATCGGGTTTGTGGGAAGCTGCTGCTTCTTGCCGGAGCTAGTCTGCTCAGGACAGTGGAAGATACCCGCATGGAGCGAAATTCTCTTTCACCTAGCATCCCCTCTGCCTGAGAGAGAAGCGTGGTTGCACCTCTGGAAAGGACCTTAAGGAAAGGGACACGTCTGTCACCGTGTTCCCCAAAGGCAAGTATGAGGAAGGTGCAGAACGCTGCAACGGGCGAATAGAACGAGCCGTTGGCTTTATGTCAGAAAACGGTGCGAAGCAGGAGAGAAGGCACTGGCAGGTGCAGCGGGACGGTTGCAAGACAAGTGTCACCAGTTCCCTGTCAGAGCCATGGAGGCCAGGCTGCTAAGGAGACACGAGAGGAAGACTAGGGCAGGCACGCGTGCTCCACTCTGAGGGAGGAGTCTGGGCAGAAGGCAGGCCTGTCCTGTGTCTCTGGTCCCAAGGGGACAGCGTCTCCTTGAACACCTGTGCCTAGGGCAGACTTGGGCTTGCCACCAGGCCCCATAGACGCAACTCGCAGCAACAGCTCCCTGGAGGACCGGGCAGTCCGATGCCGTCTTCCTCCAAGATGTGACAACGTTGGTGGTGGCAGGGCGTGTGCCGGGGAAGGAATGGGGACAGTGTGCAGGGTTCATGTCCACTCCCTCTCCTGTGGGGAAGGCACTGGCCTAGTCCCCGATTCCGCCTGAGCGCCAGTAGAAAAGGCCTAGCCTGCCTATGCCAAGACATGGAAGTGAGCATGGAGTGCCATCCTAAGCCACGCACGCTGCTGTTGCTTTGTGACTGCGCCTGCTTAGTTTGGCTTGGCAGGGTGAACGCGGGGCTCGAACAGGGAGCCCGGGAAAGCGAGGCCCAAGAGGCACTAGCTCTCCCGCAGCTCTTCATCTTTGAAGTGACAGAGCGAACGCCCAAAGCCTTGCTGTGAAGCAGCAGCGAAGGGCAGTTCGTGCCAGCTGAAAACCTCTACAAACGTGTAGCAGTAGTTGCTAAATCAGAGTCGGATCTGTAGGCTGCTGTGGCTGCCTGCCTTAGCCTACTATTCCCAGGACAGAGGGAGAGCCCCGCATAGAGCGAAAGCCTCTTTGCCCGGGCATCCCTTCTGGGAAGGCCCAGCTTTCTTTGGGAAATCAAAGTCAGGTCTGAGGGACGCTGCTGCTGCTTGCTTGAGCTGTTCTCCCCTGCACGTTGTAATAAACCCGCATGGAGCGAAATCCTCTATGCGCAGGCATCCTCTCTGGGAAAGCATAGCATTTGTTGGGAAATCAGAATCGGGTTTGTGGGAAGCTGCTGCTTCTTGCCGGAGCTAGTCTGCTCAGGACAGTGGAAGATACCCGCATGGAGCGAAATTCTCTTTCACCTAGCATCCCCTCTGCCTGAGAGAGAAGCGTGGTTGCACCTCTGGAAAGGACCTTAAGGAAAGGGACACGTCTGTCACCGTGTTCCCCAAAGGCAAGTATGAGGAAGGTGCAGAACGCTGCAACGGGCGAATAGAACGAGCCGTTGGCTTTATGTCAGAAAACGGTGCGAAGCAGGAGAAAAGGCACTGGCAGGTGCAGCGGGACGGTTGCAAGACAAGTGTCACCAGTTCCCTGTCAGAGCCATGGAGGCCAGGCTGCTAAGGAGACACGAGAGGAAGACTAGGGCAGGCACGCGTGCTCCACTCTGAGGGAGGAGTCTGGGCAGAAGGCAGGCCTGTCCTGTGTCTCTGGTCCCAAGGGGACAGCGTCTCCTTGAACACCTGTACCTAGGGCAGACTTGGGCTTGCCACCAGGCCCCATAGCCGCAACTCGCAGCAACAGCTCCCTGGAGGACCGGGCAGTCCGATGCCGTCTTCCTCCAAGATGTGACAACGTTGGTGGTGGCAGGGCGTGTGCCGGGGAAGGAATGGGGACAGTGTGCAGGGTTCATGTCCACTCCCTCTCCTGTGGGGAAGGCACTGGCCTAGTCCCCGCTTCCGCCTGAGCGCCAGTAGAAAAGGCCTAGCCTGCCTATGCCAGGACATGGAAGTGAGCATGGAGTGCCATCCTAAGCCACGCACGCTGCTGTTGCTTTCTGACTGTGCCTGCTTAGTTCGGCTTAGCAGGGTGAACGCGGGGCGCGAACAGGGAGCCCGGGAAAGCGAGGCCCAAGAGGCACTAGCTCTCCCGCAGCTCTTCATCTTTGAAGTGACAGAGCGAACGCCCAAAGCCTTGCTGTGAAGCAGCAGCGAAGGGCAGTTCGTGCCAGCTGAAAACCTCTACAAACGTGTAGCAGTAGTTGCTAAATCAGAGTCGGATCTGTAGGCTGCTGTGGCTGCCTGCCTTAGCCTACTATTCCCAGGACAGAGGTTGAGCCCCACATAGAGCGAAAGCCTCTTTGCCCGGGCTCCCTTCTGGGAAGGCCCAGCTTTCTTTGGGAAATCAAAGTCAGGTCTGAGGGACGCTGCTGCTGCTTGCTTGAGCTGGTCTCCCCTGCACGTTGTAATAAACCCGCATGGAGCGAAATCCTCTATGCGCAGGCATCCTCTCTGGGAAAGCATAGCATTTGTTGGGAAATCAGAATCGGGTTTGTGGGAAGCTGCTGCTTCTTGCCGGAGCTAGTCTGCTCAGGACAGTGGCAGATACCCGCATGGAGCGAAATTCTCTTTCACCTAGCATCCCCTCTGCCTGAGAGAGAAGCGTGGTTGCACCTCTGGAAAGGACCTTAAGGAAAGGGACACGTCTGTCACCGTGTTCCCCAAAGGCAAGTATGAGGAAGGTGCAGAACGCTGCAACGGGCGAATAGAACGAGCCGTTGGCTTTATGTCAGAAAACGGTGCGAAGCAGGAGAGAAGGCACTGGCAGGTGCAGCGGGACGGTTGCAAGACAAGTGTCACCAGTTCCCTGTCAGAGCCATGGAGGCCAGGCTGCTAAGGAGACACGAGAGGAAGACTAGGGCAGGCACGCGTGCTCCACTCTAAGGGAGGTGTCTGGGCAGAAGGCAGGCCTGTCCTGTGTCTCTGGTCCCAAGGGGACAGCGTCTCCTTGAACACCTGTGCCTAGGGCAGACTTGGGCTTGCCACCAGGCCCCATAGCCGCAACTCGCAGCAACAGCTCCCTGGAGGACTGGGCAGTCCGATGCCGTCTTCCTCCAAGATGTGACAACGTTGGTGGTGGCAGGGCCTGTGCCGGGGAAGGAATGGGGACAGTGTGCAGGGTTCATGTCCACTCCCTCTCCTGTGGGGAAGGCACTGGCCTAGTCCCCGATTCCGCCTGAGCGCCAGTAGAAAAGGCCTAGCCTGCCTATGCCAGGACATGGAAGTGAGCATGGAGTGCCATCCTAAGCCACGCACGCTGCTGTTGCTTTGTGACTGTGCCTGCTTAGTTCGGCCTTGCAGGGTGAACGCGGGGCGCGAACAGGGAGCCCGGGAAAGCGAGGCCCAAGAGGCACTAGCTCTCCCGCAGCTCTTCATCTTTGAAGTGACAGAGCGAACGCCCAAAGCCTTGCTGTGAAGCAGCAGCGAAGGGCAGTTCGTGCCAGCTGAAAACCTCTACAAACGTGTAGCAGTAGTTGCTAAATCAGAGTCGGATCTGTAGGCTGCTGTGGCTGCCTGCCTTAGCCTACTATTCCCAGGACAGAGGGAGAGCCCCGCATAGAGCGAAAGCCTCTTTGCCCGGGCATCCCTTCTGGGAAGGCCCAGCTTTCTTTGGGAAATCAAAGTCAGGTCTGAGGGACGCTGCTGCTGCTTGCTTGAGCTGGTCTCCCCTGCACGTTGTAATAAACCCGCATGGAGCGAAATCCTCTATGCGCAGGCATCCTCTCTGGGAAAGCATAGCATTTGTTGGGAAATCAGAATCGGGTTTGTGGGAAGCTGCTGCTTCTTGCCGGAGCTAGTCTGCTCAGGACAGTGGAAGATACCCGCATGGAGCGAAATTCTCTTTCACCTAGCATCCCCTCTGCCTGAGAGAGAAGCGTGGTTGCACCTCTGGAAAGGACCTTAAGGAAAGGGACACGTCTGTCACCGTGTTCCCCAAAGGCAAGTATGAGGAAGGTGCAGAACGCTGCAACGGGCGAATAGAACGAGCCGTTGGCTTTATATCAGAAAACGGTGCGAAGCAGGAGAGAAGGCACTGGCAGGTGCAGCGGGACGGTTGCAAGACAAGTGTCACCAGTTCCCTGTCAGAGCCATGGAGGCCAGGCTGCTAAGGAGACACGAGAGGAAGACTAGGGCAGGCACGCGTGCTCCACTCTAAGGGAGGTGTCTGGGCAGAAGGCAGGCCTGTCCTGTGTCTCTGGTCCCAAGGGGACAGCGTCTCCTTGAACACCTGTGCCTAGGGCAGACTTGGGCTTGCCACCAGGCCCCATAGCCGCAACTCGCAGCAACAGCTACCTGGAGGACCGGGCAGTCCGATGCCGTCTTCCTCCAAGATGTGACAACGTTGGTGGTGGCAGGGCGTGTGCCGGGGAAGGAATGGGGACAGTGTGCAGGGTTCATGTCCACTCCCTCTCCTGTGGGGAAGGCACTGGCCTAGTCCCCGATTCCGCCTGAGCGCCAGTAGAAAAGGCCTAGCCTGCCTATGCCAGGACATGGAAATGAGCATGGAGTGCCATCCTAAGCCACGCACGCTGCTGTTGCTTTGTGACTGTGCCTGCTTAGTTCGGCTTGGCAGGGCGAACGCGGGGCGCGAACAGGGAGCCCGGGAAAGCGAGGCCCAAGAGGCACTAGCTCTCCCGCAGCTCTTCATCTTTGAAGTGACAGAGCGAACGCCCAAAGCCTTGCTGTGAAGCAGCAGCGAAGGGCAGTTCGTGCCAGCTGAAAACCTCTACAAACGTGTAGCAGTAGTTGCTAAATCAGAGTCGGATCTGTAGGCTGATGTGGCTGCCTGCCTTAGCCTACTATTCCCAGGACAGAGGTTGAGCCCCACATAGAGCGAAAGCCTCTTTGCCCGGGCTCCCTTCTGGGAAGGCCCAGCTTTCTTTGGGAAATCAAAGTCAGGTCTGAGGGACGCTGCTGCTGCTTGCTTGAGCTGGTCTCCCCTGCACGTTGTAATAAACCCGCATGGAGCGAAATCCTCTATGCGCAGGCATCCTCTCTGGGAAAGCATAGCATTTGTTGGGAAATCAGAATCGGGTTTGTGGGAAGCTGCTGCTTCTTGCCGGAGCTAGTCTGCTCAGGACAGTGGAAGATACCCGCATGGAGCGAAATTCTCTTTCACCTAGCATCCCCTCTGCCTGAGAGAGAAGCGTGGTTGCACCTCTGGAAAGGACCTTAAGGAAAGGGACACGTCTGTCACCGTGTTCCCCAAAGGCAAGTATGAGGAAGGTGCAGAACGCTGCAACGGGCGAATAGAACGAGCCGTTGGCTTTATGTCAGAAAACGGTGCGAAGCAGGAGAGAAGGCACTGGCAGGTGCAGCGGGACGGTTGCAAGACAAGTGTCACCAGTTCCCTGTCAGAGCCATGGAGGCCAGGCTGCTAAGGAGACACGAGAGGAAGATTAGGGCAGGCACGCGTGCTCCACTCTGAGGGAGGAGTCTGGGCAGAAGGCAGGCCTGTCCTGTGTCTCTGGTCCCAAGGGGACAGCGTCTCCTTGAACACCTGTGCCTAGGGCAGACTTGGGCTTGCCACCAGGCCCCATAGCCGCAACTCGCAGCAACAGCTCCCTGGAGGACCGGGCAGTCCGATGCCGTCTTCCTCCAAGATGTGACAACGTTGGTGGTGGCAGGGCGTGTGCCGGGGAAGGAATGGGGACAGTGTGCAGGGTTCATGTCCACTCCCTCTCCTGTGGGGAAGGCACTGGCCTAGTCCCCGATTCCGCCTGAGCGCCAGTAGAAAAGGCCTAGCCTGCCTATGCCAAGACATGGAAGTGAGCATGGAGTGCCATCCTAAGCCACACACGCTGCTGTTGCTTTGTGACTGTGCCTGCTTAGTTTGGCTTGGCAGGGTGAACGCGGGGCTCGAACAGGGAGCCCGGGAAAGCGAGGCCCAAGAGGCACTAGCTCTCCCGCAGCTCTTCATCTTTGAAGTGACAGAGCGAACGCCCAAAGCCTTGCTGTGAAGCAGCAGCGAAGGGCAGTTCGTGCCAGCTGAAAACCTCTACAAACGTGTAGCAGTAGTTGCTAAATCAGAGTCGGATCTGTAGGCTGCTGTGGCTGCCTGCCTTAGCCTACTATTCCCAGGACAGAGGGAGAGCCCAGCATAGAGCGAAAGCCTCTTTGCCCGGGCATCCCTTCTGGGAAGGCCCAGCTTTCTTTGGGAAATCAAAGTCAGGTCTGAGGGACGCTGCTGCTGCTTGCTTGAGCTGTTCTCCCCTGCACGTTGTAATAAACCCGCATGGAGCGAAATCCTCTATGCGCAGGCATCCTCTCTGGGAAAGCATAGCATTTGTTGGGAAATCAGAATCGGGTTTGTGGGAAGCTGCTGCTTCTTGCCGGAGCTAGTCTGCTCAGGACAGTGGAAGATACCCGCATGGAGCGAAATTCTCTTTCACCTAGCATCCCCTCTGCCTGAGAGAGAAGCGTGGTTGCACCTCTGGAAAGGACCTTAAGGAAAGGGACACGTCTGTCACCGTGTTCCCCAAAGGCAAGTATGAGGAAGGTGCAGAACGCTGCAACGGGCGAATAGAACGAGCCGTTGGCTTTATGTCAGAAAACGGTGCGAAGCAGGAGAGAAGGCACTGGCAGGTGCAGCGGGACGGTTGCAAGACAAGTGTCACCAGTTCCCTGTCAGAGCCATGGAGGCCAGGCTGCTAAGGAGACACGAGAGGAAGACTAGGGCAGGCACGCGTGCTCCACTCTGAGGGAGGAGTCTGGGCAGAAGGCAGGCCTGTCCTGTGTCTCTGGTCCCAAGGGGACAGCGTCTCCTTGAACACCTGTGCCTAGGGCAGACTTGGGCTTGCCACCAGGCCCCATAGCTGCAACTCCCAGCAACAGCTCCCTGGAGGACCGGGCAGTCCGATGCCGTCTTCCTCCAAGATGTGACAACGTTGGTGGTGGCAGGGCGTGTGCCGGGGAAGGAATGGGGACAGTGTGCAGGGTTCATGTCCACTCCCTCTCCTGTGGGGAAGGCACTGGCCTAGTCCCCGATTCCGCCTGAGCGCCAGTAGAAAAGGCCTAGCCTGCCTATGCCAGGACATGGAAGTGAGCATGGAGTGCCATCCTAAGCCACGCACGCTGCTGTTGCTTTGTGACTGTGCCTGCTTAGTTCGGCTTGGAAGGGTGAACGCGGGGCGCGAACAGGGAGCCCGGGAAAGCGAGGCCCAAGAGGCACTAGCTCTCCCGCAGCTCTTCATCTTTGAAGTGACAGAGCGAACGCCCAAAGCCTTGCTGTGAAGCAGCAGCGAAGGGCAGTTCGTGCCAGCTGAAAACCTCTACAAACGTGTAGCAGTAGTTGCTAAATCAGAGTCGGATCTGTAGGCTGCTGTGGCTGCCTGCCTTAGCCTACTATTCCCAGGACAGAGGGAGAGCCCCGCATAGAGCGAAAGCCTCTTTGCCCGGGCATCCCTTCTGGGAAGGCCCAGCTTTCTTTGGGAAATCAAAGTCAGGTCTGAGGGACGCTGCTGCTGCTTGCTTGAGCTGGTCTCCCCTGCACGTTGTAATAAACCCGCATGGAGCGAAATCCTCTATGCGCAGGCATCCTCTCTGGGAAAGCATAGCATTTGTTGGGAAATCAGAATCGGGTTTGTGGGAAGCTGCTGCTTCTTGCCGGAGCTAGTCTGCTCAGGACAGTGGAAGATACCCGCATGGAGCGAAATTCTCTTTCACCTAGCATCCCCTCTGCCTGAGAGAGAAGCGTGGTTGCACCTCTGGAAAGGACCTTAAGGAAAGGGACACGCCTGTCACCGTGTTCCCCAAAGGCAAGTATGAGGAAGGTGCAGAACGCTGCAACGGGCGAATAGAACGAGCCGTTGGCTTTATGTCAGAAAACGGTGCGAAGCAGGAGAGAAGGCACTGGCAGGTGCAGCGGGACGGTTGCAAGACAAGTGTCACCAGTTCCCTGTCAGAGCCATGGAGGCCAGGCTGCTAAGGAGACACGAGAGGAAGACTAGGGCAGGCACGCGTGCTCCACTCTGAGGGAGGAGTCTGGGCAGAAGGCAGGCCTGTCCTGTGTCTCTGGTCCCAAGGGGACAGCGTCTCCTTGAACACCTGTGCCTAGGGCAGACTTGGGCTTGCCACCAGGCCCCATAGCCGCAACTCGCAGCAACAGCTCCCTGGAGGACCGGGCAGTCCGATGCCGTCTTCCTCCAAGATGTGACAACGTTGGTGGTGGCAGGGCGTGTGCCGGGGAAGGAATGGGGACAGTGTGCAGGGTTCATGTCCACTCCCTCTCCTGTGGGGAAGGCACTGGCCTAGTCCCCGATTCCGCCTGAGCGCCAGTAGAAAAGGCCTAGCCTGCCTATGCCAAGACATGGAAGTGAGCATGGAGTGCAGTCCTAAGCCACGCACGCTGCTGTTGCTTTGTGACTGTGCCTGCTTAGTTTGGCTTGGCAGGGTGAACGCGGGGCTCGAACAGGGAGCCCGGGAAAGCGAGGCCCAAGAGGCACTAGCTCTCCCGCAGCTCTTCATCTTTGAAGTGACAGAGCGAACGCCCAAAGCCTTGCTGTGAAGCAGCAGCGAAGGGCAGTTCGTGCCAGCTGAAAACCTCTACAAACGTGTAGCAGTAGTTGCTAAATCAGTGTCGGATCTGTAGGCTGCTGTGGCTGCCTGCCTTAGCCTACTCTTCCCAGGACAGAGGGAGAGCCCCGCATAGAGCGAAAGCCTCTTTGCCCGGGCATCCCTTCTGGGAAGGCCCAGCTTTCTTTGGGAAATCAAAGTCAGGTCTGAGGGACGCTGCTGCTGCTTGCTTGAGCTGGTCTCCCCTGCACGTTGTAATAAACCCGCATGGAGCGAAATCCTCTATGCGCAGGCATCCTCTCTGGGAAAGCATAGCATTTGTTGGGAAATCAGAATCGGGTTTGTGGGAAGCTGCTGCTTCTTGCCGGAGCTAGTCTGCTCAGGACAGTGGAAGATACCCGCATGGAGCGAAATTCTCTTTCACCTAGCATCCCCTCTGCCTGAGAGAGAAGCGTGGTTGCACCTCTGGAAAGGACCTTAAGGAAAGGGACACGTCTGTCACCGTGTTCCCCAAAGGCAAGTATGAGGAAGGTGCAGAACGCTGCAATGGGCGAATAGAACGAGCCGTTGGCTTTATGTCAGAAAACGGTGCGAAGCAGGAGAGAAGGCACTGGCAGGTGCAGCGGGACGGTTGCAAGACAAGTGTCACCAGTTCCCTGTCAGAGCCATGGAGGCCAGGCTGCTAAGGAGACACGAGAGGAAGACTAGGGCAGGCACGCGTGCTCCACTCTGAGGGAGGAGTCTGGGCAGAAGGCAGGCCTGTCCTGTGTCTCTGGTCCCAAGGGGACAGCGTCTCCTTGAACACCTGTGCCTAGGGCAGACTTGGGCTTGCCACCAGGCCCCATAGCCGCAACTCCCAGCAACAGCTCCCTGGAGGACCGGGCAGTCTGATGCCGTCTTCCTCCAAGATGTGACAACGTTGGTGGTGGCAGGGCGTGTGCCGGGGAAGGAATGGGGACAGTGTGCAGGGTTCATGTCCACTCCCTCTCCTGTGGGGAAGGCACTGGCCTAGTCCCCGATTCCGCCTGAGCGCCAGTAGAAAAGGCCTAGCCTGCCTATGCCAGGACATGGAAGTGAGCATGGAGTGCCATCCTAAGCCACGCACGCTGCTGTTGCTTTCTGACTGTGCCTGCTTAGTTCGGCTTGGCAGGGTGAACGCGGGGCGCGAACAGGGAGCCCGGGAAAGCGAGGCCCAAGAGGCACTAGCTCTCCCGCAGCTCTTCATCTTTGAAGTGACAGAGCGAACGCCCAAAGCCTTGCTGTGAAGCAGCAGCGAAGGGCAGTTCGTGCCAGCTGAAAACCTCTACAAACGTGTAGCAGTAGTTGCTAAATCAGAGTCGGATCTGTAGGCTGCTGTGGCTGCCTGCCTTAGCCTACTATTCCCAGGACAGAGGGAGAGCCCCGCATAGAGCGAAAGCCTCTTTGCCCGGGCATCCCTTCTGGGAAGGCCCAGCTTTCTTTGGGAAATCAAAGTCAGGTCTGAGGGACGCTGCTGCTGCTTGCTTGAGCTGGTCTCCCCTGCACGTTGTAATAAACCCGCATGGAGCGAAATCCTCTATGCGCAGGCATCCTCTCTGGGAAAGCATAGCATTTGTTGGGAAATCAGAATCGGGTTTGTGGGAAGCTGCTGCTTCTTGCCGGAGCTAGTCTGCCCAGAACAGTGGAAGATACCCGCATGGAGCGAAATTCTCTTTCACCTAGCATCCCCTCTGCCTGAGAGAGAAGCGTGGTTGCACCTCTGGAAAGGACCTTAAGGAAAGGGACACGTCTGTCACCGTGTTCCCCAAAGGCAAGTATGAGGAAGGTGCAGAACGCTGCAACGGGCGAATAGAACGAGCCATTGGCTTTATATCAGAAAACGGTGCGAAGCAGGAGAGAAGGCACTGGCAGGTGCAGCGGGACGGTTGCAAGACAAGTGTCACCAGTTCCCTGTCAGAGCCATGGAGGCCAGGCTGCTAAGGAGACACGAGAGGAAGACTAGGGCAGGCACGCGTGCTCCACTCTAAGGGAGGTGTCTGGGCAGAAGGCAGGCCTGTCCTGTGTCTCTGGTCCCAAGGGGACAGCGTCTCCTTGAACACCTGTGCCTAGGGCAGACTTGGGCTTGCCACCAGGCCCCATAGCCGCAACTCGCAGCAACAGCTACCTGGAGGACCGGGCAGTCCGATGCCGTCTTCCTCCAAGATGTGACAACGTTGGTGGTGGCAGGGCGTGTGCCGGGGAAGGAATGGGGACAGTGTGCAGGGTTCATGTCCACTCCCTCTCCTGTGGGGAAGGCACTGGCCTAGTCCCCGATTCCGCCTGAGCGCCAGTAGAAAAGGCCTAGCCTGCCTATGCCAGGACATGGAAATGAGCATGGAGTGCCATCCTAAGCCACGCACGCTGCTGTTGCTTTGTGACTGTGCCTGCTTAGTTCGGCTTGGCAGGGTGAACGCGGGGCGCGAACAGGGAGCCCGGGAAAGCGAGGCCCAAGAGGCACTAGCTCTCCCGCAGCTCTTCATCTTTGAAGTGACAGAGCGAACGCCCAAAGCCTTGCTGTGAAGCAGCAGCGAAGGGCAGTTCGTGCCAGCTGAAAACCTCTACAAACGTGTAGCAGTAGTTGCTAAATCAGAGTCGGATCTGTAGGCTGCTGTGGCTGCCTGCCTTAGCCTACTATTCCCAGGACAGAGGGAGAGCCCGGCATAGAGCGAAAGCCTCTTTGCCCGGGCATCCCTTCTGGGAATGCCCAGCTTTCTTTGGGAAATCAAAGTCAGGTCTGAGGGACGCTGCTGCTGCTTGCTTGAGCTGGTCTCCCCTGCACGTTGTAATAAACCCGCATGGAGCGAAATCCTCTATGCGCAGGCATCCTCTCTGGGAAAGCATAGCATTTGTTGGGAAATCAGAATCGGGTTTGTGGGAAGCTGCTGCTTCTTGCCGGAGCTAGTCTGCTCAGGACAGTGGAAGATACCCGCATGGAGCGAAATTCTCTTTCACCTAGCATCCCCTCTGCCTGAGAGAGAAGCGTGGTTGCACCTCTGGAAAGGACCTTAAGGAAAGGGACACGTCTGTCACCGTGTTCCCCAAAGGCAAGTATGAGGAAGGTGCAGAACGCTGCAACGGGCGAATAGAACGAGCCGTTGGCTTTATGTCAGAAAACGGTGCGAAGCAGGAGGGAAGGCACTGGCAGGTGCAGCGGGACGGTTGCAAGACAAGTGTCACCAGTTCCCTGTCAGAGCCATGGAGGCCAGGCTGCTAAGGAGACACGAGAGGAAGACTAGGGCAGGCACGCGTGCTCCACTCTGAGGGAGGAGTCTGGGCAGAAGGCAGGCCTGTCCTGTGTCTCTGGTCCCAAGGGGACAGCGTCTCCTTGAACACCTGTGCCTAGGGCAGACTTGGGCTTGCCACCAGGCCCCATAGCCGCAACTCGCAGCAACAGCTCCCTGGAGGACCGGGCAGTCCGATGCCGTCTTCCTCCAAGATGTGACAACGTTGGTGGTGGCAGGGCGTGTGCCGGGGAAGGAATGGGGACAGTGTGCAGGGTTCATGTCCACTCCCTCTCCTGTGGGGAAGGCACTGGCCTAGTCCCCGATTCCGCCTGAGCGCCAGTAGAAAAGGCCTAGCCTGCCTATGCCAGGACATGGAAGTGAGCATGGAGTGCCATCCTAAGCCACGCACGCTGCTGTTGCTTTCTGACTGTGCCTGCTTAGTTCGGCTTGGCAGGGTGAACGCGGGGCGCGAACAGGGAGCCCGGGAAAGCGAGGCCCAAGAGGCACTAGCTCTCCCGCAGCTCTTCATCTTTGAAGTGACAGAGCGAACGCCCAAAGCCTTGCTGTGAAGCAGCAGCGAAGGGCAGTTCGTGCCAGCTGAAAACCTCTACAAACGTGTAGCAGTAGTTGCTAAATCAGAGTCGGATCTGTAGGCTGCTGTGGCTGCCTGCCTTAGCCTACTATTCCCAGGACAGAGGTTGAGCCCCACATAGAGCGAAAGCCTCTTTGCCCGGGCTCCCTTCTGGGAAGGCCCAGCTTTCTTTGGGAAATCAAAGTCAGGTCTGAGGGACGCTGCTGCTGCTTGCTTGAGCTGGTCTCCCCTGCACGTTGTAATAAACCCGCATGGAGCGAAATCCTCTATGCGCAGGCATCCTCTCTGGGAAAGCATAGCATTTGTTGGGAAATCAGAATCGGGTTTGTGGGAAGCTGCTGCTTCTTGCCGGAGCTAGTCTGCTCAGGACAGTGGAAGATACCCGCATGGAGCGAAATTCTCTTTCACCTAGCATCCCCTCTGCCTGAGAGAGAAGCGTGGTTGCACCTCTGGAAAGGACCTTAAGGAAAGGGACACGTCTGTCACCGTGTTCCCCAAAGGCAAGTATGAGGAAGGTGCAGAACGCTGCAACGGGCGAATAGAACGAGCCGTTGGCTTTATGTCAGAAAACGGTGCGAAGCAGGAGAGAAGGCACTGGCAGGTGCAGCGGGACGGTTGCAAGACAAGTGTCACCAGTTCCCTGTCAGAGCCATGGAGGCCAGGCTGCTAAGGAGACACGAGAGGAAGACTAGGGCAGGCACGCGTGCTCCACTCTGAGGGAGGAGTCTGGGCAGAAGGCAGGCCTGTCCTGTGTCTCTGGTCCCAAGGGGACAGCGTCTCCTTGAACACCTGTGCCTAGGGCAGACTTGGGCTTGCCACCAGGCCCCATAGCCGCAACTCGCAGCAACAGCTCCCTGGAGGACCGGGCAGTCCGATGCCGTCTTCCTCCAAGATGTGACAACGTTGGTGGTGGCAGGGCGTGTGCCGGGGAAGGAATGGGGACAGTGTGCAGGGTTCATGTCCACTCCCTCTCCTGTGGGGAAGGCACTGGCCTAGTCCCCGATTCCGCCTGAGCGCCAGTAGAAAAGGCCTAGCCTGCCTATGCCAAGACATGGAAGTGAGCATGGAGTGCCATCCTAAGCCACGCACGCTGCTGTTGCTTTGTGACTGTGCCTGCTTAGTTTGGCTTGGCAGGGTGAACGCGGGGCTCGAACAGGGAGCCCGGGAAAGCGAGGCCCAAGAGGCACTAGCTCTCCCGCAGCTCTTCATCTTTGAAGTGACAGAGCGAACGCCCAAAGCCTTGCTGTGAAGCAGCAGCGAAGGGCAGTTCGTGCCAGCTGAAAACCTCTACAAACGTGTAGCAGTAGTTGCTAAATCAGAGTCGGATCTGTAGGCTGCTGTGGCTGCCTGCCTTAGCCTACTATTCCCAGGACAGAGGGAGAGCCCCGCATAGAGCGAAAGCCTCTTTGCCCGGGCATCCCTTCTGGGAAGGCCCAGCTTTCTTTGGGAAATCAAAGTCAGGTCTGAGGGACGCTGCTGCTGCTTGCTTGAGCTGTTCTCCCCTGCACGTTGTAATAAACCCGCATGGAGCGAAATCCTCTATGCGCAGGCATCCTCTCTGGGAAAGCATAGCATTTGTTGGGAAATCAGAATCGGGTTTGTGGGAAGCTGCTGCTTCTTGCCGGAGCTAGTCTGCTCAGGACAGTGGAAGATACCCGCATGGAGCGAAATTCTCTTTCACCTAGCATCCCCTCTGCCTGAGAGAGAAGCGTGGTTGCACCTCTGGAAAGGACCTTAAGGAAAGGGACACGTCTGTCACCGTGTTCCCCAAAGGCAAGTATGAGGAAGGTGCAGAACGCTGCAACGGGCGAATAGAACGAGCCGTTGGCTTTATGTCAGAAAACGGTGCGAAGCAGGAGAGAAGGCACTGGCAGGTGCAGCGGGACGGTTGCAAGACAAGTGTCACCAGTTCCCTGTCAGAGCCATGGAGGCCAGGCTGCTAAGGAGACACGAGAGGAAGACTAGGGCAGGCACGCGTGCTCCACTCTGAGGGAGGAGTCTGGGCAGAAGGCAGGCCTGTCCTGTGTCTCTGGTCCCAAGGGGACAGCGTCTCCTTGAACACCTGTGCCTAGGGCAGACTTGGGCTTGCCACCAGGCCCCATAGCCGCAACTCCCAGCAACAGCTCCCTGGAGGACCGGGCAGTCCGATGCCGTCTTCCTCCAAGATGTGACAACGTTGGTGGTGGCAGGGCGTGTGCCGGGGAAGGAATGGGGACAGTGTGCAGGGTTCATGTCCACTCCCTCTCCTGTGGGGAAGGCACTGGCCTAGTCCCCGATTCCGCCTGAGCGCCAGTAGAAAAGGCCTAGCCTGCCTATGCCAGGACATGGAAGTGAGCATGGAGTGCCATCCTAAGCCACGCACGCTGCAGTTGCTTTGTGACTGTGCCTGCTTAGTTCGGCTTGGCAGGGTGAACGCGGGGCGCGAACAGGGAGCCCGGGAAAGCGAGGCCCAAGAGGCACTAGCTCTCCCGCAGCTCTTCATCTTTGAAGTGACAGAGCGAACGCCCAAAGCCTTGCTGTGAAGCAGCAGCGAAGGGCAGTTCGTGCCAGCTGAAAACCTCTACAAACGTGTAGCAGTAGTTGCTAAATCAGAGTCGGATCTGTAGGCTGCTGTGGCTGCCTGCCTTAGCCTACTATTCCCAGGACAGAGGGAGAGCCCCGCATAGAGCGAAAGCCTCTTTGCCCGGGCATCCCTTCTGGGAAGGCCCAGCTTTCTTTGGGAAATCAAAGTCAGGTCTGAGGGACGCTGCTGCTGCTTGCTTGAGCTGGTCTCCCCTGCACGTTGTAATAAACCCGCATGGAGCGAAATCCTCTATGCGCAGGCATCCTCTCTGGGAAAGCATAGCATTTGTTGGGAAATCAGAATCGGGTTTGTGGGAAGCTGCTGCTTCTTGCCGGAGCTAGTCTGCTCAGGACAGTGGAAGATACCCGCATGGAGCGAAATTCTCTTTCACCTAGCATCCCCTCTGCCTGAGAGAGAAGCGTGGTTGCACCTCTGGAAAGGACCTTAAGGAAAGGGACACGCCTGTCACCGTGTTCCCCAAAAGCAAGTATGAGGAAGGTGCAGAACGCTGCAACGGGCGAATAGAACGAGCCGTTGGCTTTATGTCAGAAAACGGTGCGAAGCAGGAGAGAAGGCACTGGCAGGTGCAGCGGGACGGTTGCAAGACAAGTGTCACCAGTTCCCTGTCAGAGCCATGGAGGCCAGGCTGCTAAGGAGACACGAGAGGAAGACTAGGGCAGGCACGCGTGCTCCACTCTGAGGGAGGAGTCTGGGCAGAAGGCAGGCCTGTCCTGTGTCTCTGGTCCCAAGGGGACAGCGTCTCCTTGAACACCTGTGCCTAGGGCAGACTTGGGCTTGCCACCAGGCCCCATAGCCGCAACTCGCAGCAACAGCTCCCTGGAGGACCGGGCAGTCCGATGCCGTCTTCCTCCAAGATGTGACAACGTTGGTGGTGGCAGGGCGTGTGCCGGGGAAGGAATGGGGACAGTGTGCAGGGTTCATGTCCACTCCCTCTCCTGTGGGGAAGGCACTGGCCTAGTCCCCGATTCCGCCTGAGCGCCAGTAGAAAAGGCCTAGCCTGCCTATGCCAAGACATGGAAGTGAGCATGGAGTGCCATCCTAAGCCACGCACGCTGCTGTTGCTTTGTGACTGTGCCTGCTTAGTTCGGCTTGGCAGGGTGAACGCGGGGCGCGAACAGGGAGCCCGAGAAAGCGAGGCCCAAGAGGCACTAGTTCTCCCGCAGCTCTTCATCTTTGAAGTGACAGAGCGAACGCCCAAAGCCTTGCTGTGAAGCAGCAGCGAAGGGCAGTTCGTGCCAGCTGAAAACCTCTACAAACGTGTAGCAGTAGTTGCAAATCAGAGTCGGATCTGTAGGCTGCTGTGGCTGCCTGCCTTAGCCTACTATTCCCAGGACAGAGGGAGAGCCCCGCATAGAGCGAAAGCCTCTTTGCCCGGGCATCCCTTCTGGGAAGGCCCAGCTTTCTTTGGGAAATCAAAGTCAGGTCTGAGGGACGCTGCTGCTGCTTGCATGAGCTGGTCTCCCCTGCACGTTGTAATAAACCCGCATGGAGCGAAATCCTCTATGCGCAGGCATCCTCTCTGGGAAAGCATAGCATTTGTTGGGAAATCAGAATCGGGTTTGTGGGAAGCTGCTGCTTCTTGCCGGAGCTAGTCTGCTCAGGACAGTGGAAGATACCCGCATGGAGCGAAATTCTCTTTCACCTAGCATCCCCTCTGCCTGAGAGAGAAGCGTGGTTGCACCTCTGGAAAGGACCTTAAGGAAAGGGACACGCCTGTCACCGTGTTCCCCAAAGGCAAGTATGAGGAAGGTGCAGAACGCTGCAACGGGCGAATAGAACGAGCCGTTGGCTTTATGTCAGAAAACGGTGCGAAGCAGGAGAGAAGGCACTGGCAGGTGCAGCGGGACGGTTGCAAGACAAGTGTCACCAGTTCCCTGTCAGAGCCATGGAGGCCAGGCTGCTAAGGAGACACGAGAGGAAGACTAGGGCAGGCACGCGTGCTCCACTCTGAGGGAGGAGTCTGGGCAGAAGGCAGGCCTGTCCTGTGTCTCTGGTCCCAAGGGGACAGCGTCTCCTTGAACACCTGTGCCTAGGGCAGACTTGGGCTTGCCACCAGGCCCCATAGCCGCAACTCGCAGCAACAGCTCCCTGGAGGACCGGGCAGTCCGATGCCGTCTTCCTCCAAGATGTGACAACGTTGGTGGTGGCAGGGCGTGTGCCGGGGAAGGAATGGGGACAGTGTGCAGGGTTCATGTCCACTCCCTCTCCTGTGGGGAAGGCACTCTCCTAGTCCCCGATTCCGCCTGAGCGCCAGTAGAAAAGGCCTAGCCTGCCTATGCCAAGACATGGAAGTGAGCATGGAGTGCAGTCCTAAGCCACGCACGCTGCTGTTGCTTTGTGACTGTGCCTGCTTAGTTTGGCTTGGCAGGGTGAACGCGGGGCTCGAACAGGGAGCCCGGGAAAGCGAGGCCCAAGAGGCACAAGCTCTCCCGCAGCTCTTCATCTTTGAAGTGACAGAGCGAACGCCCAAAGCCTTGCTGTGAAGCAGCAGCGAAGGGAAGTTCGTGCCAGCTGAAAACCTCTACAAACGTGTAGCAGTAGTTGCTAAATCAGAGTCGGATCTGTAGGCTGCTGTGGCTGCCTGCCTTAGCCTACTCTTCCCAGGACAGAGGGAGAGCCCCGCATAGAGCGAAAGCCTCTTTGCCCGGGCATCCCTTCTGGGAAGGCCCAGCTTTCTTTGGGAAATCAAAGTCAGGTCTGAGGGACGCTGCTGCTGCTTGCTTGAGCTGGTCTCCCCTGCACGTTGTAATAAACCCGCATGGAGCGAAATCCTCTATGCGCAGGCATCCTCTCTGGGAAAGCATAGCATTTGTTGGGAAATCAGAATCGGGTTTGTGGGAAGCTGCTGCTTCTTGCCGGAGCTAGTCTGCTCAGGACAGTGGAAGATACCCGCATGGAGCGAAATTCTCTTTCACCTAGCATCCCCTCTGCCTGAGAGAGAAGCGTGGTTGCACCTCTGGAAAGGACCTTAAGGAAAGGGACACGTCTGTCACCGTGTTCCCCAAAGGCAAGTATGAGGAAGGTGCAGAACGCTGCAATGGGCGAATAGAACGAGCCGTTGGCTTTATGTCAGAAAACGGTGCGAAGCAGGAGAGAAGGCACTGGCAGGTGCAGCGGGACGGTTGCAAGACAAGTGTCACCAGTTCCCTGTCAGAGCCATGGAGGCCAGGCTGCTAAGGAGACACGAGAGGAAGACTAGGGCAGGCACGCGTGCTCCACTCTGAGGGAGGAGTCTGGGCAGAAGGCAGGCCTGTCCTGTGTCTCTGGTCCCAAGGGGACAGCGTCTCCTTGAACACCTGTGCCTAGGGCAGACTTGGGCTTGCCACCAGGCCCCATAGCCGCAACTCCCAGCAACAGCTCCCTGGAGGACCGGGCAGTCTGATGCCGTCTTCCTCCAAGATGTGACAACGTTGGTGGTGGCAGGGCGTGTGCCGGGGAAGGAATGGGGACAGTGTGCAGGGTTCATGTCCACTCCCTCTCCTGTGGGGAAGGCACTGGCCTAGTCCCCGATTCCGCCTGAGCGCCAGTAGAAAAGGCCTAGCCTGCCTATGCCAGGACATGGAAGTGAGCATGGAGTGCCATCCTAAGCCACGCACGCTGCTGTTGCTTTCTAACTGTGCCTGCTTAGTTCGGCTTGGCAGGGTGAACGCGGGGCGCGAACAGGGAGCCCGGGAAAGCGAGGCCCAAGAGGCACTAGCTCTCCCGCAGCTCTTCATCTTTGAAGTGACAGAGCGAACGCCCAAAGCCTTGCTGTGAAGCAGCAGCGAAGGGCAGTTCGTGCCAGCTGAAAACCTCTACAAACGTGTAGCAGTAGTTGCTAAATCAGAGTCGGATCTGTAGGCTGCTGTGGCTGCCTGCCTTAGCCTACTATTCCCAGGACAGAGGGAGAGCCCCGCATAGAGCGAAAGCCTCTTTGCCCGGGCATCCCTTCTGGGAAGGCCCAGCTTTCTTTGGGAAATCAAAGTCAGGTCTGAGGGACGCTGCTGCTGCTTGCTTGAGCTGGTCTCCCCTGCACGTTGTAATAAACCCGCATGGAGCGAAATCCTCTATGCGCAGGCATCCTCTCTGGGAAAGCATAGCTTTTGTTGGGAAATCAGAATCGGGTTTGTGGGAAGCTGCTGCTTCTTGCCGGAGCTAGTCTGCCCAGAACAGTGGAAGATACCCGCATGGAGCGAAATTCTCTTTCACCTAGCATCCCCTCTGCCTGAGAGAGAAGCGTGGTTGCACCTCTGGAAAGGACCTTAAGGAAAGGGACACGTCTGTCACCGTGTTCCCCAAAGGCAAGTATGAGGAAGGTGCAGAACGCTGCAACGGGCGAATAGAACGAGCCGTTGGCTTTATATCAGAAAACGGTGCGAAGCAGGAGAGAAGGCACTGGCAGGTGCAGCGGGACGGTTGCAAGACAAGTGTCACCAGTTCCCTGTCAGAGCCATGGAGGCCAGGCTGCTAAGGAGACACGAGAGGAAGACTAGGGCAGGCACGCGTGCTCCACTCTAAGGGAGGTGTCTGGGCAGAAGGCAGGCCTGTCCTGTGTCTCTGGTCCCAAGGGGACAGCGTCTCCTTGAACACCTGTGCCTAGGGCAGACTTGGGCTTGCCACCAGGCCCCATAGCCGCAACTCGCAGCAACAGCTACCTGGAGGACCGGGCAGTCCGATGCCGTCTTCCTCCAAGATGTGACAACGTTGGTGGTGGCAGGGCGTGTGCCGGGGAAGGAATGGGGACAGTGTGCAGGGTTCATGTCCACTCCCTCTCCTGTGGGGAAGGCACTGGCCTAGTCCCCGATTCCGCCTGAGCGCCAGTAGAAAAGGCCTAGCCTGCCTATGCCAGGACATGGAAATGAGCATGGAGTGCCATCCTAAGCCACGCACGCTGCTGTTGCTTTGTGACTGTGCCTGCTTAGTTCGGCTTGGCAGGGTGAACGCGGGGCGCGAACAGGGAGCCCGGGAAAGCGAGGCCCAAGAGGCACTAGCTCTCCCGCAGCTCTTCATCTTTGAAGTGACAGAGCGAACGCCCAAAGCCTTGCTGTGAAGCAGCAGCGAAGGGCAGTTCGTGCCAGCTGAAAACCTCTACAAACGTGTAGCAGTAGTTGCTAAATCAGAGTCGGATCTGTAGGCTGCTGTGGCTGCCTGCCTTAGCCTACTATTCCCAGGACAGAGGGAGAGCCCCGCATAGAGCGTATGCCTCTTTGCCCGGGCATCCCTTCTGGGAATGCCCAGCTTTCTTTGGGAAATCAAAGTCAGGTCTGAGGGACGCTGCTGCTGCTTGCTTGAGCTGGTCTCCCCTGCACGTTGTAATAAACCCGCATGGAGCGAAATCCTCTATGCGCAGGCATCCTCTCTGGGAAAGAGTAGCATTTGTTGGGAAATCAGAATCGGGTTTGTGGGAAGCTGCTGCTTCTTGCCGGAGCTAGTCTGCTCAGGACAGTGGAAGATACCCGCATGGAGCGAAATTCTCTTTCACCTAGCATCCCCTCTGCCTGAGAGAGAAGCGTGGTTGCACCTCTGGAAAGGACCTTAAGGAAAGGGACACGTCTGTCACCGTGTTCCCCAAAGGCAAGTATGAGGAAGGTGCAGAACGCTGCAACGGGCGAATAGAACGAGCCGTTGGCTTTATGTCAGAAAACGGTGCGAAGCAGGAGGGAAGGCACTGGCAGGTGCAGCGGGACGGTTGCAAGACAAGTGTCACCAGTTCCCTGTCAGAGCCATGGAGGCCAGGCTGCTAAGGAGACACGAGAGGAAGACTAGGGCAGGCACGCGTGCTCCACTCTGAGGGAGGAGTCTGGGCAGAAGGCAGGCCTGTCCTGTGTCTCTGGTCCCAAGGGGACAGCGTCTCCTTGAACACCTGTGCCTAGGGCAGACTTGGGCTTGCCACCAGGCCCCATAGCCGCAACTCGCAGCAACAGCTCCCTGGAGGACCGGGCAGTCCGATGCCGTCTTCCTCCAAGATGTGACAACGTTGGTGGTGGCAGGGCGTGTGCCGGGGAAGGAATGGGGACAGTGTGCAGGGTTCATGTCCACTCCCTCTCCTGTGGGGAAGGCACTGGCCTAGTCCCCGATTCCGCCTGAGCGCCAGTAGAAAAGGCCTAGCCTGCCTATGCCAGGACATGGAAGTGAGCATGGAGTGCCATCCTAAGCCACGCACGCTGCTGTTGCTTTCTGACTGTGCCTGCTTAGTTCGGCTTGGCAGGGTGAACGCGGGGCGCGAACAGGGAGCCCGGGAAAGCGAGGCCCAAGAGGCACTAGCTCTCCCGCAGCTCTTCATCTTTGAAGTGACAGAGCGAACGCCCAAAGCCTTGCTGTGAAGCAGCAGCGAAGGGCAGTTCGTGCCAGCTGAAAACCTCTACAAACGTGTAGCAGTAGTTGCTAAATCAGAGTCGGATCTGTAGGCTGCTGTGGCTGCCTGCCTTAGCCTACTATTCCCAGGACAGAGGTTGAGCCCCACATAGAGCGAAAGCCTCTTTGCCCGGGCTCCCTTCTGGGAAGGCCCAGCTTTCTTTGGGAAATCAAAGTCAGGTCTGAGGGACGCTGCTGCTGCTTGCTTGAGCTGGTCTCCCCTGCACGTTGTAATAAACCCGCATGGAGCGAAATCCTCTATGCGCAGGCATCCTCTCTGGGAATGCATAGCATTTGTTGGGAAATCAGAATCGGGTTTGTGGGAAGCTGCTGCTTCTTGCCGGAGCTAGTCTGCTCAGGACAGTGGAAGATACCCGCATGGAGCGAAATTCTCTTTCACCTAGCATCCCCTCTGCCTGAGAGAGAAGCGTGGTTGCACCTCTGGAAAGGACCTTAAGGAAAGGGACACGTCTGTCACCGTGTTCCCCAAAGGCAAGTATGAGGAAGGTGCAGAACGCTGCAACGGGCGAATAGAACGAGCCGTTGGCTTTATGTCAGAAAACGGTGCGAAGCAGGAGAGAAGGCACTGGCAGGTGCAGCGGGACGGTTGCAAGACAAGTGTCACCAGTTCCCTGTCAGAGCCATGGAGGCCAGGCTGCTAAGGAGACACGAGACGAAGACTAGGGCAGGCACGCGTGCTCCACTCTGAGGGAGGAGTCTGGGCAGAAGGCAGGCCTGTCCTGTGTCTCTGGTCCCAAGGGGACAGCGTCTCCTTGAACACCTGTGCCTAGGGCAGACTTGGGCTTGCCACCAGGCCCCATAGCCGCAACTCGCAGCAACAGCTCCCTGGAGGACCGGGCAGTCCGATGCCGTCTTCCTCCAAGATGTGACAACGTTGGTGGTGGCAGGGCGTGTGCCGGGGAAGGAATGGGGACAGTGTGCAGGGTTCATGTCCACTCCCTCTCCTGTGGGGAAGGCACTGGCCTAGTCCCCGATTCCGCCTGAGCGCCAGTAGAAAAGGCCTAGCCTGCCTATGCCAAGACATGGAAGTGAGCATGGAGTGCCATCCTAAGCCACGCACGCTGCTGTTGCTTTGTGACTGTGCCTGCTTAGTTTGGCTTGGCAGGGTGAACGCGGGGCTCGAACAGGGAGCCCGGGAAAGCGAGGCCCAAGAGGCACTAGCTCTCCCGCAGCTCTTCATCTTTGAAGTGACAGAGCGAACGCCCAAAGCCTTGCTGTGAAGCAGCAGCGAAGGGCAGTTCGTGCCAGCTGAAAACCTCTACAAACGTGTAGCAGTAGTTGCTAAATCAGAGTCGGATCTGTAGGCTGCTGTGGCTGCCTGCCTTAGCCTACTATTCCCAGGACAGAGGGAGAGCCCCGCATAGAGCGAAAGCCTCTTTGCCCGGGCATCCCTTCTGGGAAGGCCCAGCTTTCTTTGGGAAATCAAAGTCAGGTCTGAGGGACGCTGCTGCTGCTTGCTTGAGCTGGTCTCCCCTGCACGTTGTAATAAACCCGCATGGAGCGAAATCCTCTATGCGCAGGCATCCTCTCTGGGAAAGCATAGCATTTGTTGGGAAATCAGAATCGGGTTTGTGGGAAGCTGCTGCTTCTTGCCGGAGCTAGTCTGCTCAGGACAGTGGAAGATACCCGCATGGAGCGAAATTCTCTTTCACCTAGCATCCCCTCTGCCTGAGAGAGAAGCGTGGTTGCACCTCTGGAAAGGACCTTAAGGAAAGGGACACGTCTGTCACCGTGTTCCCCAAAGGCAAGTATGAGGAAGGTGCAGAACGCTGCAACGGGCGAATAGAACGAGCCGTTGGCTTTATGTCAGAAAACGGTGCGAAGCAGGAGAGAAGGCACTGGCAGGTGCAGCGGGACGGTTGCAAGACAAGTGTCACCAGTTCCCTGTCAGAGCCATGGAGGCCAGGCTGCTAAGGAGACACGAGAGGAAGACTAGGGCAGGCACGCGTGCTCCACTCTGAGGGAGGAGTCTGGGCAGAAGGCAGGCCTGTCCTGTGTCTCTGGTCCCAAGGGGACAGCGTCTCCTTGAACACCTGTGCCTAGGGCAGACTTGGGCTTGCCACCAGGCCCCATAGCCGCAACTCCCAGCAACAGCTCCCTGGAGGACCGGGCAGTCCGATGCCGTCTTCCTCCAAGATGTGACAACGTTGGTGGTGGCAGGGCGTGTGCCGGGGAAGGAATGGGGACAGTGTGCAGGGTTCATGTCCACTCCCTCTCCTGTGGGGAAGGCACTGGCCTAGTCCCCGATTCCGCCTGAGCGCCAGTAGAAAAGGCCTAGCCTGCCTATGCCAGGACATGGAAGTGAGCATGGAGTGCCATCCTAAGCCACGCACGCTGCTGTTGCTTTGTGACTGTGCCTGCTTAGTTCGGCTTGGCAGGGTGAACGCGGGGCGCGAACAGGGAGCCCGGGAAAGCGAGGCCCAAGAGGCACTAGCTCTCCCGCAGCTCTTCATCTTTGAAGTGACAGAGCGAACGCCCAAAGCCTTGCTGTGAAGCAGCAGCGAAGGGCAGTTCGTGCCAGCTGAAAACCTCTACAAACGTGTAGCAGTAGTTGCTAAATCAGAGTCGGATCTGTAGGCTGCTGTGGCTGCCTGCCTTAGCCTACTATTCCCAGGACAGAGGGAGAGCCCCGCATAGAGCGAAAGCCTCTTTGCCCGGGCATCCCTTCTGGGAAGGCCCAGCTTTCTTTGGGAAATCAAAGTCAGGTCTGAGGGACGCTGCTGCTGCTTGCTTGAGCTGGTCTCCCCTGCACGTTGTAATAAACCCGCATGGAGCGAAATCCTCTATGCGCAGGCATCCTCTCTGGGAAAGCATAGCATTTGTTGGGAAATCAGAATCGGGTTTGTGGGAAGCTGCTGCTTCTTGCCGGAGCTAGTCTGCTCAGGACAGTGGAAGATACCCGCATGGAGCGAAATTCTCTTTCACCTAGCATCCCCTCTGCCTGAGAGAGAAGCGTGGTTGCACCTCTGGAAAGGACCTTAAGGAAAGGGACACGCCTGTCACCGTGTTCCCCAAAGGCAAGTATGAGGAAGGTGCAGAACGCTGCAACGGGCGAATAGAACGAGCCGTTGGCTTTATGTCAGAAAACGGTGCGAAGCAGGAGAGAAGGCACTGGCAGGTGCAGCGGGACGGTTGCAAGACAAGTGTCACCAGTTCCCTGTCAGAGCCATGGAGGCCAGGCTGCTAAGGAGACACGAGAGGAAGACTAGGGCAGGCACGCGTGCTCCACTCTGAGGGAGGAGTCTGGGCAGAAGGCAGGCCTGTCCTGTGTCTCTGGTCCCAAGGGGACAGCGTCTCCTTGAACACCTGTGCCTAGGGCAGACTTGGGCTTGCCACCAGGCCCCATAGCCGCAACTCCCAGCAACAGCTCCCTGGAGGACCGGGCAGTCTGATGCCGTCTTCCTCCAAGATGTGACAACGTTGGTGGTGGCAGGGCGTGTGCCGGGGAAGGAATGGGGACAGTGTGCAGGGTTCATGTCCACTCCCTCTCCTGTGGGGAAGGCACTGGCCTAGTCCCCGATTCCGCCTGAGCGCCAGTAGAAAAGGCCTAGCCTGCCTATGCCAGGACATGGAAGTGAGCATGGAGTGCCATCCTAAGCCACGCACGCTGCTGTTGCTTTGTGACTGTGCCTGCTTAGTTCGGCTTGGCAGGGTGAACGCGGGGCGCGAACAGGGAGCCCGGGAAAGCGAGGCCCAAGAGGCACTAGCTCTCCCGCAGCTCTTCATCTTTGAAGTGACAGAGCGAACGCCCAAAGCCTTGCTGTGAAGCAGCAGCGAAGGGCAGTTCGTGCCAGCTGAAAACCTCTACAAACGTGTAGCAGTAGTTGCTAAATCAGAGTCGGATCTGTAGGCTGCTGTGGCTGCCTGCCTTAGCCTACTCTTCCCAGGACAGAGGGAGAGCCCCGCATAGAGCGAAAGCCTCTTTGCCCGGGCATCCCTTCTGGGAAGGCCCAGCTTTCTTTGGGAAATCAAAGTCAGGTCTGAGGGACGCTGCTGCTGCTTGCTTGAGCTGGTCTCCCCTGCACGTTGTAATAAACCCGCATGGAGCGAAATCCTCTATGCGCAGGCATCCTCTCTGGGAAAGCATAGCATTTGTTGGGAAATCAGAATCGGGTTTGTGGGAAGCTGCTGCTTCTTGCCGGAGCTAGTCTGCTCAGGACAGTGGAAGATACCCGCATGGAGCGAAATTCTCTTTCACCTAGCATCCCCTCTGCCTGAGAGAGAAGCGTGGTTGCACCTCTGGAAAGGACCTTAAGGAAAGGGACACGCCTGTCACCGTGTTCCCCAAAGGCAAGTATGAGGAAGGTGCAGAACGCTGCAACGGGCGAATAGAACGAGCCGTTGGCTTTATGTCAGAAAACGGTGCGAAGCAGGAGAGAAGGCACTGGCAGGTGCAGCGGGACGGTTGCAAGACAAGTGTCACCAGTTCCCTGTCAGAGCCATGGAGGCCAGGCTGCTAAGGAGACACGAGAGGAAGACTAGGGCAGGCACGCGTGCTCCACTCTGAGGGAGGAGTCTGGGCAGAAGGCAGGCCTGTCCTGTGTCTCTGGTCCCAAGGGGACAGCGTCTCCTTGAACACCTGTGCCTAGGGCAGACTTGGGCTTGCCACCAGGCCCCATAGCCGCAACTCCCAGCAACAGCTCCCTGGAGGACCGGGCAGTCCGATGCCGTCTTCCTCCAAGATGTGACAACGTTGGTGGTGGCAGGGCGTGTGCCGGGGAAGGAATGGGGACAGTGTGCAGGGTTCATGTCCACTCCCTCTCCTGTGGGGAAGGCACTGGCCTAGTCCCCGATTCCGCCTGAGCGCCAGTAGAAAAGGCCTAGCCTGCCTATGCCAAGACATGGAAGTGAGCATGGAGTGCCATCCTAAGCCACGCACGCTGCTGTTGCTTTGTGACTGTGCCTGCTTAGTTCGGCTTGGCAGGGTGAACGCGGGGCGCGAACAGGGAGCCCGAGAAAGCGAGGCCCAAGAGGCACTAGTTCTCCCGCAGCTCTTCATCTTTGAAGTGACAGAGCGAACGCCCAAAGCCTTGCTGTGAAGCAGCAGCGAAGGGCAGTTCGTGCCAGCTGAAAACCTCTACAAACGTGTAGCAGTAGTTGCAAATCAGAGTCGGATCTGTAGGCTGCTGTGGCTGCCTGCCTTAGCCTACTATTCCCAGGACAGAGGGAGAGCCCCGCATAGAGCGAAAGCCTCTTTGCCCGGGCATCCCTTCTGGGAAGGCCCAGCTTTCTTTGGGAAATCAAAGTCAGGTCTGAGGGACGCTGCTGCTGCTTGCATGAGCTGGTCTCCCCTGCACGTTGTAATAAACCCGCATGGAGCGAAATCCTCTATGCGCAGGCATCCTCTCTGGGAAAGCATAGCATTTGTTGGGAAATCAGAATCGGGTTTGTGGGAAGCTGCTGCTTCTTGCCGGAGCTAGTCTGCTCAGGACAGTGGAAGATACCCGCATGGAGCGAAATTCTCTTTCACCTAGCATCCCCTCTGCCTGAGAGAGAAGCGTGGTTGCACCTCTGGAAAGGACCTTAAGGAAAGGGACACGCCTGTCACCGTGTTCCCCAAAGGCAAGTATGAGGAAGGTGCAGAACGCTGCAACGGGCGAATAGAACGAGCCGTTGGCTTTATGTCAGAAAACGGTGCGAAGCAGGAGAGAAGGCACTGGCAGGTGCAGCGGGACGGTTGCAAGACAAGTGTCACCAGTTCCCTGTCAGAGCCATGGAGGCCAGGCTGCTAAGGAGACACGAGAGGAAGACTAGGGCAGGCACGCGTGCTCCACTCTGAGGGAGGAGTCTGGGCAGAAGGCAGGCCTGTCCTGTGTCTCTGGTCCCAAGGGGACAGCGTCTCCTTGAACACCTGTGCCTAGGGCAGACTTGGGCTTGCCACCAGGCCCCATAGCCGCAACTCGCAGCAACAGCTCCCTGGAGGACCGGGCAGTCCGATGCCGTCTTCCTCCAAGATGTGACAACGTTGGTGGTGGCAGGGCGTGTGCCGGGGAAGGAATGGGGACAGTGTGCAGGGTTCATGTCCACTCCCTCTCCTGTGGGGAAGGCACTGGCCTAGTCCCCGATTCCGCCTGAGCGCCAGTAGAAAAGGCCTAGCCTGCCTATGCCAAGACATGGAAGTGAGCATGGAGTGCAGTCCTAAGCCACGCACGCTGCTGTTGCTTTGTGACTGTGCCTGCTTAGTTTGGCTTGGCAGGGTGAACGCGGGGCTCGAACAGGGAGCCCGGGAAAGCGAGGCACAAGAGGCACTAGCTCTCCCGCAGCTCTTCATCTTTGAAGTGACAGAGCGAACGCCCAAAGCCTTGCTGTGAAGCAGCAGCGAAGGGCAGTTCGTGCCAGCTGAAAACCTCTACAAACGTGTAGCAGTAGTTGCTAAATCAGAGTCGGATCTGTAGGCTGCTGTGGCTGCCTGCCTTAGCCTACTCTTCCCAGGACAGAGGGAGAGCCCCGCATAGAGCGAAAGCCTCTTTGCCCGGGCATCCCTTCTGGGAAGGCCCAGCTTTCTTTGGGAAATCAAAGTCAGGTCTGAGGGACGCTGCTGCTGCTTGCTTGAGCTGGTCTCCCCTGCACGTTGTAATAAACCCGCATGGAGCGAAATCCTCTATGCGCAGGCATCCTCTCTGGGAAAGCATAGCATTTGTTGGGAAATCAGAATCGGGTTTGTGGGAAGCTGCTGCTTCTTGCCGGAGCTAGTCTGCTCAGGACAGTGGAAGATACCCGCATGGAGCGAAATTCTCTTTCACCTAGCATCCCCTCTGCCTGAGAGAGAAGCGTGGTTGCACCTCTGGAAAGGACCTTAAGGAAAGGGACACGTCTGTCACCGTGTTCCCCAAAGGCAAGTATGAGGAAGGTGCAGAACGCTGCAATGGGCGAATAGAACGAGCCGTTGGCTTTATGTCAGAAAACGGTGCGAAGCAGGAGAGAAGGCACTGGCAGGTGCAGCGGGACGGTTGCAAGACAAGTGTCACCAGTTCCCTGTCAGAGCCATGGAGGCCAGGCTGCTAAGGAGACACGAGAGGAAGACTAGGGCAGGCACGCGTGCTCCACTCTGAGGGAGGAGTCTGGGCAGAAGGCAGGCCTGTTCTGTGTCTCTGGTCCCAAGGGGACAGCGTCTCCTTGAACACCTGTGCCTAGGGCAGACTTGGGCTTGCCACCAGGCCCCATAGCCGCAACTCCCAGCAACAGCTCCCTGGAGGACCGGGCAGTCTGATGCCGTCTTCCTCCAAGATGTGACAACGTTGGTGGTGGCAGGGCGTGTGCCGGGGAAGGAATGGGGACAGTGTGCAGGGTTCATGTCCACTCCCTCTCCTGTGGGGAAGGCACTGGCCTAGTCCCCGATTCCGCCTGAGCGCCAGTAGAAAAGGCCTAGCCTGCCTATGCCAGGACATGGAAGTGAGCATGGAGTGCCATCCTAAGCCACGCACGCTGCTGTTGCTTTGTGACTGTGCCTGCTTAGTTCGGCTTGGCAGGGTGAACGCGGGGCGCGAACAGGGAGCCCGGGAAAGCGAGGCCCAAGAGGCACTAGCTCTCCCGCAGCTCTTCATCTTTGAAGTGACAGAGCGAACGCCCAAAGCCTTGCTGTGAAGCAGCAGCGAAGGGCAGTTCGTGCCAGCTGAAAACCTCTACAAACGTGTAGCAGTAGTTGCTAAATCAGAGTCGGATCTGTAGGCTGCTGTGGCTGCCTGCCTTAGCCTACTCTTCCCAGGACAGAGGGAGAGCCCCGCATAGAGCGAAAGCCTCTTTGCCCGGGCATCCCTTCTGGGAAGGCCCAGCTTTCTTTGGGAAATCAAAGTCAGGTCTGAGGGACGCTGCTGCTGCTTGCTTGAGCTGGTCTCCCCTGCACGTTGTAATAAACCCGCATGGAGCGAAATCCTCTATGCGCAGGCATCCTCTCTGGGAAAGCATAGCATTTGTTGGGAAATCAGAATCGGGTTTGTGGGAAGCTGCTGCTTCTTGCCGGAGCTAGTCTGCTCAGGACAGTGGAAGATACCCGCATGGAGCGAAATTCTCTTTCACCTAGCATCCCCTCTGCCTGAGAGAGAAGCGTGGTTGCACCTCTGGAAAGGACCTTAAGGAAAGGGACACGTCTGTCACCGTGTTCCCCAAAGGCAAGTATGAGGAAGGTGCAGAACGCTGCAACGGGCGAATAGAACGAGCCGTTGGCTTTATGTCAGAAAACGGTGCGAAGCAGGAGAGAAGGCACTGGCAGGTGCAGCGGGACGGTTGCAAGACAAGTGTCACCAGTTCCCTGTCAGAGCCATGGAGGCCAGGCTGCTAAGGAGACACGAGAGGAAGACTAGGGCAGGCACGCGTGCTCCACTCTGAGGGAGGAGTCTGGGCAGAAGGCAGGCCTGTCCTGTGTCTCTGGTCCCAAGGGGACAGCGTCTCCTTGAACACCTGTGCCTAGGGCAGACTTGGGCTTGCCACCAGGCCCCATAGCCGCAACTCCCAGCAACAGCTCCCTGGAGGACCGGGCAGTCCGATGCCGTCTTCCTCCAAGATGTGACAACGTTGGTGGTGGCAGGGCGTGTGCCGGGGAAGGAATGGGGACAGTGTGCAGGGTTCATGTCCACTCCCTCTCCTGTGGGGAAGGCACTGGCCTAGTCCCCGATTCCGCCTGAGCGCCAGTAGAAAAGGCCTAGCCTGCCTATGCCAGGACATGGAAGTGAGCATGGAGTGCCATCCTAAGCCACGCACGCTGCTGTTGCTTTGTGACTGTGCCTGCTTAGTTCGGCTTGGCAGGGTGAACGCGGGGCGCGAACAGGGAGCCCGGGAAAGCGAGGCCCAAGAGGCACTAGCTCTCCCGCAGCTCTTCATCTTTGAAGTGACAGAGCGAACGCCCAAAGCCTTGCTGTGAAGCAGCAGCGAAGGGCAGTTCGTGCCAGCTGAAAACCTCTACAAACGTGTAGCAGTAGTTGCTAAATCAGAGTCGGATCTGTAGGCTGCTGTGGCTGCCTGCCTTAGCCTACTATTCCCAGGACAGAGGGAGAGCCCCGCATAGAGCGAAAGCCTCTTTGCCCGGGCATCCCTTCTGGGAAGGCCCAGCTTTCTTTGGGAAATCAAAGTCAGGTTTGAGGGACGCTGCTGCTGCTTGCTTGAGCTGGTCTCCCCTGCACGTTGTAATAAACCCGCATGGAGCGAAATCCTCTATGCGCAGGCATCCTCTCTGGGAAAGCATAGCATTTGTTGGGAAATCAGAATCGGGTTTGTGGGAAGCTGCTGCTTCTTGCCGGAGCTAGTCTGCTCAGGACAGTGGAAGATACCCGCATGGAGCGAAATTCTCTTTCACCTAGCATCCCCTCTGCCTGAGAGAGAAGCGTGGTTGCACCTCTGGAAAGGACCTTAAGGAAAGGGACACGTCTGTCATCGTGTTCCCCAAAGGCAAGTATGAGGAAGGTGCAGAACGCTGCAACGGGCGAATAGAACGAGCCGTTGGCTTTATGTCAGAAAACGGTGCGAAGCAGGAGAGAAGGCACTGGCAGGTGCAGCGGGACGGTTGCAAGACAAGTGTCACCAGTTCCCTGTCAGAGCCATGGAGGCCAGGCTGCTAAGGAGACACGAGAGGAAGACTAGGGCAGGCACGCGTGCTCCACTCTAAGGGAGGAGTCTGGGCAGAAGGCAGGCCTGTCCTGTGTCTCTGGTCCCTAGGGGACAGCGTCTCCTTGAACACCTGTGCCTAGGGCAGATTTGGGCTTGCCACCAGGCCCCATAGCCGCAACTCGCAGCAACAGCTCCCTGGAGGACCGGGCAGTCCGATGCCGTCTTCCTCCAAGATGTGACAACGTTGGTGGTGGCAGGGCGTGTGCCGGGGAAGGAATGGGGACAGTGTGCAGGGTTCATGTCCACTCCCTCTCCTATGGGGAAGGCACTGGCCTAGTCCCCGATTCCGCCTGAGCGCCAGTAGAAAAGGCCTAGCCTGCCTATGCCAAGACATGGAAGTGAGCATGGAGTGCAGTCCTAAGCCACGCACGCTGCTGTTGCTTTGTGACTGTGCCTGCTTAGTTTGGCTTGGCAGGGTGAACGCGGGGCTCGAACAGGGAGCCCGGGAAAGCGAGGCCCAAGAGGCACTAGCTCTCCCGCAGCTCTTCATCTTTGAAGTGACAGAGCGAACGCCCAAAGCCTTGCTGTGAAGCAGCAGCGAAGGGCAGTTCGTGCCAGCTGAAAACCTCTACAAACGTGTAGCAGTAGTTGCTAAATCAGAGTCGGATCTGTAGGCTGCTGTGGCTGCTTGCCTTAGCCTACTATTCCCAGGACAGAGGGAGAGCCCCGCATAGAGCGAAAGCCTCTTTGCCCGGGCATCCCTTCTGGGAAGGCCCAGCTTTCTTTGGGAAATCAAAGTCAGGTCTGAGGGACGCTGCTGCTGCTTGCTTGAGCTGTTCTCCCCTGCACGTTGTAATAAACCCGCATGGAGCGAAATCCTCTATGCGCAGGCATCCTCTCTGGGAAAGCATAGCATTTGTTGGGAAATCAGAATCGGGTTTGTGGGAAGCTGCTGCTTCTTGCCGGAGCTAGTCTGCTCAGGACAGTGGAAGATACCCGCATGGAGCGAAATTCTCTTTCACCTAGCATCCCCTCTGCCTGAGAGAGAAGCGTGGTTGCACCTCTGGAAAGGAGCTTAAGGAAAGGGACACGTCTGTCACCGTGTTCCCCAAAGGCAAGTATGAGGAAGGTGCAGAACGCTGCAACGGGCGAATAGAACGAGCCGTTGGCTTTATGTCAGAAAACGGTGCGAAGCAGGAGAGAAGGCACTGGCAGGTGCAGCGGGACGGTTGCAAGACAAGTGTCACCAGTTCCCTGTCAGAGCCATGGAGGCCAGGCTGCTAAGGAGACACGAGAGGAAGACTAGGGCAGGCACGCGTGCTCCACTCTGAGGGAGGAGTCTGGGCAGAAGGCAGGCCTGTCCTGTGTCTGTGGTCCCAAGGGGACAGCGTCTCCTTGAACACCTGTGCCTAGGGCAGACTTGGGCTTGCCACCAGGCCCCATAGCCGCAACTCGCAGCAACAGCTCCCTGGAGGACCGGGCAGTCCGATGCCGTCTTCCTCCAAGATGTGACAACGTTGGTGGTGGCAGGGCGTGTGCCGGGGAAGGAATGGGGACAGTGTGCAGGGTTCATGTCCACTCCCTCTCCTGTGGGGAAGGCACTGGCCTAGTCCCCGATTCCGCCTGAGCGCCAGTAGAAAAGGCCTAGCCTGCCTATGCCAGGACATGGAAGTGAGCATGGAGTGCCATCCTAAGCCACGCACGCTGCTGTTGCTTTGTGACTGTGCCTGCTTAGTTCGGCTTGGCAGGGTGAACGCGGGGCGCGAACAGGGAGCCCGAGAAAGCGAGGCCCAAGAGGCACTAGTTCTCCCGCAGCTCTTCATCTTTGAAGTGACAGAGCGAACGCCCAAAGCCTTGCTGTGAAGCAGCAGCGAAGGGCAGTTCGTGCCAGCTGAAAACCTCTACAAACGTGTAGCAGTAGTTGCTAAATCAGAGTCGGATCTGTAGGCTGCTGTGGCTGCCTGCCTTAGCCTACTATTCCCAGGACAGAGGGAGAGCCCCGCATAGAGCGAAAGCCTCTTTGCCCGGGCATCCCTTCTGGGAAGGCCCAGCTTTCTTTGGGAAATCAAAGTCAGGTCTGAGGGACGCTGTTGCTGCTTGCTTGAGCTGGTCTCCCCTGCACGTTGTAATAAACCCGCATGGAGCGAAATCCTCTATGCGCAGGCATCCTCTCTGGGAAAGCATAGCATTTGTTGGGAAATCAGAATCGGGTTTGTGGGAAGCTGCTGCTTCTTGCCGGAGCTAGTCTGCTCAGGACAGTGGAAGATACCCGCATGGAGCGAAATTCTCTTTCACCTAGCATCCCCTCTGCCTGAGAGAGAAGCGTGGTTGCACCTCTGGAAAGGACCTTAAGGAAAGGGACACGTCTGTCACCGTGTTCCCCAAAGGCAAGTATGAGGAAGGTGCAGAACGCTGCAACGGGCGAATAGAACGAGCCGTTGGCTTTATGTCAGAAAACGGTGCGAAGCAGGAGAAAAGGCACTGGCAGGTGCAGCGGGACGGTTGCAAGACAAGTGTCACCAGTTCCCTGTCAGAGCCATGGAGGCCAGGCTGCTAAGGAGACACGAGAGGAAGACTAGGGCAGGCACGCGTGCTCCACTCTGAGGGAGGAGTCTGGGCAGAAGGCAGGCCTGTCCTGTGTCTCTGGTCCCAAGGGGACAGCGTCTCCTTGAACACCTGTGCCTAGGGCAGACTTGGGCTTGCCACCAGGCCCCATAGCCGCAACTCGCAGCAACAGCTCCCTGGAGGACCGGGCAGTCCGATGCCGTCTTCCTCCAAGATGTGACAACGTTGGTGGTGGCAGGGCGTGTGCCGGGGAAGGAATGGGGACAGTGTGCAGGGTTCATGTCCACTCCCTCTCCTGTGGGGAAGGCACTGGCCTAGTCCCCGATTCCGCCTGAGCGCCAGTAGAAAAGGCCTAGCCTGCCTATGCCAGGACATGGAAGTGAGCATGGAGTGCCATCCTAAGCCACGCACGCTGCTGTTGCTTTGTGACTGTGCCTGCTTAGTTCGGCTTGGCAGGGTGAACGCGGGGCGCGAACAGGGAGCCCGGGAAAGCGAGGCCCAAGAGGCACTAGCTCTCCCGCAGCTCTTCATCTTTGAAGTGACAGAGCGAACGCCCAAAGCCTTGCTGTGAAGCAGCAGCGAAGGGCAGTTCGTGCCAGCTGAAAACCTCTACAAACGTGTAGCAGTAGTTGCTAAATCAGAGTCGGATCTGTAGGCTGCTGTGGCTGCCTGCCTTAGCCTACTATTCCCAGGACAGAGGTTGAGCCCCACATAGAGCGAAAGCCTCTTTGCCCGGGCTCCCTTCTGGGAAGGCCCAGCTTTCTTTGGGAAATCAAAGTCAGGTCTGAGGGACGCTGCTGCTGCTTGCTTGAGCTGGTCTCCCCTGCACGTTGTAATAAACCCGCATGGAGCGAAATCCTCTATGCGCAGGCATCCTCTCTGGGAAAGCATAGCATTTGTTGGGAAATCAGAATCGGGTTTGTGGGAAGCTGCTGCTTCTTGCCGGAGCTAGTCTGCTCAGGACAGTGGAAGATACCCGCATGGAGCGAAATTCTCTTTCACCTAGCATCCCCTCTGCCTGAGAGAGAAGCGTGGTTGCACCTCTGGAAAGGACCTTAAGGAAAGGGACACGTCTGTCACCGTGTTCCCCAAAGGCAAGTATGAGGAAGGTGCAGAACGCTGCAACGGGCGAATAGAACGAGCCGTTGGCTTTATGTCAGAAAACGGTGCGAAGCAGGAGAGAAGGCACTGGCAGGTGCAGCGGGACGGTTGCAAGACAAGTGTCACCAGTTCCCTGTCAGAGCCATGGAGGCCAGGCTGCTAAGGAGACACGAGAGGAAGACTAGGGCAGGCACGCGTGCTCCACTCTAAGGGAGGTGTCTGGGCAGAAGGCAGGCCTGTCCTGTGTCTCTGGTCCCAAGGGGACAGCGTCTCCTTGAACACCTGTGCCTAGGGCAGACTTGGGCTTGCCACCAGGCCCCATAGCCGCAACTCGCAGCAACAGCTCCCTGGAGGACCGGGCAGTCCGATGCCGTCTTCCTCCAAGATGTGACAACGTTGGTGGTGGCAGGGCGTGTGCCGGGGAAGGAATGGGGACAGTGTGCAGGGTTCATGTCCACTCCCTCTCCTGTGGGGAAGGCACTGGCCTAGTCCCCGATTCCGCCTGAGCGCCAGTAGAAAAGGCCTAGCCTGCCTATGCCAGGACATGGAAGTGAGCATGGAGTGCCATCCTAAGCCACGCACGCTGCTGTTGCTTTCTGACTGTGCCTGCTTAGTTCGGCTTGGCAGGGTGAACGCGGGGCGCGAACAGGGAGCCCGGGAAAGCGAGGCCCAAGAGGCACTAGCTCTCCCGCAGCTCTTCATCTTTGAAGTGACAGAGCGAACGCCCAAAGCCTTGCTGTGAAGCAGCAGCGAAGGGCAGTTCGTGCCAGCTGAAAACCTCTACAAACGTGTAGCAGTAGTTGCTAAATCAGAGTCGGATCTGTAGGCTGCTGTGGCTGCCTGCCTTAGCCTACTATTCCCAGGACAGAGGGAGAGCCCCGCATAGAGCGAAAGCCTCTTTGCCCGGGCATCCCTTCTGGGAAGGCCCAGCTTTCTTTGGGAAATCAAAGTCAGGTCTGAGGGACGCTGCTGCTGCTTGCTTGAGCTGGTCTCCCCTGCACGTTGTAATAAACCCGCATGGAGCGAAATCCTCTATGCGCAGGCATCCTCTCTGGGAAAGCATAGCATTTGTTGGGAAATCAGAATCGGGTTTGTGGGAAGCTGCTGCTTCTTGCCGGAGCTAGTCTGCTCAGGACAGTGGAAGATACCCGCATGGAGCGAAATTCTCTTTCACCTAGCATCCCCTCTGCCTGAGAGAGAAGCGTGGTTGCACCTCTGGAAAGGACCTTAAGGAAAGGGACACGTCTGTCATCGTGTTCCCCAAAGGCAAGTATGAGGAAGGTGCAGAACGCTGCAACGGGCGAATAGAACGAGCCGTTGGCTTTATGTCAGAAAACGGTGCGAAGCAGGAGAGAAGGCACTGGCAGGTGCAGCGGGACGGTTGCAAGACAAGTGTCACCAGTTCCCTGTCAGAGCCATGGAGGCCAGGCTGCTAAGGAGACACGAGAGGAAGACTAGGGCAGGCACGCGTGCTCCACTCTAAGGGAGGAGTCTGGGCAGAAGGCAGGCCTGTCCTGTGTCTCTGGTCCCTAGGGGACAGCGTCTCCTTGAACACCTGTGCCTAGGGCAGATTTGGGCTTGCCACCAGGCCCCATAGCCGCAACTCGCAGCAACAGCTCCCTGGAGGACCGGGCAGTCCGATGCCGTCTTCCTCCAAGATGTGACAACGTTGGTGGTGGCAGGGCGTGTGCCGGGGAAGGAATGGGGACAGTGTGCAGGGTTCATGTCCACTCCCTCTCCTATGGGGAAGGCACTGGCCTAGTCCCCGATTCCGCCTGAGCGCCAGTAGAAAAGGCCTAGCCTGCCTATGCCAAGACATGGAAGTGAGCATGGAGTGCAGTCCTAAGCCACGCACGCTGCTGTTGCTTTGTGACTGTGCCTGCTTAGTTTGGCTTGGCAGGGTGAACGCGGGGCTCGAACAGGGAGCCCGGGAAAGCGAGGCCCAAGAGGCACTAGCTCTCCCGCAGCTCTTCATCTTTGAAGTGACAGAGCGAACGCCCAAAGCCTTGCTGTGAAGCAGCAGCGAAGGGCAGTTCGTGCCAGCTGAAAACCTCTACAAACGTGTAGCAGTAGTTGCTAAATCAGAGTCGGATCTGTAGGCTGCTGTGGCTGCTTGCCTTAGCCTACTATTCCCAGGACAGAGGGAGAGCCCCGCATAGAGCGAAAGCCTCTTTGCCCGGGCATCCCTTCTGGGAAGGCCCAGCTTTCTTTGGGAAATCAAAGTCAGGTCTGAGGGACGCTGCTGCTGCTTGCTTGAGCTGTTCTCCCCTGCACGTTGTAATAAACCCGCATGGAGCGAAATCCTCTATGCGCAGGCATCCTCTCTGGGAAAGCATAGCATTTGTTGGGAAATCAGAATCGGGTTTGTGGGAAGCTGCTGCTTCTTGCCGGAGCTAGTCTGCTCAGGACAGTGGAAGATACCCGCATGGAGCGAAATTCTCTTTCACCTAGCATCCCCTCTGCCTGAGAGAGAAGCGTGGTTGCACCTCTGGAAAGGACCTTAAGGAAAGGGACACGTCTGTCACCGTGTTCCCCAAAGGCAAGTATGAGGAAGGTGCAGAACGCTGCAACGGGCGAATAGAACGAGCCGTTGGCTTTATGTCAGAAAACGGTGCGAAGCAGGAGAGAAGGCACTGGCAGGTGCAGCGGGACGGTTGCAAGACAAGTGTCACCAGTTCCCTGTCAGAGCCATGGAGGCCAGGCTGCTAAGGAGACACGAGAGGAAGACTAGGGCAGGCACGCGTGCTCCACTCTGAGGGAGGAGTCTGGGCAGAAGGCAGGCCTGTCCTGTGTCTGTGGTCCCAAGGGGACAGCGTCTCCTTGAACACCTGTGCCTAGGGCAGACTTGGGCTTGCCACCAGGCCCCATAGCCGCAACTCGCAGCAACAGCTCCCTGGAGGACCGGGCAGTCCGATGCCGTCTTCCTCCAAGATGTGACAACGTTGGTGGTGGCAGGGCGTGTGCCGGGGAAGGAATGGGGACAGTGTGCAGGGTTCATGTCCACTCCCTCTCCTGTGGGGAAGGCACTGGCCTAGTCCCCGATTCCGCCTGAGCGCCAGTAGAAAAGGCCTAGCCTGCCTATGCCAGGACATGGAAGTGAGCATGGAGTGCCATCCTAAGCCACGCACGCTGCTGTTGCTTTGTGACTGTGCCTGCTTAGTTCGGCTTGGCAGGGTGAACGCGGGGCGCGAACAGGGAGCCCGAGAAAGCGAGGCCCAAGAGGCACTAGTTCTCCCGCAGCTCTTCATCTTTGAAGTGACAGAGCGAACGCCCAAAGCCTTGCTGTGAAGCAGCAGCGAAGGGCAGTTCGTGCCAGCTGAAAACCTCTACAAACGTGTAGCAGTAGTTGCTAAATCAGAGTCGGATCTGTAGGCTGCTGTGGCTGCCTGCCTTAGCCTACTATTCCCAGGACAGAGGGAGAGCCCCGCATAGAGCGAAAGCCTCTTTGCCCGGGCATCCCTTCTGGGAAGGCCCAGCTTTCTTTGGGAAATCAAAGTCAGGTCTGAGGGACGCTGTTGCTGCTTGCTTGAGCTGGTCTCCCCTGCACGTTGTAATAAACCCGCATGGAGCGAAATCCTCTATGCGCAGGCATCCTCTCTGGGAAAGCATAGCATTTGTTGGGAAATCAGAATCGGGTTTGTGGGAAGCTGCTGCTTCTTGCCGGAGCTAGTCTGCTCAGGACAGTGGAAGATACCCGCATGGAGCGAAATTCTCTTTCACCTAGCATCCCCTCTGCCTGAGAGAGAAGCGTGGTTGCACCTCTGGAAAGGACCTTAAGGAAAGGGACACGTCTGTCACCGTGTTCCCCAAAGGCAAGTATGAGGAAGGTGCAGAACGCTGCAACGGGCGAATAGAACGAGCCGTTGGCTTTATGTCAGAAAACGGTGCGAAGCAGGAGAAAAGGCACTGGCAGGTGCAGCGGGACGGTTGCAAGACAAGTGTCACCAGTTCCCTGTCAGAGCCATGGAGGCCAGGCTGCTAAGGAGACACGAGAGGAAGACTAGGGCAGGCACGCGTGCTCCACTCTGAGGGAGGAGTCTGGGCAGAAGGCAGGCCTGTCCTGTGTCTCTGGTCCCAAGGGGACAGCGTCTCCTTGAACACCTGTGCCTAGGGCAGACTTGGGCTTGCCACCAGGCCCCATAGCCGCAACTCGCAGCAACAGCTCCCTGGAGGACCGGGCAGTCCGATGCCGTCTTCCTCCAAGATGTGACAACGTTGGTGGTGGCAGGGCGTGTGCCGGGGAAGGAATGGGGACAGTGTGCAGGGTTCATGTCCACTCCCTCTCCTGTGGGGAAGGCACTGGCCTAGTCCCCGATTCCGCCTGAGCGCCAGTAGAAAAGGCCTAGCCTGCCTATGCCAGGACATGGAAGTGAGCATGGAGTGCCATCCTAAGCCACGCACGCTGCTGTTGCTTTCTGACTGTGCCTGCTTAGTTCGGCTTGGCAGGGTGAACGCGGGGCGCGAACAGGGAGCCCGGGAAAGCGAGGCCCAAGAGGCACTAGCTCTCCCGCAGCTCTTCATCTTTGAAGTGACAGAGCGAACGCCCAAAGCCTTGCTGTGAAGCAGCAGCGAAGGGCAGTTCGTGCCAGCTGAAAACCTCTACAAACGTGTAGCAGTAGTTGCTAAATCAGAGTCGGATCTGTAGGCTGCTGTGGCTGCCTGCCTTAGCCTACTATTCCTAGGACAGAGGTTGAGCCCCACATAGAGCGAAAGCCTCTTTGCCCGGGCTCCCTTCTGGGAAGGCCCAGCTTTCTTTGGGAAATCAAAGTCAGGTCTGAGGGACGCTGCTGCTGCTTGCTTGAGCTGGTCTCCCCTGCACGTTGTAATAAACCCGCATGGAGCGAAATCCTCTATGCGCAGGCATCCTCTCTGGGAAAGCATAGCATTTGTTGGGAAATCAGAATCGGGTTTGTGGGAAGCTGCTGCTTCTTGCCGGAGCTAGTCTGCTCAGGACAGTGGAAGATACCCGCATGGAGCGAAATTCTCTTTCACCTAGCATCCCCTCTGCCTGAGAGAGAAGCGTGGTTGCACCTCTGGAAAGGACCTTAAGGAAAGGGACACGTCTGTCACCGTGTTCCCCAAAGGCAAGTATGAGGAAGGTGCAGAACGCTGCAACGGGCGTATAGAACGAGCCGTTGGCTTTATGTCAGAAAACGGTGCGAAGCAGGAGAGAAGGCACTGGCAGGTGCAGCGGGACGGTTGCAAGACAAGTGTCACCAGTTCCCTGTCAGAGCCATGGAGGCCAGGCTGCTAAGGAGACACGAGAGGAAGACTAGGGCAGGCACGCGTGCTCCACTCTAAGGGAGGTGTCTGGGCAGAAGGCAGGCCTGTCCTGTGTCTCTGGTCCCAAGGGGACAGCGTCTCCTTGAACACCTGTGCCTAGGGCAGACTTGGGCTTGCCACCAGGCCCCATAGCCGCAACTCGCAGCAACAGCTCCCTGGAGGACCGGGCAGTCCGATGCCGTCTTCCTCCAAGATGTGACAACGTTGGTGGTGGCAGGGCGTGTGCCGGGGAAGGAATGGGGACAGTGTGCAGGGTTCATGTCCACTCCCTCTCCTGTGGGGAAGGCACTGGCCTAGTCCCCGATTCCGCCTGAGCGCCAGTAGAAAAGGCCTAGCCTGCCTATGCCAGGACATGGAAGTGAGCATGGAGTGCCATCCTAAGCCACGCACGCTGCTGTTGCTTTCTGACTGTGCCTGCTTAGTTCGGCTTGGCAGGGTGAACGCGGGGCGCGAACAGGGAGCCCGGGAAAGCGAGGCCCAAGAGGCACTAGCTCTCCCGCAGCTCTTCATCTTTGAAGTGACAGAGCGAACGCCCAAAGCCTTGCTGTGAAGCAGCAGCGAAGGGCAGTTCGTGCCAGCTGAAAACCTCTACAAACGTGTAGCAGTAGTTGCTAAATCAGAGTCGGATCTGTAGGCTGCTGTGGCTGCTTGCCTTAGCCTACTATTCCCAGGACAGAGGGAGAGCCCCGCATAGAGCGAAAGCCTCTTTGCCCGGGCATCCCTTCTGGGAAGGCCCAGCTTTCTTTGGGAAATCAAAGTCAGGTCTGAGGGACGCTGCTGCTGCTTGCTTGAGCTGTTCTCCCCTGCACGTTGTAATAAACCCGCATGGAGCGAAATCCTCTATGCGCAGGCATCCTCTCTGGGAAAGCATAGCATTTGTTGGGAAATCAGAATCGGGTTTGTGGGAAGCTGCTGCTTCTTGCCGGAGCTAGTCTGCTCAGGACAGTGGAAGATACCCGCATGGAGCGAAATTCTCTTTCACCTAGCATCCCCTCTGCCTGAGAGAGAAGCGTGGTTGCACCTCTGGAAAGGACCTTAAGGAAAGGGACACGTCTGTCACCGTGTTCCCCAAAGGCAAGTATGAGGAAGGTGCAGAACGCTGCAACGGGCGAATAGAACGAGCCGTTGGCTTTATGTCAGAAAACGGTGCGAAGCAGGAGAGAAGGCACTGGCAGGTGCAGCGGGACGGTTGCAAGACAAGTGTCACCAGTTCCCTGTCAGAGCCATGGAGGCCAGGCTGCTAAGGAGACACGAGAGGAAGACTAGGGCAGGCACGCGTGCTCCACTCTGAGGGAGGAGTCTGGGCAGAAGGCAGGCCTGTCCTGTGTCTGTGGTCCCAAGGGGACAGCGTCTCCTTGAACACCTGTGCCTAGGGCAGACTTGGGCTTGCCACCAGGCCCCATAGCCGCAACTCGCAGCAACAGCTCCCTGGAGGACCGGGCAGTCCGATGCCGTCTTCCTCCAAGATGTGACAACGTTGGTGGTGGCAGGGCGTGTGCCGGGGAAGGAATGGGGACAGTGTGCAGGGTTCATGTCCACTCCCTCTCCTGTGGGGAAGGCACTGGCCTAGTCCCCGATTCCGCCTGAGCGCCAGTAGAAAAGGCCTAGCCTGCCTATGCCAGGACATGGAAGTGAGCATGGAGTGCCATCCTAAGCCACGCACGCTGCTGTTGCTTTGTGACTGTGCCTGCTTAGTTCGGCTTGGCAGGGTGAACGCGGGGCGCGAACAGGGAGCCCGAGAAAGCGAGGCCCAAGAGGCACTAGTTCTCCCGCAGCTCTTCATCTTTGAAGTGACAGAGCGAACGCCCAAAGCCTTGCTGTGAAGCAGCAGCGAAGGGCAGTTCGTGCCAGCTGAAAACCTCTACAAACGTGTAGCAGTAGTTGCTAAATCAGAGTCGGATCTGTAGGCTGCTGTGGCTGCCTGCCTTAGCCTACTATTCCCAGGACAGAGGGAGAGCCCCGCATAGAGCGAAAGCCTCTTTGCCCGGGCATCCCTTCTGGGAAGGCCCAGCTTTCTTTGGGAAATCAAAGTCAGGTCTGAGGGACGCTGTTGCTGCTTGCTTGAGCTGGTCTCCCCTGCACGTTGTAATAAACCCGCATGGAGCGAAATCCTCTATGCGCAGGCATCCTCTCTGGGAAAGCATAGCATTTGTTGGGAAATCAGAATCGGGTTTGTGGGAAGCTGCTGCTTCTTGCCGGAGCTAGTCTGCTCAGGACAGTGGAAGATACCCGCATGGAGCGAAATTCTCTTTCACCTAGCATCCCCTCTGCCTGAGAGAGAAGCGTGGTTGCACCTCTGGAAAGGACCTTAAGGAAAGGGACACGTCTGTCACCGTGTTCCCCAAAGGCAAGTATGAGGAAGGTGCAGAACGCTGCAACGGGCGAATAGAACGAGCCGTTGGCTTTATGTCAGAAAACGGTGCGAAGCAGGAGAAAAGGCACTGGCAGGTGCAGCGGGACGGTTGCAAGACAAGTGTCACCAGTTCCCTGTCAGAGCCATGGAGGCCAGGCTGCTAAGGAGACACGAGAGGAAGACTAGGGCAGGCACGCGTGCTCCACTCTGAGGGAGGAGTCTGGGCAGAAGGCAGGCCTGTCCTGTGTCTCTGGTCCCAAGGGGACAGCGTCTCCTTGAACACCTGTGCCTAGGGCAGACTTGGGCTTGCCACCAGGCCCCATAGCCGCAACTCGCAGCAACAGCTCCCTGGAGGACCGGGCAGTCCGATGCCGTCTTCCTCCAAGATGTGACAACGTTGGTGGTGGCAGGGCGTGTGCCGGGGAAGGAATGGGGACAGTGTGCAGGGTTCATGTCCACTCCCTCTCCTGTGGGGAAGGCACTGGCCTAGTCCCCGATTCCGCCTGAGCGCCAGTAGAAAAGGCCTAGCCTGCCTATGCCAGGACATGGAAGTGAGCATGGAGTGCCATCCTAAGCCACGCACGCTGCTGTTGCTTTCTGACTGTGCCTGCTTAGTTCGGCTTGGCAGGGTGAACGCGGGGCGCGAACAGGGAGCCCGGGAAAGCGAGGCCCAAGAGGCACTAGCTCTCCCGCAGCTCTTCATCTTTGAAGTGACAGAGCGAACGCCCAAAGCCTTGCTGTGAAGCAGCAGCGAAGGGCAGTTCGTGCCAGCTGAAAACCTCTACAAACGTGTAGCAGTAGTTGCTAAATCAGAGTCGGATCTGTAGGCTGCTGTGGCTGCCTGCCTTAGCCTACTATTCCTAGGACAGAGGTTGAGCCCCACATAGAGCGAAAGCCTCTTTGCCCGGGCTCCCTTCTGGGAAGGCCCAGCTTTCTTTGGGAAATCAAAGTCAGGTCTGAGGGACGCTGCTGCTGCTTGCTTGAGCTGGTCTCCCCTGCACGTTGTAATAAACCCGCATGGAGCGAAATCCTCTATGCGCAGGCATCCTCTCTGGGAAAGCATAGCATTTGTTGGGAAATCAGAATCGGGTTTGTGGGAAGCTGCTGCTTCTTGCCGGAGCTAGTCTGCTCAGGACAGTGGAAGATACCCGCATGGAGCGAAATTCTCTTTCACCTAGCATCCCCTCTGCCTGAGAGAGAAGCGTGGTTGCACCTCTGGAAAGGACCTTAAGGAAAGGGACACGTCTGTCACCGTGTTCCCCAAAGGCAAGTATGAGGAAGGTGCAGAACGCTGCAACGGGCGAATAGAACGAGCCGTTGGCTTTATGTCAGAAAACGGTGCGAAGCAGGAGAGAAGGCACTGGCAGGTGCAGCGGGACGGTTGCAAGACAAGTGTCACCAGTTCCCTGTCAGAGCCATGGAGGCCAGGCTGCTAAGGAGACACGAGAGGAAGACTAGGGCAGGCACGCGTGCTCCACTCTAAGGGAGGTGTCTGGGCAGAAGGCAGGCCTGTCCTGTGTCTCTGGTCCCAAGGGGACAGCGTCTCCTTGAACACCTGTGCCTAGGGCAGACTTGGGCTTGCCACCAGGCCCCATAGCCGCAACTCGCAGCAACAGCTCCCTGGAGGACCGGGCAGTCCGATGCCGTCTTCCTCCAAGATGTGACAACGTTGGTGGTGGCAGGGCGTGTGCCGGGGAAGGAATGGGGACAGTGTGCAGGGTTCATGTCCACTCCCTCTCCTGTGGGGAAGGCACTGGCCTAGTCCCCGATTCCGCCTGAGCGCCAGTAGAAAAGGCCTAGCCTGCCTATGCCAGGACATGGAAGTGAGCATGGAGTGCCATCCTAAGCCACGCACGCTGCTGTTGCTTTCTGACTGTGCCTGCTTAGTTCGGCTTGGCAGGGTGAACGCGGGGCGCGAACAGGGAGCCCGGGAAAGCGAGGCCCAAGAGGCACTAGCTCTCCCGCAGCTCTTCATCTTTGAAGTGACAGAGCGAACGCCCAAAGCCTTGCTGTGAAGCAGCAGCGAAGGGCAGTTCGTGCCAGCTGAAAACCTCTACAAACGTGTAGCAGTAGTTGCTAAATCAGAGTCGGATCTGTAGGCTGCTGTGGCTGCCTGCCTTAGCCTACTATTCCCAGGACAGAGGGAGAGCCCCGCATAGAGCGAAAGCCTCTTTGCCCGGGCATCCCTTCTGGGAAGGCCCAGCTTTCTTTGGGAAATCAAAGTCAGGTCTGAGGGACGCTGCTGCTGCTTGCTTGAGCTGGTCTCCCCTGCACGTTGTAATAAACCCGCATGGAGCGAAATCCTCTATGCGCAGGCATCCTCTCTGGGAAAGCATAGCATTTGTTGGGAAATCAGAATCGGGTTTGTGGGAAGCTGCTGCTTCTTGCCGGAGCTAGTCTGCTCAGGACAGTGGAAGATACCCGCATGGAGCGAAATTCTCTTTCACCTAGCATCCCCTCTGCCTGAGAGAGAAGCGTGGTTGCACCTCTGGAAAGGACCTTAAGGAAAGGGACACGTCTGTCACCGTGTTCCCCAAAGGCAAGTATGAGGAAGGTGCAGAACGCTGCAACGGGCGAATAGAACGAGCCGTTGGCTTTATGTCAGAAAACGGTGCGAAGCAGGAGAGAAGGCACTGGCAGGTGCAGCGGGACGGTTGCAAGACAAGTGTCACCAGTTCCCTGTCAGAGCCATGGAGGCCAGGCTGCTAAGGAGACACGAGAAGAAGACTAGGGCAGGCACGCGTGCTCCACTCTAAGGGAGGAGTCTGGGCAGAAGGCATGCCTGTCCTGTGTCTCTGGTCCCAAGGGGACAGCGTCTCCTTGAACACCTGTGCCTAGGGCAGACTTGGGCTTGCCACCAGGCCCCATAGCCGCAACTCGCAGCAACAGCTCCCTGGAGGACCGGGCAGTCCGATGCCGTCTTCCTCCAAGATGTGACAACGTTGGTGGTGGCAGGGCGTGTGCCGGGGAAGGAATGGGGACAGTGTGCAGGCTTCATGTCCACTCCCTCTCCTGTGGGGAAGGCACTGGCCTAGTCCCCGATTCCGCCTGAGCGCCAGTAGAAAAGGCCTAGCCTGCCTATGCCAAGACATGGAAGTGAGCATGGAGTGCCATCCTAAGCCAAGCACGCTGCTGTTGCTTTGTGACTGTGCCTGCTTAGTTCGGCTTGGCAGGGTGAACGCGGGGCGCGAACAGGGAGCCCGGGAAAGCGAGGCCCAAGAGGCACTAGCTCTCCCGCAGCTCTTCATCTTTGAAGTGACAGAGCGAACGCCCAAAGCCTTGCTGTGAAGCAGCAGCGAAGGGCAGTTCGTGCCAGCTGAAAACCTCTACAAACGTGTAGCAGTAGTTGCTAAATCAGAGTCGGATCTGTAGGCTGCTGTGGCTGCCTGCCTTAGCCTACTATTCCCAGGACAGAGGGAGAGCCCCGCATAGAGCGAAAGCCTCTTTGCCCGGGCATCCCTTCTGGGAAGGCCCAGCTTTCTTTGGGAAGTCAAAGTCAGGTCTGAGGGACGCTGCTGCTGCTTGCTTGAGCTGTTCTCCCCTGCACGTTGTAATAAACCCGCATGGAGCGAAATCCTCTATGCGCAGGCATCCTCTCTGGGAAAGCATAGCATTTGTTGGGAAATCAGAATCGGGTTTGTGGGAAGCTGCTGCTTCTTGCCGGAGCTAGTCTGCTCAGGACAGTGGAAGATACCCGCATGGAGCGAAATTCTCTTTCACCAAGCATCCCCTCTGCCTGAGAGAGAAGCGTGGTTGCACCTCTGGAAAGGACCTTAAGGAAAGGGACACGTCTGTCACCGTGTTCCCCAAAGGCAAGTATGAGGAAGGTGCAGAACGCTGCAACGGGCGAATAGAACGAGCCGTTGGCTTTATGTCAGAAAACGGTGCGAAGCAGGAGAGAAGGCACTGGCAGGTGCAGCGGGACGGTTGCAAGACAAGTGTCACCAGTTCCCTGTCAGAGCCATGGAGGCCAGGCTGCTAAGGAGACACGAGAGGAAGACTAGGGCAGGCACGCGTGCTCCACTCTAAGGGAGGTGTCTGGGCAGAAGGCAGGCCTGTCCTGTGTCTCTGGTCCCAAGGGGACAGCGTCTCCTTGAACACCTGTGCCTAGGGCAGACTTGGGCTTGCCACCAGGCCCCATAGCCGCAACTCGCAGCAACAGCTCCCTGGAGGACCGGGCAGTCCGATGCCGTCTTCCTCCATGATGTGACAACGTTGGTGGTGGCAGGGCGTGTGCCGGGGAAGGAATGGGGACAGTGTGCAGGGTTCATGTCCACTCCCTCTCCTGTGGGGAAGGCACTGGCCTAGTCCCCGATTCCGCCTGAGCGCCAGTAGAAAAGGCCTAGCCTGCCTATGCCAGGACATGGAAGTGAGCATGGAGTGCCATCCTAAGCCACGCACGCTGCTGTTGCTTTGTGACTGTGCCTGCTTAGTTCGGCTTGGCAGGGTGAACGCGGGGCGCGAACAGGGAGCCCGGGAAAGCGAGGCCCAAGAGGCACTAGCTCTCCCGCAGCTCTTCATCTTTGAAGTGACAGAGCGAACGCCCAAAGCCTTGCTGTGAAGCAGCAGCGAAGGGCAGTTCGTGCCAGCTGAAAACCTCTACAAACGTGTAGCAGTAGTTGCTAAATCAGAGTCGGATCTGTAGGCTGCTGTGGCTGCCTGCCTTAGCCTACTATTCCCAGGACAGAGGGAGAGCCCCGCATAGAGCGAAAGCCTCTTTGCCCGGGCATCCCTTCTGGGAAGGCCCAGCTTTCTTTGGGAAATCAAAGTCAGGTCTGAGGGACGCTGCTGCTGCTTGCTTGAGCTGTTCTCCCCTGCACGTTGTAATAAACCCGCATGGAGCGAAATCCTCTATGCGCAGGCATCCTCTCTGGGAAAGCATAGCATTTGTTGGGAAATCAGAATCGGGTTTGTGGGAAGCTGCTGCTTCTTGCCGGAGCTAGTCTGCTCAGGACAGTGGAAGATACCCGCATGGAGCGAAATTCTCTTTCACCTAGCATCCCCTCTGCCTGAGAGAGAAGCGTGGTTGCACCTCTGGAAAGGACCTTAAGGAAAGGGACACGTCTGTCACCGTGTTCCCCAAAGGCAAGTATGAGGAAGGTGCAGAACGCTGCAACGGGCGAATAGAACGAGCCGTTGGCTTTATATCAGAAAACGGTGCGAAGCAGGAGAGAAGGCACTGGCAGGTGCAGCGGGACAGTTGCAAGACAAGTGTCACCAGTTCCCTGTCAGAGCCATGGAGGCCAGGCTGCTAAGGAGACACGAGAGGAAGACTAGGGCAGGCACGCGTGCTCCACTCTAAGGGAGGTGTCTGGGCAGAAGGCAGGCCTGTCCTGTGTCTCTGGTCCCAAGGGGACAGCGTCTCCTTGAACACCTGTGCCTAGGGCAGACTTGGGCTTGCCACCAGGCCCCATAGCCGCAACTCGCAGCAACAGCTCCCTGGAGGACCGGGCAGTCCGATGCCGTCTTCCTCCAAGATGTGACAACGTTGGTGGTGGCAGGGCGTGTGCCGGGGAAGGAATGGGGACAGTGTGCAGGCTTCATGTCCACTCCCTCTCCTGTGGGGAAGGCACTGGCCTAGTCCCCGATTCCGCCTGAGCGCCAGTAGAAAAGGCCTAGCCTGCCTATGCCAGGACATGGAAATGAGCATGGAGTGCCATCCTAAGCCACGCACGCTGCTGTTGCTTTGTGACTGTGCCTGCTTAGTTCGGCTTGGCAGGGTGAATGCGGGGCGCGAACAGGGAGCCCGGGAAAGCGAGGCCCAAGAGGCACTAGCTCTCCCGCAGCTCTTCATCTTTGAAGTGACAGAGCGAACGCCCAAAGCCTTGCTGTGAAGCAGCAGCGAAGGGCAGTTCGTGCCAGCTGAAAACCTCTACAAACGTGTAGCAGTAGTTGCTAAATCAGAGTCGGATCTGTAGGCTGCTGTGGCTGCCTGCCTTAGCCTACTATTCCCAGGACAGAGGGAGAGCCCCGCATAGAGCGAAAGCCTCTTTGCCCGGGCATCCCTTCTGGGAATGCCCAGCTTTCTTTGGGAAATCAAAGTCAGGTCTGAGGGACGCTGCTGCTGCTTGCTTGAGCTGGTCTCCCCTGCACGTTGTAATAAACCCGCATGGAGCGAAATCCTCTATGCGCAGGCATCCTCTCTGGGAAAGCATAGCATTTGTTGGGAAATCAGAATCGGGTTTGTGGGAAGCTGCTGCTTCTTGCCGGAGCTAGTCTGCTCAGGACAGTGGAAGATACCCGCATGGAGCGAAATTCTCTTTCACCTAGCATCCCCTCTGCCTGAGAGAGAAGCGTGGTTGCACCTCTGGAAAGGACCTTAAGGAAAGGGACACGTCTGTCACCGTGTTCCCCAAAGGCAAGTATGAGGAAGGTGCAGAACGCTGCAACGGGCGAATAGAACGAGCCGTTGGCTTTATGTCAGAAAACGGTGCAAAGCAGGAGAAAAGGCACTGGCAGGTGCAGTGGGACGGTTGCAAGACAAGTGTCACCAGTTCCCTGTCAGAGCCATGGAGGCCAGGCTGCTAAGGAGACACGAGAGGAAGACTAGGGCAGGCACGCGTGCTCCACTCTGAGGGAGGAGTCTGGGCAGAAGGCAGGCCTGTCCTGTGTCTCTGGTCCCAAGGGGACAGCGTCTCCTTGAACACCTGTGCCTAGGGCAGACTTGGGCTTGCCACCAGGCCCCATAGCCGCAACTCGCAGCAACAGCTCCCTGGAGGACCGGGCAGTCCGATGCCGTCTTCCTCCAAGATGTGACAACGTTGGTGGTGGCAGGGCGTGTGCCGGGGAAGGAATGGGGACAGTGTGCAGGGTTCATGTCCACTCCCTCTCCTGTGGGGAAGGCACTGGCCTAGTCCCCGATTCCGCCTGAGCGCCAGTAGAAAAGGCCTAGCCTGCCTATGCCAGGACATGGAAGTGAGCATGGAGTGCCATCCTAAGCCACGCACGCTGCTGTTGCTTTGTGACTGTGCCTGCTTAGTTCGGCTTGGCAGGGTGAACGCGGGGCGCGAACAGGGAGCCCGGGAAAGCGAGGCCCAAGAGGCACTAGCTCTCCCGCAGCTCTTCATCTTTGAAGTGACAGAGCGAACGCCCAAAGCCTTGCTGTGAAGCAGCAGCGAAGGGCAGTTCGTGCCAGCTGAAAACCTCTACAAACGTGTAGCAGTAGTTGCTAAATCAGAGTCGGATCTGTAGGCTGTTGTGGCTGCCTGCCTTAGCCTACTATTCCCAGGACAGAGGTTGAGCCCCACATAGAGCGAAAGCCTCTTTGCCCGGGCTCCCTTCTGGGAAGGCCAGCTTTCTTTGGGAAATCAAAGTCAGGTCTGAGGGACGCTGCTGCTGCTTGCTTGAGCTGGTCTCCCCTGCACGTTGTAATAAACCCGCATGGAGCGAAATCCTCTATGCGCAGGCATCCTCTCTGGGAAAGCATAGCATTTGTTGGGAAATCAGAATCGGGTTTGTGGGAAGCTGCTGCTTCTTGCCGGAGCTAGTCTGCTCAGGACAGTGGAAGATACCCGCATGGAGCGAAATTCTCTTTCACCTAGCATCCCCTCTGCCTGAGAGAGAAGCGTGGTTGCACCTCTGGAAAGGACCTTAAGGAAAGGGACACGTCTGTCACCGTGTTCCCCAAAGGCAAGTATGAGGAAGGTGCAGAACGCTGCAACGGGCGAATAGAACGAGCCGTTGGCTTTATGTCAGAAAACGGTGCGAAGCAGGAGAGAAGGCACTGGCAGGTGCAGCGGGACGGTTGCAAGACAAGTGTCACCATTTCCCTGTCAGAGCCATGGAGGCCAGGCTGCTAAGGAGACACGAGAGGAAGACTAGGGCAGGCACGCGTGCTCCACTCTAAGGGAGGTGTCTGGGCAGAAGGCAGGCCTGTCCTGTGTCTCTGGTCCCAAGGGGACAGCGTCTCCTTGAACACCTGTGCCTAGGGCAGACTTGGGCTTGCCACCAGGCCCCATAGCCGCAACTCGCAGCAACAGCTCCCTGGAGGACCGGGCAGTCCGATGCCGTCTTCCTCCAAGATGTGACAACGTTGGTGGTGGCAGGGCGTGTGCCGGGGAAGGAATGGGGACAGTGTGCAGGGTTCATGTCCACTCCCTCTCCTGTGGGGAAGGCACTGGCCTAGTCCCCGATTCCGCCTGAGCGCCAGTAGAAAAGGCCTAGCCTGCCTATGCCAGGACATGGAAGTGAGCATGGAGTGCCATCCTAAGCCACGCACGCTGCTGTTGCTTTGTGACTGTGCCTGCTTAGTTCGGCTTGGCAGGGTGAACGCGGGGCGCGAACAGGGAGCCCGGGAAAGCGAGGCCCAAGAGGCACTAGCTCTCCCGCAGCTCTTCATCTTTGAAGTGACAGAGCGAACGCCCAAAGCCTTGCTGTGAAGCAGCAGCGAAGGGCAGTTCGTGCCAGCTGAAAACCTCTACAAACGTGTAGCAGTAGTTGCTAAATCAGAGTCGGATCTGTAGGCTGCTGTGGCTGCCTGCCTTAGCCTACTATTCCCAGGACAGAGGGAGAGCCCCGCATAGAGCGAAAGCCTCTTTGCCCGGGCATCCCTTCTGGGAAGGCCCAGCTTTCTTTGGGAAATCAAAGTCAGGTCTGAGGGACGCTGCTGCTGCTTGCTTGAGCTGGTCTCCCCTGCACGTTGTAATAAACCCGCATGGAGCGAAATCCTCTATGCGCAGGCATCCTCTCTGGGAAAGCATAGCATTTTTTGGGAAATCAGAATCGGGTTTGTGGGAAGCTGCTGCTTCTTGCCGGAGCTAGTCTGCTCAGGACAGTGGAAGATACCCGCATGGAGCGAAATTCTCTTTCACCTAGCATCCCCTCTGCCTGAGAGAGAAGCGTGGTTGCACCTCTGGAAAGGACCTTAAGGAAAGGGACACGTCTGTCACCGTGTTCCCCAAAGGCAAGTATGAGGAAGGTGCAGAACGCTGCAACGGGCGAATAGAACGAGCCGTTGGCTTTATATCAGAAAACGGTGCGAAGCAGGAGAGAAGGCACTGGCAGGTGCAGCGGGACGGTTGCAAGACAAGTGTCACCAGTTCCCTGTCAGAGCCATGGAGGCCAGGCTGCTAAGGAGACACGAGAAGAAGACTAGGGCAGGCACGCGTGCTCCACTCTAAGGGAGGAGTCTGGGCAGAAGGCAGGCCTGTCCTGTGTCTCTGGTCCCAAGGGGACAGCGTCTCCTTGAACACCTGTGCCTAGGGCAGACTTGGGCTTGCCACCAGGCCCCATAGCCGCAACTCGCAGCAACAGCTCCCTGGAGGACCGGGCAGTCGGATGCCGTCTTCCTCCAAGATGTGACAACGTTGGTGGTGGCAGGGCGTGTGCCGGGGAAGGGATGGGGACAGTGTGCAGGGTTCATGTCCACTCCCTCTCCTGTGGGGAAGGCACTGGCCTAGTCCCCGATTCCGCCTGAGCGCCAGTAGAAAAGGCCTAGCCTGCCTATGCCAGGACATGGAAGTGAACATGGAGTGCCATCCTAAGCCACGCACGCTGCTGTTGCTTTGTGACTGTGCCTGCTTAGTTCGGCTTGGCAGGGTGAACGCGGGGCGCGAACAGGGAGCCCGGGAAAGCGAGGCCCAAGAGGCACTAGCTCTCCCGCAGCTCTTCATCTTTGAAGTGACAGAGCGAACGCCCAAAACCTTGCTGTGAAGCAGCAGCGAAGGGCAGTTCGTGCCAGCTGAAAACCTCTACAAACGTGTAGCAGTAGTTGCTAAATCAGAGTCGGATCTGTAGGCTGCTGTGGCTGCCTGCCTTAGCCTACTATTCCCAGGACAGAGGGAGAGCCCCACATAGAGCGAAAGCCTCTTTGCCCGGGCATCCCTTCTGGGAAGGCCCAGCTTTCTTTGGGAAATCAAAGTCAGGTCTGAGGGACGCTGCTGCTGCTTGCTTGAGCTGGTCTCCCCTGCACGTTGTAATAAACCCGCATGGAGCGAAATCCTCTATGCGCAGGCATCCTCTCTGGGAAAGCATAGCATTTTTTGGGAAATCAGAATCGGGTTTGTGGGAAGCTGCTGCTTCTTGCCGGAGCTAGTCTGCTCAGGACAGTGGAAGATACCCGCATGGAGCGAAATTCTCTTTCACCTAGCATCCCCTCTGCCTGAGAGAGAAGCGTGGTTGCACCTCTGGAAAGGACCTTAAGGAAAGGGACACGTCTGTCACCGTGTTCCCCAAAGGCAAGTATGAGGAAGGTGCAGAACGCTGCAACGGGCCAATAGAACGAGCCGTTGGCTTTATGTCAGAAAACGGTGCGAAGCAGGAGAGAAGGCACTGGCAGGTGCAGCGGGACGGTTGCAAGACAAGTGTCACCAGTTCCCTGTCAGAGCCATGGAGGCCAGGCTGCTAAGGAGACACGAGAGGAAGACTAGGGCAGGCACGCGTGCTCCACTCTAAGGGAGGTGTCTGGGCAGAAGGCAGGCCTGTCCTGTGTCTCTGGTCCCAAGGGGACAGCGTCTCCTTGAACACCTGTGCCTAGGGCAGACTTGGGCTTGCCACCAGGCCCCATAGCCGCAACTCGCAGCAACAGCTCCCTGGAGGACCGGGCAGTCCGATGCCGTCTTCCTCCATGATGTGACAACGTTGGTGGTGGCAGGGCGTGTGCCGGGGAAGGAATGGGGACAGTGTGCAGGGTTCATGTCCACTCCCTCTCCTGTGGGGAAGGCACTGGCCTAGTCCCCGATTCCGCCTGAGCGCCAGTAGAAAAGGCCTAGCCTGCCTATGCCAGGACATGGAAGTGAGCATGGAGTGCCATCCTAAGCCACGCACGCTGCTGTTGCTTTGTGACTGTGCCTGCTTAGTTCGGCTTGGCAGGGTGAACGCGGGGCGCGAACAGGGAGCCCGGGAAAGCGAGGCCCAAGAGGCACTAGCTCTCCCGCAGCTCTTCATCTTTGAAGTGACAGAGCGAACGCCCAAAGCCTTGCTGTGAAGCAGCAGCGAAGGGCAGTTCGTGCCAGCTGAAAACCTCTACAAACGTGTAGCAGTAGTTGCTAAATCAGAGTCGGATCTGTAGGCTGCTGTGGCTGCCTGCCTTAGCCTACTATTCCCAGGACAGAGGGAGAGCCCCGCATAGAGCGAAAGCCTCTTTGCCCGGGCATCCCTTCTGGGAAGGCCCAGCTTTCTTTGGGAAATCAAAGTCAGGTCTGAGGGACGCTGCTGCTGCTTGCTTGAGCTGTTCTCCCCTGCACGTTGTAATAAACCCGCATGGAGCGAAATCCTCTATGCGCAGGCATCCTCTCTGGGAAAGCATAGCATTTGTTGGGAAATCAGAATCGGGTTTGTGGGAAGCTGCTGCTTCTTGCCGGAGCTAGTCTGCTCAGGACAGTGGAAGATACCCGCATGGAGCGAAATTCTCTTTCACCTAGCATCCCCTCTGCCTGAGAGAGAAGCGTGGTTGCACCTCTGGAAAGGACCTTAAGGAAAGGGACACGTCTGTCGCCGTGTTCCCCAAAGGCAAGTATGAGGAAGGTGCAGAACGCTGCAACGGGCGAATAGAACGAGCCGTTGGCTTTATATCAGAAAACGGTGCGAAGCAGGAGAGAAGGCACTGGCAGGTGCAGCGGGACAGTTGCAAGACAAGTGTCACCAGTTCCCTGTCAGAGCCATGGAGGCCAGGCTGCTAAGGAGACACGAGAGGAAGACTAGGGCAGGCACGCGTGCTCCACTCTAAGGGAGGTGTCTGGGCAGAAGGCAGGCCTGTCCTGTGTCTCTGGTCCCAAGGGGACAGCGTCTCCTTGAACACCTGTGCCTAGGGCAGACTTGGGCTTGCCACCAGGCCCCATAGCCGCAACTCGCAGCAACAGCTCCCTGGAGGACCGGGCAGTCCGATGCCGTCTTCCTCCAAGATGTGACAACGTTGGTGGTGGCAGGGCGTGTGCCGGGGAAGGAATGGGGACAGTGTGCAGGCTTCATGTCCACTCCCTCTCCTGTGGGGAAGGCACTGGCCTAGTCCCCGATTCCGCCTGAGCGCCAGTAGAAAAGGCCTAGCCTGCCTATGCCAGGACATGGAAATGAGCATGGAGTGCCATCCTAAGCCACGCACGCTGCTGTTGCTTTGTGACTGTGCCTGCTTAGTTCGGCTTGGCAGGTTGAATGCGGGGCGCGAACAGGGAGCCCGGGAAAGCGAGGCCCAAGAGGCACTAGCTCTCCCGCAGCTCTTCATCTTTGAAGTGACAGAGCGAACGCCCAAAGCCTTGCTGTGAAGCAGCAGCGAAGGGCAGTTCGTGCCAGCTGAAAACCTCTACAAACGTGTAGCAGTAGTTGCTAAATCAGAGTCGGATCTGTAGGCTGCTGTGGCTGCCTGCCTTAGCCTACTATTCCCAGGACAGAGGGAGAGCCCCGCATAGAGCGAAAGCCTCTTTGCCCGGGCATCCCTTCTGGGAAGGCCCAGCTTTCTTTGGGAAATCAAAGTCAGGTCTGAGGGACGCTGCTGCTGCTTGCTTGAGCTGGTCTCCCCTGCACGTTGTAATAAACCCGCATGGAGCGAAATCCTCTATGCGCAGGCATCCTCTCTGGGAAAGCATAGCATTTGTTGGGAAATCAGAATCGGGTTTGTGGGAAGCTGCTGCTTCTTGCCGGAGCTAGTCTGCTCAGGACAGTGGAAGATACCCGCATGGAGCGAAATTCTCTTTCACCTAGCATCCCCTCTGCCTGAGAGAGAAGCGTGGTTGCACCTCTGGAAAGGACCTTAAGGAAAGGGACACGTCTGTCACCGTGTTCCCCAAAGGCAAGTATGAGGAAGGTGCAGAACGCTGCAACGGGCGAATAGAACGAGCCGTTGGCTTTATGTCAGAAAACGGTGCAAAGCAGGAGAAAAGGCACTGGCAGGTGCAGTGGGACGGTTGCAAGACAAGTGTCACCAGTTCCCTGTCAGAGCCATGGAGGCCAGGCTGCTAAGGAGACACGAGAGGAAGACTAGGGCAGGCACGCGTGCTCCACTCTGAGGGAGGAGTCTGGGCAGAAGGCAGGCCTGTCCTGTGTCTCTGGTCCCAAGGGGACAGCGTCTCCTTGAACACCTGTGCCTAGGGCAGACTTGGGCTTGCCACCAGGCCCCATAGCCGCAACTCGCAGCAACAGCTCCCTGGAGGACCGGGCAGTCCGATGCCGTCTTCCTCCAAGATGTGACAACGTTGGTGGTGGCAGGGCGTGTGCCGGGGAAGGAATGGGGACAGTGTGCAGGGTTCATGTCCACTCCCTCTCCTGTGGGGAAGGCACTGGCCTAGTCCCCGATTCCGCCTGAGCGCCAGTAGAAAAGGCCTAGCCTGCCTATGCCAGGACATGGAAGTGAGCATGGAGTGCCATCCTAAGCCACGCACGCTGCTGTTGCTTTGTGACTGTGCCTGCTTAGTTCGGCTTGGCAGGGTGAACGCGGGGCGCGAACAGGGAGCCCGGGAAAGCGAGGCCCAAGAGGCACTAGCTCTCCCGCAGCTCTTCATCTTTGAAGTGACAGAGCGAACGCCCAAAGCCTTGCTGTGAAGCAGCAGCGAAGGGCAGTTCGTGCCAGCTGAAAACCTCTACAAACGTGTAGCAGTAGTTGCTAAATCAGAGTCGGATCTGTAGGCTGCTGTGGCTGCCTGCCTTAGCCTACTATTCCCAGGACAGAGGTTGAGCCCCACATAGAGCGAAAGCCTCTTTGCCCGGGCTCCCTTCTGGGAAGGCCAGCTTTCTTTGGGAAATCAAAGTCAGGTCTGAGGGACGCTGCTGCTGCTTGCTTGAGCTGGTCTCCCCTGCACGTTGTAATAAACCCGCATGGAGCGAAATCCTCTATGCGCAGGCATCCTCTCTGGGAAAGCATAGCATTTGTTGGGAAATCAGAATCAGGTTTGTGGGAAGCTGCTGCTTCTTGCCGGAGCTAGTCTGCTCAGGACAGTGGAAGATACCCGCATGGAGCGAAATTCTCTTTCACCTAGCATCCCCTCTGCCTGAGAGAGAAGCGTGGTTGCACCTCTGGAAAGGACCTTAAGGAAAGGGACACGTCTGTCACCGTGTTCCCCAAAGGCAAGTATGAGGAAGGTGCAGAACGCTGCAACGGGCGAATAGAACGAGCCGTTGGCTTTATGTCAGAAAACGGTGCGAAGCAGGAGAGAAGGCACTGGCAGGTGCAGCGGGACGGTTGCAAGACAAGTGTCACCAGTTCCCTGTCAGAGCCATGGAGGCCAGGCTGCTAAGGAGACACGAGAGGAAGACTAGGGCAGGCACGCGTGCTCCACTCTAAGGGAGGTGTCTGGGCAGAAGGCAGGCCTGTCCTGTGTCTCTGGTCCCAAGGGGACAGCGTCTCCTTGAACACCTGTGCCTAGGGCAGACTTGGGCTTGCCACCAGGCCCCATAGCCGCAACTCGCAGCAACAGCTCCCTGGAGGACCGGGCAGTCCGATGCCGTCTTCCTCCAAGATGTGACAACGTTGGTGGTGGCAGGGCGTGTGCCGGGGAAGGAATGGGGACAGTGTGCAGGGTTCATGTCCACTCCCTCTCCTGTGGGGAAGGCACTGGCCTAGTCCCCGATTCCGCCTGAGCGCCAGTAGAAAAGGCCTAGCCTGCCTATGCCAGGACATGGAAGTGAACATGGAGTGCCATCCTAAGCCACGCACGCTGCTGTTGCTTTGTGACTGTGCCTGCTTAGTTCGGCTTGGCAGGGTGAACGCGGGGCGCGAACAGGGAGCCCGGGAAAGCGAGGCCCAAGAGGCACTAGCTCTCCCGCAGCTCTTCATCTTTGAAGTGACAGAGCGAACGCCCAAAACCTTGCTGTGAAGCAGCAGCGAAGGGCAGTTCGTGCCAGCTGAAAACCTCTACAAACGTGTAGCAGTAGTTGCTAAATCAGAGTCGGATCTGTAGGCTGCTGTGGCTGCCTGCCTTAGCCTACTCTTCCCAGGACAGAGGGAGAGCCCCGCATAGAGCGAAAGCCTCTTTGCCCGGGCATCCCTTCTGGGAAGGCCCAGCTTTCTTTGGGAAATCAAAGTCAGGTCTGAGGGACGCTGCTGCTGCTTGCTTGAGCTGGTCTCCCCTGCACGTTGTAATAAACCCGCATGGAGCGAAATCCTCTATGCGCAGGCATCCTCTCTGGGAAAGCATAGCATTTGTTGGGAAATCAGAATCGGGTTTGTGGGAAGCTGCTGCTTCTTGCCGGAGCTAGTCTGCTCAGGACAGTGGAAGATACCCGCATGGAGCGAAATTCTCTTTCACCTAGCATCCCCTCTGCCTGAGAGAGAAGCGTGGTTGCACCTCTGGAAAGGACCTTAAGGAAAGGGACACGTCTGTCACCGTGTTCCCCAAAGGCAAGTATGAGGAAGGTGCAGAACGCTGCAACGGGCGAATAGAACGAGCCGTTGGCTTTATATCAGAAAACGGTGCGAAGCAGGAGAGAAGGCACTGGCAGGTGCAGCGGGACAGTTGCAAGACAAGTGTCACCAGTTCCCTGTCAGAGCCATGGAGGCCAGGCTGCTAAGGAGACACGAGAGGAAGACTAGGGCAGGCACGTGTGCTCCACTCTGAGGGAGGAGTCTGGGCAGAAGGCAGGCCTGTCCTGTGTCTCTGGTCCCAAGGGGACAGCGTCTCCTTGAACACCTGTGCCTAGGGCAGACTTGGGCTTGCCACCAGGCCCCATAGCCGCAACTCGCAGCAACAGCTCCCTGGAGGACCGGGCAGTCCGATGCCGTCTTCCTCCAAGATGTGACAACGTTGGTGGTGGCAGGGCGTGTGCCGGGGAAGGAATGGGGACAGTGTGCAGGCTTCATGTCCACTCCCTCTCCTGTGGGGAAGGCACTGGCCTAGTCCCCGATTCCGCCTGAGCGCCAGTAGAAAAGGCCTAGCCTGCCTATGCCAGGACATGGAAATGAGCATGGAGTGCCATCCTAAGCCACGCACGCTGCTGTTGCTTTGTGACTGTGCCTGCTTAGTTCGGCTTGGCAGGTTGAATGCGGGGCGCGAACAGGGAGCCCGGGAAAGCGAGGCCCAAGAGGCACTAGCTCTCCCGCAGCTCTTCATCTTTGAAGTGACAGAGCGAACGCCCAAAGCCTTGCTGTGAAGCAGCAGCGAAGGGCAGTTCGTGCCAGCTGAAAACCTCTACAAACGTGTAGCAGTAGTTGCTAAATCAGAGTCGGATCTGTAGGCTGCTGTGGCTGCCTGCCTTAGCCTACTATTCCCAGGACAGAGGGAGAGCCCCGCATAGAGCGAAAGCCTCTTTGCCCGGGCATCCCTTCTGGGAAGGCCCAGCTTTCTTTGGGAAATCAAAGTCAGGTCTGAGGGACGCTGCTGCTGCTTGCTTGAGCTGGTCTCCCCTGCACGTTGTAATAAACCCGCATGGAGCGAAATCCTCTATGCGCAGGCATCCTCTCTGGGAAAGCATAGCATTTGTTGGGAAATCAGAATCGGGTTTGTGGGAAGCTGCTGCTTCTTGCCGGAGCTAGTCTGCTCAGGACAGTGGAAGATACCCGCATGGAGCGAAATTCTCTTTCACCTAGCATCCCCTCTGCCTGAGAGAGAAGCGTGGTTGCACCTCTGGAAAGGACCTTAAGGAAAGGGACACGTCTGTCACCGTGTTCCCCAAAGGCAAGTATGAGGAAGGTGCAGAACGCTGCAACGGGCGAATAGAACGAGCCGTTGGCTTTATGTCAGAAAACGGTGCAAAGCAGGAGAAAAGGCACTGGCAGGTGCAGTGGGACGGTTGCAAGACAAGTGTCACCAGTTCCCTGTCAGAGCCATGGAGGCCAGGCTGCTAAGGAGACACGAGAGGAAGACTAGGGCAGGCACGCGTGCTCCACTCTGAGGGAGGAGTCTGGGCAGAAGGCAGGCCTGTCCTGTGTCTCTGGTCCCAAGGGGACAGCGTCTCCTTGAACACCTGTGCCTAGGGCAGACTTGGGCTTGCCACCAGGCCCCATAGCCGCAACTCGCAGCAACAGCTCCCTGGAGGACCGGGCAGTCCGATGCCGTCTTCCTCCAAGATGTGACAACGTTGGTGGTGGCAGGGCGTGTGCCGGGGAAGGAATGGGGACAGTGTGCAGGGTTCATGTCCACTCCCTCTCCTGTGGGGAAGGCACTGGCCTAGTCCCCGATTCCGCCTGAGCGCCAGTAGAAAAGGCCTAGCCTGCCTATGCCAGGACATGGAAGTGAGCATGGAGTGCCATCCTAAGCCACGCACGCTGCTGTTGCTTTGTGACTGTGCCTGCTTAGTTCGGCTTGGCAGGGTGAACGCGGGGCGCGAACAGGGAGCCCGGGAAAGCGAGGCCCAAGAGGCACTAGCTCTCCCGCAGCTCTTCATCTTTGAAGTGACAGAGCGAACGCCCAAAGCCTTGCTGTGAAGCAGCAGCGAAGGGCAGTTCGTGCCAGCTGAAAACCTCTACAAACGTGTAGCAGTAGTTGCTAAATCAGAGTCGGATCTGTAGGCTGCTGTGGCTGCCTGCCTTAGCCTACTATTCCCAGGACAGAGGTTGAGCCCCACATAGAGCGAAAGCCTCTTTGCCCGGGCTCCCTTCTGGGAAGGCCAGCTTTCTTTGGGAAATCAAAGTCAGGTCTGAGGGACGCTGCTGCTGCTTGCTTGAGCTGGTCTCCCCTGCACGTTGTAATAAACCCGCATGGAGCGAAATCCTCTATGCGCAGGCATCCTCTCTGGGAAAGCATAGCATTTGTTGGGAAATCAGAATCGGGTTTGTGGGAAGCTGCTGCTTCTTGCCGGAGCTAGTCTGCTCAGGACAGTGGAAGATACCCGCATGGAGCGAAATTCTCTTTCACCTAGCATCCCCTCTGCCTGAGAGAGAAGCGTGGTTGCACCTCTGGAAAGGACCTTAAGGAAAGGGACACGTCTGTCACCGTGTTCCCCAAAGGCAAGTATGAGGAAGGTGCAGAACGCTGCAACGGGCGAATAGAACGAGCCGTTGGCTTTATGTCAGAAAACGGTGCGAAGCAGGAGAGAAGGCACTGGCAGGTGCAGCGGGACGGTTGCAAGACAAGTGTCACCAGTTCCCTGTCAGAGCCATGGAGGCCAGGCTGCTAAGGAGACACGAGAGGAAGACTAGGGCAGGCACGCGTGCTCCACTCTAAGGGAGGTGTCTGGGCAGAAGGCAGGCCTGTCCTGTGTCTCTGGTCCCAAGGGGACAGCGTCTCCTTGAACACCTGTGCCTAGGGCAGACTTGGGCTTGCCACCAGGCCCCATAGCCGCAACTCGCAGCAACAGCTCCCTGGAGGACCGGGCAGTCCGATGCCGTCTTCCTCCAAGATGTGACAACGTTGGTGGTGGCAGGGCGTGTGCCGGGGAAGGAATGGGGACAGTGTGCAGGGTTCATGTCCACTCCCTCTCCTGTGGGGAAGGCACTGGCCTAGTCCCCGATTCCGCCTGAGCGCCAGTAGAAAAGGCCTAGCCTGCCTATGCCAGGACATGGAAGTGAGCATGGAGTGCCATCCTAAGCCACGCACGCTGCTGTTGCTTTGTGACTGTGCCTGCTTAGTTCGGCTTGGCAGGGTGAACGCGGGGCGCGAACAGGGAGCCCGGGAAAGCGAGGCCCAAGAGGCACTAGCTCTCCCGCAGCTCTTCATCTTTGAAGTGACAGAGCGAACGCCCAAAGCCTTGCTGTGAAGCAGCAGCGAAGGGCAGTTCGTGCCAGCTGAAAACCTCTACAAACGTGTAGCAGTAGTTGCTAAATCAGAGTCGGATCTGTAGGCTGCTGTGGCTGCCTGCCTTAGCCTACTATTCCCAGGACAGAGGGAGAGCCCCGCATAGAGCGAAAGCCTCTTTGCCCGGGCATCCCTTCTGGGAAGGCCCAGCTTTCTTTGGGAAATCAAAGTCAGGTCTGAGGGACGCTGCTGCTGCTTGCTTGAGCTGGTCTCCCCTGCACGTTGTAATAAACCCGCATGGAGCGAAATCCTCTATGCGCAGGCATCCTCTCTGGGAAAGCATAGCATTTGTTGGGAAATCAGAATCGGGTTTGTGGGAAGCTGCTGCTTCTTGCCGGAGCTAGTCTGCTCAGGACAGTGGAAGATACCCGCATGGAGCGAAATTCTCTTTCACCTAGCATCCCCTCTGCCTGAGAGAGAAGCGTGGTTGCACCTCTGGAAAGGACCTTAAGGAAAGGGACACGTCTGTCACCGTGTTCCCCAAAGGCAAGTATGAGGAAGGTGCAGAACGCTGCAACGGGCGAATAGAACGAGCCGTTGGCTTTATATCAGAAAACGGTGCGAAGCAGGAGAGAAGGCACTGGCAGGTGCAGCGGGACGGTTGCAAGACAAGTGTCACCAGTTCCCTGTCAGAGCCATGGAGGCCAGGCTGCTAAGGAGACACGAGAAGAAGACTAGGGCAGGCACGCGTGCTCCACTCTAAGGGAGGAGTCTGGGCAGAAGGCAGGCCTGTCCTCTGTCTCTGGTCCCAAGGGGACAGCGTCTCCTTGAACACCTGTGCCTAGGGCAGACTTGGGCTTGCCACCAGGCCCCATAGCCGCAACTCGCAGCAACAGCTCCCTGGAGGACCGGGCAGTCCGATGCCGTCTTCCTCCAAGATGTGACAACGTTGGTGGTGGCAGGGCGTGTGCCGGGGAAGGAATGGGGACAGTGTGCAGGCTTCATGTCCACTCCCTCTCCTGTGGGGAAGGCACTGGCCTAGTCCCCGATTCCGCCTGAGCGCCAGTAGAAAAGGCCTAGCCTGCCTATGCCAGGACATGGAAATGAGCATGGAGTGCCATCCTAAGCCACGCACGCTGCTGTTGCTTTGTGACTGTGCCTGCTTAGTTCGGCTTGGCAGGTTGAATGCGGGGCGCGAACAGGGAGCCCGGGAAAGCGAGGCCCAAGAGGCACTAGCTCTCCCGCAGCTCTTCATCTTTGAAGTGACAGAGCGAACGCCCAAAGCCTTGCTGTGAAGCAGCAGCGAAGGGCAGTTCGTGCCAGCTGCAAACCTCTACAAACGTGTAGCAGTAGTTGCTAAATCAGAGTCGGATCTGTAGGCTGCTGTGGCTGCCTGCCTTAGCCTACTATTCCCAGGACAGAGGGAGAGACCCGCATAGAGCGAAAGCCTCTTTGCCCGGGCATCCCTTCTGGGAATGCCCAGCTTTCTTTGGGAAATCAAAGTCAGGTCTGAGGGACGCTGCTGCTGCTTGCTTGAGCTGGTCTCCCCTGCACGTTGTAATAAACCCGCATGGAGCGAAATCCTCTATGCGCAGGCATCCTCTCTGGGAAAGCATAGCATTTGTTGGGAAATCAGAATCGGGTTTGTGGGAAGCTGCTGCTTCTTGCCGGAGCTAGTCTGCTCAGGACAGTGGAAGATACCCGCATGGAGCGAAATTCTCTTTCACCTAGCATCCCCTCTGCCTGAGAGAGAAGCGTGGTTGCACCTCTGGAAAGGACCTTAAGGAAAGGGACACGTCTGTCACCGTGTTCCCCAAAGGCAAGTATGAGGAAGGTGCAGAACGCTGCAACGGGCGAATAGAACGAGCCGTTGGCTTTATGTCAGAAAACGGTGCGAAGCAGGAGAGAAGGCACTGGCAGGTGCAGCGGGACGGTTGCAAGACAAGTGTCACCAGTTCCCTGTCAGAGCCATGGAGGCCAGGCTGCTAAGGAGACACGAGAGGAAGACTAGGGCAGGCACGCGTGCTCCACTCTAAGGGAGGTGTCTGGGCAGAAGGCAGGCCTGTCCTGTGTCTCTGGTCCCAAGGGGACAGCGTCTCCTTGAACACCTGTGCCTAGGGCAGACTTGGGCTTGCCACCAGGCCCCATAGCCGCAACTCGCAGCAACAGCTCCCTGGAGGACCGGGCAGTCCGATGCCGTCTTCCTCCAAGATGTGACAACGTTGGTGGTGGCAGGGCGTGTGCCGGGGAAGGAATGGGGACAGTGTGCAGGCTTCATGTCCACTCCCTCTCCTGTGGGGAAGGCACTGGCCTAGTCCCCGATTCCGCCTGAGCGCCAGTAGAAAAGGCCTAGCCTGCCTATGCCAGGACATGGAAGTGAGCATGGAGTGCCATCCTAAGCCACGCACGCTGCTGTTGCTTTCTGACTGTGCCTGCTTAGTTCGGCTTGGCAGGGTGAACGCGGGGCGCGAACAGGGAGCCCGGGAAAGCGAGGCCCAAGAGGCACTAGCTCTCCCGCAGCTCTTCATCTTTGAAGTGACAGAGCGTACGCCCAAAGCCTTGCTGTGAAGCAGCAGCGAAGGGCAGTTCGTGCCAGCTGAAAACCTCTACAAACGTGTAGCAGTAGTTGCTAAATCAGAGTCGGATCTGTAGGCTGCTGTGGCTGCCTGCCTTAGCCTACTATTCCCAGGACAGAGGGAGAGCCCCGCATAGAGCGAAAGCCTCTTTGCCCGGGCATCCCTTCTGGGAAGGCCCAGCTTTCTTTGGGAAATCAAAGTCAGGTCTGAGGGACGCTGCTGCTGCTTGCTTGAGCTGGTCTCCCCTGCACGTTGTAATAAACCCGCATGGAGCGAAATCCTCTATGCGCAGGCATCCTCTCTGGGAAAGCATAGCATTTGTTGGGAAATCAGAATCGGGTTTGTGGGAAGCTGCTGCTTCTTGCCGGAGCTAGTCTGCTCAGGACAGTGGAAGATACCCGCATGGAGCGAAATTCTCTTTCACCTAGCATCCCCTCTGCCTGAGAGAGAAGCGTGGTTGCACCTCTGGAAAGGACCTTAAGGAAAGGGACACGTCTGTCACCGTGTTCCCCAAAGGCAAGTATGAGGAAGGTGCAGAACGCTGCAACGGGCGAATAGAACGAGCCGTTGGCTTTATGTCAGAAAACGGTGCGAAGCAGGAGAGAAGGCACTGGCAGGTGCAGCGGGACGGTTGCAAGACAAGTGTCACCAGTTCCCTGTCAGAGCCATGGAGGCCAGGCTGCTAAGGAGACACGAGAGGAAGACTAGGGCAGGCACGCGTGCTCCACTCTAAGGGAGGTGTCTGGGCAGAAGGCAGGCCTGTCCTGTGTCTCTGGTCCCAAGGGGACAGCGTCTCCTTGAACACCTGTGCCTAGGGCAGACTTGGGCTTGCCACCAGGCCCCATAGCCGCAACTCGCAGCAACAGCTCCCTGGAGGACCGGGCAGTCCGATGCCGTCTTCCTCCAAGATGTGACAACGTTGGTGGTGGCAGGGCGTGTGCCGGGGAAGGAATGGGGACAGTGTGCAGGCTTCATGTCCACTCCCTCTCCTGTGGGGAACGCACTGGCCTAGTCCCCGATTCCGCCTGAGCGCCAGTAGAAAAGGCCTAGCCTGCCTATGCCAGGACATGGAAATGAGCATGGAGTGCCATCCTAAGCCACGCACGCTGCTGTTGCTTTGTGACTGTGCCTGCTTAGTTCGGCTTGGCAGGGTGAATGCGGGGCGCGAACAGGGAGCCCGGGAAAGCGAGGCCCAAGAGGCACTAGCTCTCCCGCAGCTCTTCATCTTTGAAGTGACAGAGCGAACGCCCAAAGCCTTGCTGTGAAGCAGCAGCGAAGGGCAGTTCGTGCCAGCTGCAAACCTCTACAAACGTGTAGCAGTAGTTGCTAAATCAGAGTCGGATCTGTAGGCTGCTGTGGCTGCCTGCCTTAGCCTACTATTCCCAGGACAGAGGGAGAGCCCCGCATAGAGCGAAAGCCTCTTTGCCCGGGCATCCCTTCTGGGAATGCCCAGCTTTCTTTGGGAAATCAAAGTCAGGTCTGAGGGACGCTGCTGCTGCTTGCTTGAGCTGGTCTCCCCTGCACGTTGTAATAAACCCGCATGGAGCGAAATCCTCTATGCGCAGGCATCCTCTCTGGGAAAGCATAGCATTTGTTGGGAAATCAGAATCGGGTTTGTGGGAAGCTGCTGCTTCTTGCCGGAGCTAGTCTGCTCAGGACAGTGGAAGATACCCGCATGGAGCGAAATTCTCTTTCACCTAGCATCCCCTCTGCCTGAGAGAGAAGCGTGGTTGCACCTCTGGAAAGGACCTTAAGGAAAGGGACACGTCTGTCACCGTGTTCCCCAAAGGCAAGTATGAGGAAGGTGCAGAACGCTGCAACGGGCGAATAGAACGAGCCGTTGGCTTTATGTCAGAAAACGGTGCGAAGCAGGAGAAAAGGCACTGGCAGGTGCAGTGGGACGGTTGCAAGACAAGTGTCACCAGTTCCCTGTCAGAGCCATGGAGGCCAGGCTGCTAAGGAGACACGAGAGGAAGACTAGGGCAGGCACGCGTGCTCCACTCTGAGGGAGGAGTCTGGGCAGAAGGCAGGCCTGTCCTGTGTCTCTGGTCCCAAGGGGACAGCGTCTCCTTGAACACCTGTGCCTAGGGCAGACTTGGGCTTGCCACCAGGCCCCATAGCCGCAACTCGCAGCAACAGCTCCCTGGAGGACCGGGCAGTCCGATGCCGTCTTCCTCCAAGATGTGACAACGTTGGTGGTGGCAGGGCGTGTGCCGGGGAAGGAATGGGGACAGTGTGCAGGGTTCATGTCCACTCCCTCTCCTGTGGGGAAGGCACTGGCCTAGTCCCCGATTCCGCCTGAGCGCCAGTAGAAAAGGCCTAGCCTGCCTATGCCAGGACATGGAAGTGAGCATGGAGTGCCATCCTAAGCCACGCACGCTGCTGTTGCTTTGTGACTGTGCCTGCTTAGTTCGGCTTGGCAGGGTGAACGCGGGGCGCGAACAGGGAGCCCGGGAAAGCGAGGCCCAAGAGGCACTAGCTCTCCCGCAGCTCTTCATCTTTGAAGTGACAGAGCGAACGCCCAAAGCCTTGCTGTGAAGCAGCAGCGAAGGGCAGTTCGTGCCAGCTGAAAACCTCTACAAACGTGTAGCAGTAGTTGCTAAATCAGAGTCGGATCTGTAGGCTGCTGTGGCTGCCTGCCTTAGCCTACTATTCCCAGGACAGAGGTTGAGCCCCACATAGAGCGAAAGCCTCTTTGCCCGGGCTCCCTTCTGGGAAGGCCAGCTTTCTTTGGGAAATCAAAGTCAGGTCTGAGGGACGCTGCTGCTGCTTGCTTGAGCTGGTCTCCCCTGCACGTTGTAATAAACCCGCATGGAGCGAAATCCTCTATGCGCAGGCATCCTCTCTGGGAAAGCATAGCATTTGTTGGGAAATCAGAATCGGGTTTGTGGGAAGCTGCTGCTTCTTGCCGGAGCTAGTCTGCTCAGGACAGTGGAAGATACCCGCATGGAGCGAAATTCTCTTTCACCTAGCATCCCCTCTGCCTGAGAGAGAAGCGTGGTTGCACCTCTGGAAAGGACCTTAAGGAAAGGGACACGTCTGTCACCGTGTTCCCCAAAGGCAAGTATGAGGAAGGTGCAGAACGCTGCAACGGGCGAATAGAACGAGCCGTTGGCTTTATGTCAGAAAACGGTGCGAAGCAGGAGAGAAGGCACTGGCAGGTGCAGCGGGACGGTTGCAAGACAAGTGTCACCAGTTCCCTGTCAGAGCCATGGAGGCCAGGCTGCTAAGGAGACACGAGAGGAAGACTAGGGCAGGCACGCGTGCTCCACTCTAAGGGAGGTGTCTGGGCAGAAGGCAGGCCTGTCCTGTGTCTCTGGTCCCAAGGGGACAGCGTCTCCTTGAACACCTGTGCCTAGGGCAGACTTGGGCTTGCCACCAGGCCCCATAGCCGCAACTCGCAGCAACAGCTCCCTGGAGGACCGGGCAGTCCGATGCCGTCTTCCTCCAAGATGTGACAACGTTGGTGGTGGCAGGGCGTGTGCCGGGGAAGGAATGGGGATAGTGTGCAGGGTTCATGTCCACTCCCTCTCCTGTGGGGAAGGCACTGGCCTAGTCCCCGATTCCGCCTGAGCGCCAGTAGAAAAGGCCTAGCCTGCCTATGCCAGGACATGGAAGTGAGCATGGAGTGCCATCCTAAGCCACGCACGCTGCTGTTGCTTTGTGACTGTGCCTGCTTAGTTCGGCTTGGCAGGGTGAACGCGGGGCTCGAACAGGGAGCCTGGGAAAGCGAGGCCCAAGAGGCACTAGCTCTCCCGCAGCTCTTCATCTTTGAAGTGACAGAGCGAACGCCCAAAGCCTTGCTGTGAAGCAGCAGCGAAGGGCAGTTCGTGCCAGCTGCAAACCTCTACAAACGTGTAGCAGTAGTTGCTAAATCAGAGTCGGATCTGTAGGCTGCTGTGGCTGCCTGCCTTAGCCTACTATTCCCAGGACAGAGGGAGAGCCCCGCATAGAGCGAAAGCCTCTTTGCCCGGGCATCCCTTCTGGGAATGCCCAGCTTTCTTTGGGAAATCAAAGTCAGGTCTGAGGGACGCTGCTGCTGCTTGCTTGAGCTGGTCTCCCCTGCACGTTGTAATAAACCCGCATGGAGCGAAATCCTCTATGCGCAGGCATCCTCTCTGGGAAAGCATAGCATTTGTTGGGAAATCAGAATCGGGTTTGTGGGAAGCTGCTGCTTCTTGCCGGAGCTAGTCTGCTCAGGACAGTGGAAGATACCCGCATGGAGCGAAATTCTCTTTCACCTAGCATCCCCTCTGCCTGAGAGAGAAGCGTGGTTGCACCTCTGGAAAGGACCTTAAGGAAAGGGACACGTCTGTCACCGTGTTCCCCAAAGGCAAGTATGAGGAAGGTGCAGAACGCTGCAACGGGCGAATAGAACGAGCCGTTGGCTTTATGTCAGAAAACGGTGCGAAGCAGGAGAAAAGGCACTGGCAGGTGCAGTGGGACGGTTGCAAGACAAGTGTCACCAGTTCCCTGTCAGAGCCATGGAGGCCAGGCTGCTAAGGAGACACGAGAGGAAGACTAGGGCAGGCACGCGTGCTCCACTCTGAGGGAGGAGTCTGGGCAGAAGGCAGGCCTGTCCTGTGTCTCTGGTCCCAAGGGGACAGCGTCTCCTTGAACACCTGTGCCTAGGGCAGACTTGGGCTTGCCACCAGGCCCCATAGCCGCAACTCGCAGCAACAGCTCCCTGGAGGACCGGGCAGTCCGATGCCGTCTTCCTCCAAGATGTGACAACGTTGGTGGTGGCAGGGCGTGTGCCGGGGAAGGAATGGGGACAGTGTGCAGGGTTCATGTCCACTCCCTCTCCTGTGGGGAAGGCACTGGCCTAGTCCCCGATTCCGCCTGAGCGCCAGTAGAAAAGGCCTAGCCTGCCTATGCCAGGACATGGAAGTGAGCATGGAGTGCCATCCTAAGCCACGCACGCTGCTGTTGCTTTCTGACTGTGCCTGCTTAGTTCGGCTTGGCAGGGTGAACGCGGGGCGCGAACAGGGAGCCCGGGAAAGCGAGGCCCAAGAGGCACTAGCTCTCCCGCAGCTCTTCATCTTTGAAGTGACAGAGCGAACGCCCAAAGCCTTGCTGTGAAGCAGCAGCGAAGGGCAGTTCGTGCCAGCTGAAAACCTCTACAAACGTGTAGCAGTAGTTGCTAAATCAGAGTCGGATCTGTAGGCTGCTGTGGCTGCCTGCCTTAGCCTACTATTCCCAGGACAGAGGGAGAGCCCCGCATAGAGCGAAAGCCTCTTTGCCCGGGCTCCCTTCTGGGAAGGCCAGCTTTCTTTGGGAAATCAAAGTCAGGTCTGAGGGACGCTGCTGCTGCTTGCTTGAGCTGGTCTCCCCTGCACGTTGTAATAAACCCGCATGGAGCGAAATCCTCTATGCGCAGGCATCCTCTCTGGGAAAGCATAGCATTTGTTGGGAAATCAGAATCGGGTTTGTGGGAAGCTGCTGCTTCTTGCCGGAGCTAGTCTGCTCAGGACAGTGGAAGATACCCGCATGGAGCGAAATTCTCTTTCACCTAGCATCCCCTCTGCCTGAGAGAGAAGCGTGGTTGCACCTCTGGAAAGGACCTTAAGGAAAGGGACACGTCTGTCACCGTGTTCCCCAAAGGCAAGTATGAGGAAGGTGCAGAACGCTGCAATGGGCGAATAGAACGAGCCGTTGGCTTTATGTCAGAAAACGGTGCGAAGCAGGAGAGAAGGCACTGGCAGGTGCAGCGGGACGGTTGCAAGACAAGTGTCACCAGTTCCCTGTCAGAGCCATGGAGGCCAGGCTGCTAAGGAGACACGAGAGGAAGACTAGGGCAGGCACGCGTGCTCCACTCTAAGGGAGGTGTCTGGGCAGAAGGCAGGCCTGTCCTGTGTCTCTGGTCCCAAGGGGACAGCGTCTCCTTGAACACCTGTGCCTAGGGCAGACTTGGGCTTGCCACCAGGCCCCATAGCCGCAACTCGCAGCAACAGCTCCCTGGAGGACCGGGCAGTCCGATGCCGTCTTCCTCCAAGATGTGACAACGTTGGTGGTGGCAGGGCGTGTGCCGGGGAAGGAATGGGGACAGTGTGCAGGGTTCATGTCCACTCCCTCTCCTGTGGGGAAGGCACTGGCCTATTCCCCGATTCCGCCTGAGCGCCAGTAGAAAAGGCCTAGCCTGCCTATGCCAGGACATGGAAGTGAGCATGGAGTGCCATCCTAAGCCACGCACGCTGCTGTTGCTTTCTGACTGTGCCTGCTTAGTTCGGCTTGGCAGGGTGAACGCGGGGCGCGAACAGGGAGCCCGGGAAAGCGAGGCCCAAGAGGCACTAGCTCTCCCGCAGCTCTTCATCTTTGAAGTGACAGAGCGAACGCCCAAAGCCTTGCTGTGAAGCAGCAGCGAAGGGCAGTTCGTGCCAGCTGAAAACCTCTACAAACGTGTAGCAGTAGTTGCTAAATCAGAGTCGGATCTGTAGGCTGCTGTGGCTGCCTGCCTTAGCCTACTATTCCCAGGACAGAGGGAGAGCCCCGCATAGAGCGAAAGCCTCTTTGCCCGGGCATCCCTTCTGGGAAGGCCCAGCTTTCTTTGGGAAATCAAAGTCAGGTCTGAGGGACGCTGCTGCTGCTTGCTTGAGCTGGTCTCCCCTGCACGTTGTAATAAACCCGCATGGAGCGAAATCCTCTATGCGCAGGCATCCTCTCTGGGAAAGCATAGCATTTGTTGGGAAATCAGAATCGGGTTTGTGGGAAGCTGCTGCTTCTTGCCGGAGCTAGTCTGCTCAGGACAGTGGAAGATACCCGCATGGAGCGAAATTCTCTTTCACCTAGCATCCCCTCTGCCTGAGAGAGAAGCGTGGTTGCACCTCTGGAAAGGACCTTAAGGAAAGGGACACGTCTGTCACCGTGTTCCCCAAAGGCAAGTATGAGGAAGGTGCAGAACGCTGCAACGGGCGAATAGAACGAGCCGTTGGCTTTATGTCAGAAAACGGTGCGAAGCAGGAGAAAAGGCACTGGCAGGTGCAGTGGGACGGTTGCAAGACAAGTGTCACCAGTTCCCTGTCAGAGCCATGGAGGCCAGGCTGCTAAGGAGACACGAGAGGAAGACTAGGGCAGGCACGCGTGCTCCACTCTGAGGGAGGAGTCTGGGCAGAAGGCAGGCCTGTCCTGTGTCTCTGGTCCCAAGGGGACAGCGTCTCCTTGAACACCTGTGCCTAGGGCAGACTTGGGCTTGCCACCAGGCCCCATAGCCGCAACTCGCAGCAACAGCTCCCTGGAGGACCGGGCAGTCCGATGCCGTCTTCCTCCAAGATGTGACAACGTTGGTGGTGGCAGGGCGTGTGCCGGGGAAGGAATGGGGACAGTGTGCAGGGTTCATGTCCACTCCCTCTCCTGTGGGGAAGGCACTGGCCTAGTCCCCGATTCCGCCTGAGCGCCAGTAGAAAAGGCCTAGCCTGCCTATGCCAAGACATGGAAGTGAGCATGGAGTGCCATCCTAAGCCAAGCACGCTGCTGTTGCTTTGTGACTGTGCCTGCTTAGTTCGGCTTGGCAGGGTGAACGCGGGGCTCGAACAGGGAGCCTGGGAAAGCGAGGCCCAAGAGGCACTAGCTCTCCCGCAGCTCTTCATCTTTGAAGTGACAGAGCGAACGCCCAAAGCCTTGCTGTGAAGCAGCAGCGAAGGGCAGTTCGTGCCAGCTGAAAACCTCTACAAACGTGTAGCAGTAGTTGCTAATTCAGAGTCGGATCTGTAGGCTGCTGTGGCTGCCTGCCTTAGCCTACTATTCCCAGGACAGAGGGAGAGCCCCGCATAGAGCGAAAGCCTCTTTGCCCGGGCATCCCTTCTGGGAAGGCCCAGCTTTCTTTGGGAAGTCAAAGTCAGGTCTGAGGGACGCTGCTGCTGCTTGCTTGAGCTGGTCTCCCCTGCACGTTGTAATAAACCCGCATGGAGCGAAATCCTCTATGCGCAGGCATCCTCTCTGGGAAAGCATAGCATTTGTTGGGAAATCAGAATCGGGTTTGTGGGAAGCTGCTGCTTCTTGCCGGAGCTAGTCTGCTCAGGACAGTGGCAAATACCCGCATGGAGCGAAATTCTCTTTCACCTAGCATCCCCTCTGCCTGAGAGAGAGGCGTGGTTGCACCTCTGGAAAGGACCTTAAGGAAAGGGACACGTCTGTCACCGTGTTCCCCAAAGGCAAGTATGAGGAAGGTGCAGAACGCTGCAACGGGCGAATAGAACGAGCCGTTGGCTTTATGTCAGAAAACGGTGCGAAGCAGGAGAGAAGGCACTGGCAGGTGCAGCGGGACGGTTGCAAGACAAGTGTCACCAGTTCCCTGTCAGAGCCATGGAGGCCAGGCTGCTAAGGAGACACGAGAGGAAGACTAGGGCAGGCACGCGTGCTCCACTCTGAGGGAGGAGTCTGGGCAGAAGGCAGGCCTGTCCTGTGTCTCTGGTCCCAAGGGGACAGCGTCTCCTTGAACACCTGTGCCTAGGGCAGACTTGGGCTTGCCACCAGGCCCCATAGCCGCAACTCGCAGCAACAGCTCCCTGGAGGACCGGGCAGTCCGATGCCGTCTTCCTCCAAGATGTGACAACGTTGGTGGTGGCAGGGCGTGTGCCGGGGAAGGAATGGGGACAGTGTGCAGGGTTCATGTCCACTCCCTCTCCTGTGGGGAAGGCACTGGCCTAGTCCCCGATTCCGCCTGAGCGCCAGTAGAAAAGGCCTAGCCTGCCTATGCCAGGACATGGAAGTGAGCATGGAGTGCCATCCTAAGCCACGCACGCTGCTGTTGCTTTCTGACTGTGCCTGCTTAGTTCGGCTTGGCAGGGTGAACGCGGGGCGCGAACAGGGAGCCCGGGAAAGCGAGGCCCAAGAGGCACTAGCTCTCCCGCAGCTCTTCATCTTTGAAGTGACAGAGCGAACGCCCAAAGCCTTGCTGTGAAGCAACAGCGAAGGGCAGTTCGTGCCAGCTGAAAACCTCTACAAACGTGTAGCAGTAGTTGCTAAATCAGAGTCGGATCTGTAGGCTGCTGTGGCTGCCTGCCTTAGCCTACTATTCCCAGGACAGAGGGAGAGCCCCACATAGAGCGAAAGCCTCTTTGCCCGGGCTCCCTTCTGGGAAGGCCCAGCTTTCTTTGGGAAATCAAAGTCAGGTCTGAGGGACGCTGCTGCTGCTTGCTTGAGCTGGTCTCCCCTGCACGTTGTAATAAACCCGCATGGAGCGAAATCCTCTATGCGCAGGCATCCTCTCTGGGAAAGCATAGCATTTGTTGGGAAATCAGAATCGGGTTTGTGGGAAGCTGCTGCTTCTTGCCGGAGCTAGTCTGCTCAGGACAGTGGAAGATACCCGCATGGAGCGAAATTCTCTTTCACCTAGCTTCCCCTCTGCCTGAGAGAGAAGCGTGGTTGCACCTCTGGAAAGGACCTTAAGGAAAGGGACACGTCTGTCACCGTGTTCCCCAAAGGCAAGTATGAGGAAGGTGCAGAACGCTGCAACGGGCGAATAGAACGAGCCGTTGGCTTTATGTCAGAAAACGGTGCGAAGCAGGAGAGAAGGCACTGGCAGGTGCAGCGGGACGGTTGCAAGACAAGTGTCACCAGTTCCCTGTCAGAGCCATGGAGGCCAGGCTGCTAAGGAGACACGAGAGGAAGACTAGGGCAGGCACGCGTGCTCCACTCTAAGGGAGGTGTCTGGGCAGAAGGCAGGCCTGTCCTCTGTCTCTTGTCCCAAGGGGACAGCGTCTCCTTGAACACCTGTGCCTAGGGCAGACTTGGGCTTGCCACCAGGCCCCATAGCCGCAACTCGCAGCAACAGCTCCCTGGAGGACCGGGCAGTCCGATGCCGTCTTCCTCCAAGATGTGACAACGTTGGTGGTGGCAGGGCGTGTGCCGGGGAAGGGATGGGGACAGTGTGCAGGGTTCATGTCCACTCCCTCTCCTGTGGGGAAGGCACTGGCCTAGTCCCCGATTCCGCCTGAGCGCCAGTAGAAAAGGCCTAGCCTGCCTATGCCAGGACATGGAAGTGAACATGGAGTGCCATCCTAAGCCACGCACGCTGCTGTTGCTTTGTGACTGTGCCTGCTTAGTTCGTCTTGGCAGGGTGAACGCGGGGCGCGAACAGGGAGCCCGGGAAAGCGAGGCCCAAGAGGCACTAGCTCTCCCGCAGCTCTTCATCTTTGAAGTGACAGAGCGAACGCCCAAAGCCTTGCTGTGAAGCAGCAGCGAAGGGCAGTTCGTGCCAGCTGAAAACCTCTACAAACGTGTAGCATTAGTTGCTAAATCAGAGTCGGATCTGTAGGCTGCTGTGGCTGCCTGCCTTAGCCTACTATTCCCAGGACAGAGGGAGAGCCCCGCATAGAGCGAAAGCCTCTTTGCCCGGGCATCCCTTCTGGGAAGGCCCAGCTTTCTTTGGGAAATCAAAGTCAGGTCTGAGGGACGCTGCTGCTGCTTGCATGAGCTGGTCTCCCCTGCACGTTGTAATAAACCCGCATGGAGCGAAATCCTCTATGCACAGGAATCCTCTCTGGGAAAGCATAGCATTTGTTGGGAAATCAGAATCGGGTTTGTGGGAAGCTGCTGCTTCTTGCCGGAGCTAGTCTGCTCAGGACAGTGGAAGATACCCGCATGGAGCGAAATTCTCTTTCACCTAGCATCCCCTCTGCCTGAGAGAGAAGCGTGGTTGCACCTCTGGAAAGGACCTTAAGGAAAGGGACACGTCTGTCACCGTGTTCCCCAAAGGCAAGTATGAGGAAGGTGCAGAACGCTGCAACGGGCGAATAGAACGAGCCGTTGGCTTTATGTCAGAAAACGGTGCGAAGCAGGAGAGAAGGCACTGGCAGGTGCAGCGGGACGGTTGCAAGACAAGTGTCACCAGTTCCCTGTCAGAGCCATGGAGGCCAGGCTGCTAAGGAGACACGAGAAGAAGACTAGGGCAGGCACGCGTGCTCCACTCTAAGGGAGGAGTCTGGGCAGAAGGCAGGCCTGTCCTGTGTCTCTGGTCCCAAGGGGACAGCGTCTCCTTGAACACCTGTGCCTAGGGCAGACTTGGGCTTGCCACCAGGCCCCATAGCCGCAACTCGCAGCAACAGCTCCCTGGAGGACCGGGCAGTCCGATGCCGTCTTCCTCCAAGATGTGACAACGTTGGTGGTGGCAGGGCGTGTGCCGGGGAAGGAATGGGGACAGTGTGCAGGGTTCATGTCCACTCCCTCTCCTGTGGGGAAGGCACTGGCCTAGTCCCCGATTCCGCCTGAGCGCCAGTAGAAAAGGCCTAGCCTGCCTATGCCAAGACATGGAAGTGAGCATGGAGTGCCATCCTAAGCCAAGCACGCTGCTGTTGCTTTGTGACTGTGCCTGCTTAGTTCGGCTTGGCAGGGTGAACGCGGGGCTCGAACAGGGAGCCTGGGAAAGCGAGGCCCAAGAGGCACTAGCTCTCCCGCAGCTCTTCATCTTTGAAGTGACAGAGCGAACGCCCAAAGCCTTGCTGTGAAGCAGCAGCGAAGGGCAGTTCGTGCCAGCTGAAAACCTCTACAAACGTGTAGCAGTAGTTGCTAATTCAGAGTCGGATCTGTAGGCTGCTGTGGCTGCCTGCCTTAGCCTACTATTCCCAGGACAGAGGGAGAGCCCCGCATAGAGCGAAAGCCTCTTTGCCCGGGCATCCCTTCTGGGAAGGCCCAGCTTTCTTTGGGAAGTCAAAGTCAGGTCTGAGGGACGCTGCTGCTGCTTGCTTGAGCTGGTCTCCCCTGCACGTTGTAATAAACCCGCATGGAGCGAAATCCTCTATGCGCAGGCATCCTCTCTGGGAAAGCATAGCATTTGTTGGGAAATCAGAATCGGGTTTGTGGGAAGCTGCTGCTTCTTGCCGGAGCTAGTCTGCTCAGGACAGTGGCAAATACCCGCATGGAGCGAAATTCTCTTTCACCTAGCATCCCCTCTGCCTGAGAGAGAGGCGTGGTTGCACCTCTGGAAAGGACCTTAAGGAAAGGGACACGTCTGTCACCGTGTTCCCCAAAGGCAAGTATGAGGAAGGTGCAGAACGCTGCAACGGGCGAATAGAACGAGCCGTTGGCTTTATGTCAGAAAACGGTGCGAAGCAGGAGAGAAGGCACTGGCAGGTGCAGCGGGACGGTTGCAAGACAAGTGTCACCAGTTCCCTGTCAGAGCCATGGAGGCCAGGCTGCTAAGGAGACACGAGAGGAAGACTAGGGCAGGCACGCGTGCTCCACTCTGAGGGAGGAGTCTGGGCAGAAGGCAGGCCTGTCCTGTGTCTCTGGTCCCAAGGGGACAGCGTCTCCTTGAACACCTGTGCCTAGGGCAGACTTGGGCTTGCCACCAGGCCCCATAGCCGCAACTCGCAGCAACAGCTCCCTGGAGGACCGGGCAGTCCGATGCCGTCTTCCTCCAAGATGTGACAACGTTGGTGGTGGCAGGGCGTGTGCCGGGGAAGGAATGGGGACAGTGTGCAGGGTTCATGTCCACTCCCTCTCCTGTGGGGAAGGCACTGGCCTAGTCCCCGATTCCGCCTGAGCGCCAGTAGAAAAGGCCTAGCCTGCCTATGCCAGGACATGGAAGTGAGCATGGAGTGCCATCCTAAGCCACGCACGCTGCTGTTGCTTTCTGACTGTGCCTGCTTAGTTCGGCTTGGCAGGGTGAACGCGGGGCGCGAACAGGGAGCCCGGGAAAGCGAGGCCCAAGAGGCACTAGCTCTCCCGCAGCTCTTCATCTTTGAAGTGACAGAGCGAACGCCCAAAGCCTTGCTGTGAAGCAACAGCGAAGGGCAGTTCGTGCCAGCTGAAAACCTCTACAAACGTGTAGCAGTAGTTGCTAAATCAGAGTCGGATCTGTAGGCTGCTGTGGCTGCCTGCCTTAGCCTACTATTCCCAGGACAGAGGGAGAGCCCCACATAGAGCGAAAGCCTCTTTGCCCGGGCTCCCTTCTGGGAAGGCCCAGCTTTCTTTGGGAAATCAAAGTCAGGTCTGAGGGACGCTGCTGCTGCTTGCTTGAGCTGGTCTCCCCTGCACGTTGTAATAAACCCGCATGGAGCGAAATCCTCTATGCGCAGGCATCCTCTCTGGGAAAGCATAGCATTTGTTGGGAAATCAGAATCGGGTTTGTGGGAAGCTGCTGCTTCTTGCCGGAGCTAGTCTGCTCAGGACAGTGGAAGATACCCGCATGGAGCGAAATTCTCTTTCACCTAGCTTCCCCTCTGCCTGAGAGAGAAGCGTGGTTGCACCTCTGGAAAGGACCTTAAGGAAAGGGACACGTCTGTCACCGTGTTCCCCAAAGGCAAGTATGAGGAAGGTGCAGAACGCTGCAACGGGCGAATAGAACGAGCCGTTGGCTTTATGTCAGAAAACGGTGCGAAGCAGGAGAGAAGGCACTGGCAGGTGCAGCGGGACGGTTGCAAGACAAGTGTCACCAGTTCCCTGTCAGAGCCATGGAGGCCAGGCTGCTAAGGAGACACGAGAGGAAGACTAGGGCAGGCACGCGTGCTCCACTCTAAGGGAGGTGTCTGGGCAGAAGGCAGGCCTGTCCTCTGTCTCTTGTCCCAAGGGGACAGCGTCTCCTTGAACACCTGTGCCTAGGGCAGACTTGGGCTTGCCACCAGGCCCCATAGCCGCAACTCGCAGCAACAGCTCCCTGGAGGACCGGGCAGTCCGATGCCGTCTTCCTCCAAGATGTGACAACGTTGGTGGTGGCAGGGCGTGTGCCGGGGAAGGGATGGGGACAGTGTGCAGGGTTCATGTCCACTCCCTCTCCTGTGGGGAAGGCACTGGCCTAGTCCCCGATTCCGCCTGAGCGCCAGTAGAAAAGGCCTAGCCTGCCTATGCCAGGACATGGAAGTGAACATGGAGTGCCATCCTAAGCCACGCACGCTGCTGTTGCTTTGTGACTGTGCCTGCTTAGTTCGTCTTGGCAGGGTGAACGCGGGGCGCGAACAGGGAGCCCGGGAAAGCGAGGCCCAAGAGGCACTAGCTCTCCCGCAGCTCTTCATCTTTGAAGTGACAGAGCGAACGCCCAAAGCCTTGCTGTGAAGCAGCAGCGAAGGGCAGTTCGTGCCAGCTGAAAACCTCTACAAACGTGTAGCATTAGTTGCTAAATCAGAGTCGGATCTGTAGGCTGCTGTGGCTGCCTGCCTTAGCCTACTATTCCCAGGACAGAGGGAGAGCCCCGCATAGAGCGAAAGCCTCTTTGCCCGGGCATCCCTTCTGGGAAGGCCCAGCTTTCTTTGGGAAATCAAAGTCAGGTCTGAGGGACGCTGCTGCTGCTTGCATGAGCTGGTCTCCCCTGCACGTTGTAATAAACCCGCATGGAGCGAAATCCTCTATGCACAGGAATCCTCTCTGGGAAAGCATAGCATTTGTTGGGAAATCAGAATCGGGTTTGTGGGAAGCTGCTGCTTCTTGCCGGAGCTAGTCTGCTCAGGACAGTGGAAGATACCCGCATGGAGCGAAATTCTCTTTCACCTAGCATCCCCTCTGCCTGAGAGAGAAGCGTGGTTGCACCTCTGGAAAGGACCTTAAGGAAAGGGACACGTCTGTCACCGTGTTCCCCAAAGGCAAGTATGAGGAAGGTGCAGAACGCTGCAACGGGCGAATAGAACGAGCCGTTGGCTTTATGTCAGAAAACGGTGCGAAGCAGGAGAGAAGGCACTGGCAGGTGCAGCGGGACGGTTGCAAGACAAGTGTCACCAGTTCCCTGTCAGAGCCATGGAGGCCAGGCTGCTAAGGAGACACGAGAGGAAGACTAGGGCAGGCACGCGTGCTCCACTCTGAGGGAGGAGTCTGGGCAGAAGGCAGGCCTGTCCTGTGTCTCTGGTCCCAAGGGGACAGCGTCTCCTTGAACACCTGTGCCTAGGGCAGACTTGGGCTTGCCACCAGGCCCCATAGCCGCAACTCGCAGCAACAGCTCCCTGGAGGACCGGGCAGTCCGATGCCGTCTTCCTCCAAGATGTGACAACGTTGGTGGTGGCAGGGCGTGTGCCGGGGAAGGGATGGGGACAGTGTGCAGGGTTCATGTCCACTCCCTCTCCTGTGGGGAAGGCACTGGCCTAGTCCCCGATTCCGCCTGAGCGCCAGTAGAAAAGGCCTAGCCTGCCTATGCCAGGACATGGAAGTGAACATGGAGTGCCATCCTAAGCCACGCACGCTGCTGTTGCTTTGTGACTGTGCCTGCTTAGTTCGGCTTGGCAGGGTGAACGCGGGGCGCGAACAGGGAGCCCGGGAAAGCGAGGCCCAAGAGGCACTAGCTCTCCCGCAGCTCTTCATCTTTGAAGTGACAGAGCGAACGCCCAAAGCCTTGCTGTGAAGCAGCAGCGAAGGGCAGTTCGTGCCAGCTGAAAACCTCTACAAACGTGTAGCAGTAGTTGCTAAATCAGAGTCGGATCTGTAGGCTGCTGTGGCTGCCTGCCTTAGCCTACTATTCCCAGGACAGAGGGAGAGCCCCGCATAGAGCGAAAGCCTCTTTGCCCGGGCATCCCTTCTGGGAAGGCCCAGCCTTCTTTGGGAAATCAAAGTCAGGTCTGAGGGACGCTGCTGCTGCTTGCTTGAGCTGGTCTCCCCTGCACGTTGTAATAAACCCGCATGGAGCGAAATCCTCTATGCACAGGCATCCTCTCTGGGAAAGCATAGCATTTGTTGGGAAATCAGAATCGGGTTTGTGGGAAGCTGCTGCTTCTTGCCGGAGCTAGTCTGCTCAGGACAGTGGAAGATACCCGCATGGAGCGAAATTCTCTTTCACCAAGCATCCCCTCTGCCTGAGAGAGAAGCGTGGTTGCACCTCTGGAAAGGACCTTAAGGAAAGGGACACGTCTGTCACCGTGTTCCCCAAAGGCAAGTATGAGGAAGGTGCAGAACGCTGCAACGGGCGAATAGAACGAGCCGTTGGCTTTATGTCAGAAAACGGTGCGAAGCAGGAGAGAAGGCACTGGCAGGTGCAGCGGGACGGTTGCAAGACAAGTGTCACCAGTTCCCTGTCAGAGCCATGGAGGCCAGGCTGCTAAGGAGACACGAGAGGAAGACTAGGGCAGGCACGCGTGCTCCACTCTAAGGGAGGTGTCTGGGCAGAAGGCAGGCCTGTCCTGTGTCTCTGGTCCCAAGGGGACAGCGTCTCCTTGAACACCTGTGCCTAGGGCAGACTTGGGCTTGCCACCAGGCCCCATAGCCGCAACTCGCAGCAACAGCTCCCTGGAGGACCGGGCAGTCCGATGCCGTCTTCCTCCAAGATGTGACAACGTTGGTGGTGGCAGGGCGTGTGCCGGGGAAGGGATGGGGACAGTGTGCAGGGTTCATGTCCACTCCCTCTCCTGTGGGGAAGGCACTGGCCTAGTCCCCGATTCCGCCTGAGCGCCAGTAGAAAAGGCCTAGCCTGCCTATGCCAGGACATGGAAGTGAACATGGAGTGCCATCCTAAGCCACGCACGCTGCTGTTGCTTTGTGACTGTGCCTGCTTAGTTCGTCTTGGCAGGGTGAACGCGGGGCGCGAACAGGGAGCCCGGGAAAGCGAGGCCCAAGAGGCACTAGCTCTCCCGCAGCTCTTCATCTTTGAAGTGACAGAGCGAACGCCCAAAGCCTTGCTGTGAAGCAGCAGCGAAGGGCAGTTCGTGCCAGCTGAAAACCTCTACAAACGTGTAGCATTAGTTGCTAAATCAGAGTCGGATCTGTAGGCTGCTGTGGCTGCCTGCCTTAGCCTACTATTCCCAGGACAGAGGGAGAGCCCCGCATAGAGCGAAAGCCTCTTTGCCCGGGCATCCCTTCTGGGAAGGCCCAGCTTTCTTTGGGAAATCAAAGTCAGGTCTGAGGGACGCTGCTGCTGCTTGCTTGAGCTGGTCTCCCCTGCACGTTGTAATAAACCCGCATGGAGCGAAATCCTCTATGCACAGGCATCCTCTCTGGGAAAGCATAGCATTTGTTGGGAAATCAGAATCGGGTTTGTGGGAAGCTGCTGCTTCTTGCCGGAGCTAGTCTGCTCAGGACAGTGGAAGATACCCGCATGGAGCGAAATTCTCTTTCACCTAGCATCCCCTCTGCCTGAGAGAGAAGCGTGGTTGCACCTCTGGAAAGGACCTTAAGGAAAGGGACACGTCTGTCACCGTGTTCCCCAAAGGCAAGTATGAGGAAGGTGCAGAACGCTGCAACGGGCGAATAGAACGAGCCGTTGGCTTTATGTCAGAAAACGGTGCGAAGCAGGAGAGAAGGCACTGGCAGGTGCAGCGGGACGGTTGCAAGACAAGTGTCACCAGTTCCCTGTCAGAGCCATGGAGGCCAGGCTGCTAAGGAGACACGAGAGGAAGACTAGGGCAGGCACTCGTGCTCCACTCTAAGGGAGGTGTCTGGGCAGAAGGCAGGCCTGTCCTGTGTCTCTGGTCCCAAGGGGACAGCGTCTCCTTGAACACCTGTGCCTAGGGCAGACTTGGGCTTGCCACCAGGCCCCATAGCCGCAACTCGCAGCAACAGCTCCCTGGAGGACCGGGCAGTCCGATGCCGTCTTCCTCCAAGATGTGACAACGTTGGTGGTGGCAGGGCGTGTGCCGGGGAAGGAATGGGGCAGTGTGCAGGGTTCATGTCCACTCCCTCTCCTGTGGGGAAGGCACTGGCCTAGTCCCCGATTCCGCCTGAGCGCCAGTAGAAAAGGCCTAGCCTGCCTATGCCAGGACATGGAAGTGAGCATGGAGTGCCATCCTAAGCCACGCACGCTGCTGTTGCTTTGTGACTGTGCCTGCTTAGTTCGGCTTGGCAGGGTGAACACGGGGCGCGAACAGGGAGCCCGGGAAAGCGAGGCCCAAGAGGCACTAGCTCTCCCGCAGCTCTTCATCTTTGAAGTGACAGAGCGAACGCCCAAAGCCTTGCTGTGAAGCAGCAGCGAAGGGCAGTTCGTGCCAGCTGAAAACCTCTACAAACGTGTAGCAGTAGTTGCTAAATCAGAGTCGGATCTGTAGGCTGCTGTGGCTGCCTGCCTTAGCCTACTATTCCCAGGACAGAGGGAGAGCCCCGCATAGAGCGAAAGCCTCTTTGCCCGGGCATCCCTTCTGGGAAGGCCCAGCTTTCTTTGGGAAATCAAAGTCAGGTCTGAGGGACGCTGCTGCTGCTTGCTTGAGCTGGTCTCCCCTGCACGTTGTAATAAACCCGCATGGAGCGAAATCCTCTATGCGCAGGCATCCTCTCTGGGAAAGCATAGCATTTGTTGGGAAATCAGAATCGGGTTTGTGGGAAGCTGCTGCTTCTTGCCGGAGCTAGTCTGCTCAGGACAGTGGAAGATACCCGCATGGAGCGAAATTCTCTTTCACCTAGCATCCCCTCTGCCTGAGAGAGAAGCGTGGTTGCACCTCTGGAAAGGACCTTAAGGAAAGGGACACGTCTGTCACCGTGTTCCCCAAAGGCAAGTATGAGGAAGGTGCAGAACGCTGCAACGGGCGAATAGAACGAGCCGTTGGCTTTATATCAGAAAACGGTGCGAAGCAGGAGAGAAGGCACTGGCAGGTGCAGCGGGACGGTTGCAAGACAAGTGTCACCAGTTCCCTGTCAGAGCCATGGAGGCCAGGCTGCTAAGGAGACACGAGAAGAAGACTAGGGCAGGCACGCGTGCTCCACTCTAAGGGAGGAGTCTGGGCAGAAGGCAGGCCTGTCCTGTGTCTCTGGTCCCAAGGGGACAGCGTCTCCTTGAACACCTGTGCCTAGGGCAGACTTGGGCTTGCCACCAGGCCCCATAGCCGCAACTCGCAGCAACAGCTCCCTGGAGGACCGGGCAGTCCGATGCCGTCTTCCTCCAAGATGTGACAACGTTGGTGGTGGCAGGGCGTGTGCCGGGGAAGGAATGGGGACAGTGTGCAGGGTTCATGTCCACTCCCTCTCCTGTGGGGAAGGCACTGGCCTAGTCCCCGATTCCGCCTGAGCGCCAGTAGAAAGGCCTAGCCTGCCTATGCCAAGACATGGAAGTGAGCATGGAGTGCCATCCTAAGCCACGCACGCTGCTGTTGCTTTGTGACTGTGCCTGCTTAGTTCGGCTTGGCAGGGTGAACGCGGGGCTCGAACAGGGAGCCCGGGAAAGCGAGGCCCAAGAGGCACTAGCTCTCCCGCAGCTCTTCATCTTTGAAGTGACAGAGCGAACGCCCAAAGCCTTGCTGTGAAGCAGCAGCGAAGGGCAGTTCGTGCCAGCTGAAAACCTCTACAAACGTGTAGCAGTAGTTGCTAAATCAGAGTCGGATCTGTAGGCTGCTGTGGCTGCCTGCCTTAGCCTACTATTCCCAGAACAGACGGAGAGACCCGCATAGAGCGAAAGCCTCTTTGCCCGGGCATCCCTTCTGGGAATGCCCAGCTTTCTTTGGGAAATAAAAGTCAGGTCTGAGGGACGCTGCTGCTGCTTGCTTGAGCTGGTCTCCCCTGCACGTTGTAATAAACCCGCATGGAGCGAAATCCTCTATGCGCAGGCATCCTCTCTGGGAAAGCATAGCATTTGTTGGGAAATCAGAATCGGGTTTGTGGGAAGCGGCTGCTTCTTGCCGGAGCTAGTCTGCTCAGGACAGTGGAAGATACCCGCATGGAGCGAAATTCTCTTTCACCTAGCATCCCCTCTGCCTGAGAGAGAAGCGTGGTTGCACCTCTGGAAAGGACCTTAAGGAAAGGGACACGTCTGTCACCGTGTTCCCCAAAGGCAAGTATGAGGAAGGTGCAGAACGCTGCAATGGGCGAATAGAACGAGCCGTTGGCTTTATGTCAGAAAACGGTGCGAAGCAGGAGAGAAGGCACTGGCAGGTGCAGCGGGACGGTTGCAAGACAAGTGTCACCAGTTCCCTGTCAGAGCCATGGAGGCCAGGCTGCTAAGGAGACACGAGAGGAAGACTAGGGCAGGCACGCGTTCTCCACTCTGAGGGAGGAGTCTGGGCAGAAGGCAGGCCTGTCCTGTGTCTCTAGTCCCAAGGGGACAGCGGCTCCTTGAACACCAGTGCCTAGGGCAGACTTGGGCTTGCCACCAGGCCCCATAGCCGCAACTCGCAGCAACAGCTCCCTGGAGGACCGGGCAGTCCGATGCCGTCTTCCTCCAAGATGTGACAACGTTGGTGGTGGCAGGGCGTGTGCCGGGGAAGGAATGGGGACAGTGTGCAGGGTTCATGTCCACTCCCTCTCCTGTGGGGAAGGCACTGGCCTAGTCCCCGATTCCACATGAGCGCCAGTAGAAAAGGCCTAGCCTGCCTATGCCAGGACATGGAAGTGAGCATGGAGTGCCATCCTAAGCCACGCACGCTGCTGTTGCTTTGTGACTGTGCCTGCTTAGTTCGGCTTGGCAGGGTGAACGCGGGGCGCGAACAGGGAGCCCGGGAAAGCGAGGCCCAAGAGGCACTAGCTCTCCCGCAGCTCTTCATCTTTGAAGTGACAGAGCGAACGCCCAAAGCCTTGCTGTGAAGCAACAGCGAAGGGCAGTTCGTGCCAGCTGAAAACCTCTACAAACGTGTAGCAGTAGTTGCTAAATCAGAGTCGGATCTGTAGGCTGCTGTGGCTGCCTGCCTTAGCCTACTATTCCCAGGACAGAGGGAGAGCCCCACATAGAGCGAAAGCCTTTTTGCCCGGGCTCCCTTCTGGGAAGGCCCAGCTTTCTTTGGGAAATCAAAGTCAGGTCTGAGGGACGCTGCTGCTGCTTGCTTGAGCTGGTCTCCCCTGCACGTTGTAATAAACCCGCATGGAGCGAAATCCTCTATGCGCAGGCATCCTCTCTGGGAAAGCATAGCATTTGTTGGGAAATCAGAATCGGGTTTGTGGGAAGCTGCTGCTTCTTGCCGGAGCTAGTCTGCTCAGGACAGTGGAAGATACCCGCATGGAGCGAAATTCTCTTTCACCTAGCTTCCCCTCTGCCTGAGAGAGAAGCGTGGTTGCACCTCTGGAAAGGACCTTAAGGAAAGGGACACGTCTGTCACCGTGTTCCCCAAAGGCAAGTATGAGGAAGGTGCGGAACGCTGCAACGGGCGAATAGAACGAGCCGTTGGCTTTATGTCGAAAACGGTGCGAAGCAGGAGAGAAGGCACTGGCAGGTGCAGCGGGACGGTTGCAAGACAAGTGTCACCAGTTCCCTGTCAGAGCCAGGGAGGCCAGGCTGCTAAGGAGACACGAGAGGAAGACTAGGGCAGGCACGCGTGCTCCACTCTGAGGGAGGAGTCTGGGCAGAAGGCAGGCCTGTCCTGTGTCTCTGGTCCCAAGGGGACAGCGTCTCCTTGAACACCTGTGCCTAGGGCAGACTTGGGCTTGCCACCAGGCCCCATAGCCGCAACTCGCAGCAACAGCTCCCTGGAGGACCGGGCAGTCCGATGCCGTCTTCCTCCAAGATGTGACAACGTTGGTGGTGGCAGGGCGTGTGCCGGGGAAGGAATGGGGACAGTGTGCAGGGTTCATGTCCACTCCCTCTCCTGTGGGGAAGGCACTGGCCTAGTCCCCGATTCCGCCTGAGCGCCAGTAGAAAAGGCCTAGCCTGCCTATGCCAGGACATGGAAGTGAACATGGAGTGCCATCCTAAGCCACGCACGCTGCTGTTGCTTTGTGACTGTGCCTGCTTAGTTCGGCTTGGCAGGGTGAACGCGGGGCGCGAACAGGGAGCCCGGGAAAGCGAGGCCCAAGAGGCACTAGCTCTCCCGCAGCTCTTCATCTTTGAAGTGACAGAGCGAACGCCCAAAACCTTGCTGTGAAGCAACAGCGAAGGGCAGTTCGTGCCAGCTGAAAACCTCTACAAACGTGTAGCAGTAGTTGCTAAATCAGAGTCGGATCTGTAGGCTGCTGTGGCTGCCTGCCTTAGCCTACTATTCCCAGGACAGAGGGAGAGCCCCGCATAGAGCGAAAGCCTCTTTGCCCGGGCATCCCTTCTGGGAAGGCCCAGCTTTCTTTGGGAAATCAAAGTCAGGTCTGAGGGACGCTGCTGCTGCTTGCTTGAGCTGGTCTCCCCTGCACGTTGTAATAAACCCGCATGGAGCGAAATCGTCTATGCGCAGGCATCCTCTCTGGGAAAGCATAGCATTTTTTGGGAAATCAGAATCGGGTTTGTGGGAAGCTGCTGCTTCTTGCCGGAGCTAGTCTGCTCAGGACAGTGGAAGATACCCGCATGGAGCGAAATTCTCTTTCACCTAGCATCCCCTCTGCCTGAGAGAGAAGCGTGGTTGCACCTCTGGAAAGGACCTTAAGGAAAGGGACACGTCTGTCACCGTGTTCCCCAAAGGCAAGTATGAGGAAGGTGCAGAACGCTGCAATGGGCGAATAGAACGAGCCGTTGGCTTTATGTCAGAAAACGGTGCGAAGCAGGAGAGAAGGCACTGGCAGGTGCAGCGGGACGGTTGCAAGACAAGTGTCACCAGTTCCCTGTCAGAGCCATGGAGGCCAGGCTGCTAAGGAGACACGAGAGGAAGACTAGGGCAGGCACGCGTGCTCCACTCTGAGGGAGGAGTCTGGGCAGAAGGCAGGCCTCTCCTGTGTCTCTAGTCCCAAGGGGACAGCGTCTCCTTGAACACCTGTGCCTAGGGCAGACTTGGGCTTGCCACCAGGCCCCATAGCCGCAACTCGCAGCAACAGCTCCCTGGAGGACCGGGCAGTCCGATGCCGTCTTCCTCCAAGATGTGACAACGTTGGTGGTGGCAGGGCGTGTGCCGGGGAAGGAATGGGGACAGTGTGCAGGGTTCATGTCCACTCCCTCTCCTGTGGGGAAGGCACTGGCCTAGTCCCCGATTCCACATGAGCGCCAGTAGAAAAGGCCTAGCCTGCCTATGCCAGGACATGGAAGTGAGCATGGAGTGCCATCCTAAGCCACGCACGCTGCTGTTGCTTTGTGACTGTGCCTGCTTAGTTCGGCTTGGCAGGGTGAACGCGGGGCGCGAACAGGGAGCCCGGGAAAGCGAGGCCCAAGAGGCACTAGCTCTCCCGCAGCTCTTCATCTTTGAAGTGACAGAGCGAACGCCCAAAGCCTTGCTGTGAAGCAACAGCGAAGGGCAGTTCGTGCCAGCTGAAAACCTCTACAAACGTGTAGCAGTAGTTGCTAAATCAGAGTCGGATCTGTAGGCTGCTGTGGCTGCCTGCCTTAGCCTACTATTCCCAGGACAGAGGGAGAGCCCCACATAGAGCGAAAGCCTTTTTGCCCGGGCTCCCTTCTGGGAAGGCCCAGCTTTCTTTGGGAAATCAAAGTCAGGTCTGAGGGACGCTGCTGCTGCTTGCTTGAGCTGGTCTCCCCTGCACGTTGTAATAAACCCGCATGGAGCGAAATCCTCTATGCGCAGGCATCCTCTCTGGGAAAGCATAGCATTTGTTGGGAAATCAGAATCGGGTTTGTGGGAAGCTGCTGCTTCTTGCCGGAGCTAGTCTGCTCAGGACAGTGGAAGATACCCGCATGGAGCGAAATTCTCTTTCACCTAGCTTCCCCTCTGCCTGAGAGAGAAGCGTGGTTGCACCTCTGGAAAGGACCTTAAGGAAAGGGACACGTCTGTCACCGTGTTCCCCAAAGGCAAGTATGAGGAAGGTGCGGAACGCTGCAACGGGCGAATAGAACGAGCCGTTGGCTTTATGTCAGAAAACGGTGCGAAGCAGGAGAGAAGGCACTGGCAGGTGCAGCGGGACGGTTGCAAGACAAGTGTCACCAGTTCCCTGTCAGAGCCAGGGAGGCCAGGCTGCTAAGGAGACACGAGAGGAAGACTAGGGCAGGCACGCGTGCTCCACTCTGAGGGAGGAGTCTGGGCAGAAGGCAGGCCTGTCCTGTGTCTCTGGTCCCAAGGGGACAGCGTCTCCTTGAACACCTGTGCCTAGGGCAGACTTGGGCTTGCCACCAGGCCCCATAGCCGCAACTCGCAGCAACAGCTCCCTGGAGGACCGGGCAGTCCGATGCCGTCTTCCTCCAAGATGTGACAACGTTGGTGGTGGCAGGGCGTGTGCCGGGGAAGGAATGGGGACAGTGTGCAGGGTTCATGTCCACTCCCTCTCCTGTGGGGAAGGCACTGGCCTAGTCCCCGATTCCGCCTGAGCGCCAGTAGAAAAGGCCTAGCCTGCCTATGCCAGGACATGGAAGTGAACATGGAGTGCCATCCTAAGCCACGCACGCTGCTGTTGCTTTGTGACTGTGCCTGCTTAGTTCGGCTTGGCAGGGTGAACGCGGGGCGCGAACAGGGAGCCCGGGAAAGCGAGGCCCAAGAGGCACTAGCTCTCCCGCAGCTCTTCATCTTTGAAGTGACAGAGCGAACGCCCAAAGCCTTGCTGTGAAGCAGCAGCGAAGGGCAGTTCGTGCCAGCTGAAAACCTCTACAAACGTGTAGCAGTAGTTGCTAAATCAGAGTCGGATCTGTAGGCTGCTGTGGCTGCCTGCCTTAGCCTACTATTCCCAGGACAGAGGGAGAGCCCCGCATAGAGCGAAAGCCTCTTTGCCCGGGCATCCCTTCTGGGAAGGCCCAGCTTTCTTTGGGAAATCAAAGTCAGGTCTGAGGGACGCTGCTGCTGCTTGCTTGAGCTGGTCTCCCCTGCACGTTGTAATAAACCCGCATGGAGCGAAATCCTCTATGCGCAGGCATCCTCTCTGGGAAAGCATAGCATTTGTTGGGAAATCAGAATCGGGTTTGTGGGAAGCTGCTGCTTCTTGCCGGAGCTAGTCTGCTCAGGACAGTGGAAGATACCCGCATGAAGCGAAATTCTCTTTCACCTAGCATCCCCTCTGCCTGAGAGAGAAGCGTGGTTGCACCTCTGGAAAGGACCTTAAGGAAAGGGACACGTCTGTCACCGTGTTCCCCAAAGGCAAGTATGAGGAAGGTGCAGAACACTGCAACGGGCGAATAGAACGAGCCGTTGGCTTTATGTCAGAAAACGGTGCGAAGCAGGAGAGAAGGCACTGGCAGGTGCAGCGGGACGGTTGCAAGACAAGTGTCACCAGTTCCCTGTCAGAGCCATGGAGGCCAGGCTGCTAAGGAGACACGAGAGGAAGACTAGGGCAGGCACGCGTGCTCCACTCTGAGGGAGGAGTCTGGGCAGAAGGCAGGCCTGTCCTGTGTCTCTGGTCCCAAGGGGACAGCGTCTCCTTGAACACCTGTGCCTAGGGCAGACTTGGGCTTGCCACCAGGCCCCATAGCCGCAACTCGCAGCAACAGCTCCCTGGAGGACCGGGCAGTCCGATGCCGTCTTCCTCCAAGATGTGACAACGTTGGTGGTGGCAGGGCGTGTGCCGGGGAAGGAATGGGGACAGTGTGCAGGGTTCATGTCCACTCCCTCTCCTGTGGGGAAGGCACTGGCCTAGTCCCCGATTCCGCCTGAGCGCCAGTAGAAAAGGCCTAGCCTGCCTATGCCAGGACATGGAAGTGAGCATGGAGTGCCATCCTAAGCCACGCACGCTGCTGTTGCTTTGTGACTGTGCCTGCTTAGTTCGGCTTGGCAGGGTGAACGCGGGGCGCGAACAGGGAGCCCGGGAAAGCGAGGCCCAAGAGGCACTAGCTCTCCCGCAGCTCTTCATCTTTGAAGTGACAGAGCGAACGCCCAAATCCTTGCTGTGAAGCAGCAGCGAAGGGCAGTTCGTGCCAGCTGAAAACCTCTACAAACGTGTAGCAGTAGTTGCTAAATCAGAGTCGGATCTGTAGGCTGCTGTTGCTGCCTGCCTTAGCCTACTATTCCCAGGACAGAGGGAGAGCCCCGCATAGAGCGAAAGCCTCTTTGCCCGGGCATCCCTTCTGGGAAGGCCCAGCTTTCTTTGGGAAATCAAAGTCAGGTCTGAGGGACGCTGCTGCTGCTTGCTTGAGCTGGTCTCCCCTGCACGTTGTAATAAACCCGCATGGAGCGAAATCCTCTATGCGCAGGCATCCTCTCTGGGAAAGCATAGCATTTGTTGGGAAATCAGAATCGGGTTTGTGGGAAGCTGCTGCTTCTTGCCGGAGCTAGTCTGCTCAGGACAGTGGAAGATACCCGCATGGAGCGAAATTCTCTTTCACCTAGCATCCCCTCTGCCTGAGAGAGAAGCGTGGTTGCACCTCTGGAAAGGACCTTAAGGAAAGGGACACGTCTATCACCGTGTTCCCCAAAGGCAAGTATGAGGAAGGTGCAGAATGCTGCAACGGGCGAATAGAACGAGCCGTTGGCTTTATGTCAGAAAACGGTGCGAAGCAGGAGAGAAGGCACTGGCAGGTGCAGCGGGACGGTTGCAAGACAAGTGTCACCAGTTCCCTGTCAGAGCCATGGAGGCCAGGCTGCTAAGGAGACACGAGAAGAAGACTAGGGCAGGCACGCGTGCTCCACTCTAAGGGAGGAGTCTGGGCAGAAGGCAGGCCTGTCCTGTGTCTCTGGTCCCAAGGGGACAGCGTCTCCTTGAACACCTGTGCCTAGGGCAGACTTGGGCTTGCCACCAGGCCCCATAGCCGCAACTCGCAGCAACAGCTCCCTGGAGGACCGGGCAGTCCGATGCCGTCTTCCTCCAAGATGTGACAACGTTGGTGGTGGCAGGGCGTGTGCCGGGGAAGGAATGGGGACAGTGTGCAGGGTTCATGTCCACTCCCTCTCCTGTGGGGAAGGCACTGGCCTAGTCCCCGATTCCGCCTGAGCGCCAGTAGAAAAGGCCTAGCCTGCCTATGCCAGGACATGGAAGTGAGCATGGAGTGCCATCCTAAGCCAGGCACGCTGCTGTTGCTTTGTGACTGTGCCTGCTTAGTTCGGCTTGGCAGGGTGATCGCGGGGCGCGAACAGGGAGCCCGGGAAAGCGAGGCCCAAGAGGCACTAGCTCTCCCGCAGCTCTTCATCTTTGAAGTGACAGAGCGAACGCCCAAAGCCTTGCTGTGAAGCAACAGCGAAGGGCAGTTCGTGCCAGCTGAAAACCTCTACAAACGTGTAGCAGTAGTTGCTAAATCAGAGTCGGATCTGTAGGCTGCTGTGGCTGCCTGCCTTAGCCTACTATTCCCAGGACAGAGGGAGAGCCCCACATAGAGCGAAAGCCTCTTTGCCCGGGCTCCCTTCTGGGAAGGCCCAGCTTTCTTTGGGAAATCAAAGTCAGGTCTGAGGGATGCTGCTGCTGCTTGCTTGAGCTGGTCTCCCCTGCACGTTGTAATAAACCCGCATGGAGCGAAATCCTCTATGCGCAGGCATCCTCTCTGGGAAAGCATAGCATTTGTTGGGAAATCAGAATCGGGTTTGTGGGAAGCTGCTGCTTCTTGCCGGAGCTAGTCTGCTCAGGACAGTGGAAGATACCCGCCTGGAGCGAAATTCTCTTTCACCTAGCATCCCCTCTGCCTGAGAGAGAAGCGTGGTTGCACCTCTGGAAAGGACCTTAAGGAAAGGGACACGTCTATCACCGTGTTCCCCAAAGGCAAGTATGAGGAAGGTGCAGAATGCTGCAACGGGCGAATAGAACGAGCCGTTGGCTTTATGTCAGAAAACGGTGCGAAGCAGGAGAGAAGGCACTGGCAGGTGCAGCGGGACGGTTGCAAGACAAGTGTCACCAGTTCCCTGTCAGAGCCATGGAGGCCAGGCTGCTAAGGAGACACGAGAAGAAGACTAGGGCAGGCACGCGTGCTCCACTCTAAGGGAGGAGTCTGGGCAGAAGGCAGGCCTGTCCTGTGTCTCTGGTCCCAAGGGGACAGCGTCTCCTTGAACACCTGTGCCTAGGGCAGACTTGGGCTTGCCACCAGGCCCCATAGCCGCAACTCGCAGCAACAGCTCCCTGGAGGACCGGGCAGTCCGATGCCGTCTTCCTCCAAGATGTGACAACGTTGGTGGTGGCAGGGCGTGTGCCGGGGAAGGAATGGGGACAGTGTGCAGGGTTCATGTCCACTCCCTCTCCTGTGGGGAAGGCACTGGCCTAGTCCCCGATTCCGCCTGAGCGCCAGTAGAAAAGGCCTAGCCTGCCTATGCCAGGACATGGAAGTGAGCATGGAGTGCCATCCTAAGCCACGCACGCTGCTGTTGCATTCTGACTGTGCCTGCTTAGTTCGGCTTGGCAGGGTGATCGCGGGGCGCGAACAGGGAGCCCGGGAAAGCGAGGCCCAAGAGGCACTAGCTCTCCCGCAGCTCTTCATCTTTGAAGTGACAGAGCGAACGCCCAAAGCCTTGCTGTGAAGCAACAGCGAAGGGCAGTTCGTGCCAGCTGAAAACCTCTACAAACGTGTAGCAGTAGTTGCTAAATCAGAGTCGGATCTGTAGGCTGCTGTGGCTGCCTGCCTTAGCCTACTATTCCCAGGACAGAGGGAGAGCCCCACATAGAGCGAAAGCCTCTTTGCCCGGGCTCCCTTCTGGGAAGGCCCAGCTTTCTTTGGGAAATCAAAGTCAGGTCTGAGGGACGCTGCTGCTGCTTGCTTGAGCTGGTCTCCCCTGCACGTTGTAATAAACCCGCATGGAGCGAAATCCTCTATGCGCAGGCATCCTCTCTGGGAAAGCATAGCATTTGTTGGGAAATCAGAATCGGGTTTGTGGGAAGCTGCTGCTTCTTGCCGGAGCTAGTCTGCTCAGGACAGTGGAAGATACCCGCATGGAGCGAAATTCTCTTTCACCTAGCTTCCCCTCTGCCTGAGAGAGAAGCGTGGTTGCACCTCTGGAAAGGACCTTAAGGAAAGGGACACGTCTGTCACCGTGTTCCCCAAAGGCAAGTATGAGGAAGGTGCGGAACGCTGCAACGGGCGAATAGAACGAGCCGTTGGCTTTATGTCAGAAAACGGTGCGAAGCAGGAGAGAAGGCACTGGCAGGTGCAGCGGGACGGTTGCAAGAAAAGTGTCACCAGTTCCCTGTCAGAGCCATGGAGGCCAGGCTGCTAAGGAGACACGAGAGGAAGACTAGGGCAGGCACGCGTGCTCCACTCTGAGGGAGGAGTCTGGGCAGAAGGCAGGCCTGTCCTGTGTCTCTAGTCCCAAGGGGACAGCGTCTCCTTGAACACCAGTGCCTAGGGCAGACTTGGGCTTGCCACCAGGCCCCATAGCCGCAACTCGCAGCAACAGCTCCCTGGAGGACCGGGCAGTCCGATGCCGTCTTCCTCCAAGATGTGACAACGTTGGTGGTGGCAGGGCGTGTGCCGGGGAAGGAATGGGGACAGTGTGCAGGGTTCATGTCCACTCCCTCTCCTGTGGGGAAGGCACTGGCCTAGTCCCCGATTCCACATGAGCGCCAGTAGAAAAGGCCTAGCCTGCCTATGCCAGGACATGGAAGTGAGCATGGAGTGCCATCCTAAGCCACGCACGCTGCTGTTGCTTTGTGACTGTGCCTGCTTAGTTCGGCTTGGCAGGTTGAACGCGGGGCGCGAACAGGGAGCCCGGGAAAGCGAGGCCCAAGAGGCACTAGCTCTCCCGCAGCTCTTCATCTTTGAAGTGACAGAGCGAACGCCCAAAGCCTTGCTGTGAAGCAACAGCGAAGGGCAGTTCGTGCCAGCTGAAAACCTCTACAAACGTGTAGCAGTAGTTGCTAAATCAGAGTCGGATCTGTAGGCTGCTGTGGCTGCCTGCCTTAGCCTACTATTCCCAGGACAGAGGGAGAGCCCCACATAGAGCGAAAGCCTTTTTGCCCGGGCTCCCTTCTGGGAAGGCCCAGCTTTCTTTGGGAAATCAAAGTCAGGTCTGAGGGACGCTGCTGCTGCTTGCTTGAGCTGGTCTCCCCTGCACGTTGTAATAAACCCGCATGGAGCGAAATCCTCTATGCGCAGGCATCCTCTCTGGGAAAGCATAGCATTTGTTGGGAAATCAGAATCGGGTTTGTGGGAAGCTGCTGCTTCTTGCCGGAGCTAGTCTGCTCAGGACAGTGGAAGATACCCGCATGGAGCGAAATTCTCTTTCACCTAGCTTCCCCTCTGCCTGAGAGAGAAGCGTGGTTGCACCTCTGGAAAGGACCTTAAGGAAAGGGACACGTCTGTCACCGTGTTCCCCAAAGGCAAGTATGAGGAAGGTGCGGAACGCTGCAACGGGCGAATAGAACGAGCCGTTGGCTTTATGTCAGAAAACGGTGCGAAGCAGGAGAGAAGGCACTGGCAGGTGCAGCGGGACGGTTGCAAGACAAGTGTCACCAGTTCCCTGTCAGAGCCAGGGAGGCCAGGCTGCTAAGGAGACACGAGAGGAAGACTAGGGCAGGCACGCGTGCTCCACTCTGAGGGAGGAGTCTGGGCAGAAGGCAGGCCTGTCCTGTGTCTCTGGTCCCAAGGGGACAGCGTCTCCTTGAACACCTGTGCCTAGGGCAGACTTGGGCTTGCCACCAGGCCCCATAGCCGCAACTCGCAGAAACAGCTCCCTGGAGGACCGGGCAGTCCGATGCCGTCTTCCTCCAAGATGTGACAACGTTGGTGGTGGCAGGGCGTGTGCCGGGGAAGGAATGGGGACAGTGTGCAGGGTTCATGTCCACTCCCTCTCCTGTGGGGAAGGCACTGGCCTAGTCCCCGATTCCGCCTGAGCGCCAGTAGAAAAGGCCTAGCCTGCCTATGCCAGGACATGGAAGTGAACATGGAGTGCCATCCTAAGCCACGCACGCTGCTGTTGCTTTGTGACTGTGCCTGCTTAGTTCGGCTTGGCAGGGTGAACGCGGGGTGTGAACAGGGAGCCCGGGAAAGCGAGGCCCAAGAGGCACTAGCTCTCCCGCAGCTCTTCATCTTTGAAGTGACAGAGCGAACGCCCAAAGCCTTGCTGTGAAGCAGCAGCGAAGGGCAGTTCGTGCCAGCTGAAAACCTCTACAAACGTGTAGCAGTAGTTGCTAAATCAGAGTCGGATCTGTAGGCTGCTGTGGCTGCCTGCCTTAGCCTACTATTCCCAGGACAGAGGGAGAGCCCCGCATAGAGCGAAAGCCTCTTTGCCCGGGCATCCCTTCTGGGAAGGCCCAGCTTTCTTTGGGAAATCAAAGTCAGGTCTGAGGGACGCTGCTGCTGCTTGCTTGAGCTGGTCTCCCCTGCACGTTGTAATAAACCCGCATGGAGCGAAATCCTCTATGCGCAGGCATCCTCTCTGGGAAAGCATAGCATTTGTTGGGAAATCAGAATCGGGTTTGTGGGAAGCTGCTGCTTCTTGCCGGAGCTAGTCTGCTCAGGACAGTGGAAGATACCCGCATGGAGCGAAATTCTCTTTCACCTAGCATCCCCTCTGCCTGAGAGAGAAGCGTGGTTGCACCTCTGGAAAGGACCTTAAGGAAAGGGACACGTCTGTCACCGTGTTCCCCAAAGGCAAGTATGAGGAAGGTGCAGAACGCTGCAACGGGCGAATAGAACGAGCCGTTGGCTTTATGTCAGAAAACGGTGCGAAGCAGGAGAGAAGGCACTGGCAGGTGCAGCGGGACGGTTGCAAGACAAGTGTCACCAGTTCCCTGTCAGAGCCATGGAGGCCAGGCTGCTAAGGAGACACGAGAGGAAGACTAGGGCAGGCACGCGTGCTCCACTCTGAGGGAGGTGTCTGGGCAGAAGGCAGGCCTGTCCTGTGTCTCTGGTCCCAAGGGGACAGCGTCTCCTTGAACACCTGTGCCTAGGGCAGACTTGGGCTTGCCACCAGGCCCCATAGCCGCAACTCGCAGCAACAGCTCCCTGGAGGACCGGGCAGTCCGATGCCGTCTTCCTCCAAGATGTGACAACGTTGGTGGTGGCAGGGCGTGTGCCGGGGAAGGAATGGGGACAGTGTGCAGGGTTCATGTCCACTCCCTCTCCTGTGGGGAAGGCACTGGCCTAGTCCCCGATTCCGCCTGAGCGCCAGTAGAAAAGGCCTAGCCTGCCTATGCCAGGACATGGAAGTGAGCATGGAGTGCCATCCTAAGCCACGCACGCTGCTGTTGCTTTGTGACTGTGCCTGCTTAGTTCGGCTTGGCAGGGTGAACGCGGGGCGCGAACAGGGAGCCCGGGAAAGCGAGGCCCAAGAGGCACTAGCTCTCCCGCAGCTCTTCATCTTTGAAGTGACAGAGCGAACGCCCAAAGCCTTGCTGTGAAGCAACAGCGAAGGGCAGTTCGTGCCAGCTGAAAAGCTCTACAAACGTGTAGCAGTAGTTGCTAAATCAGAGTCGGATCTGTAGGCTGCTGTGGCTGCCTGCCTTAGCCTACTATTCCCAGGACAGAGGGAGAGCCCCACATAGAGCGAAAGCCTTTTTGCCCGGGCTCCCTTCTGGGAAGGCCCAGCTTTCTTTGGGAAATCAAAGTCAGGTCTGAGGGACGCTGCTGCTGCTTGCTTGAGCTGGTCTCCCCTGCACGTTGTAATAAACCCGCATGGAGCGAAATCCTCTATGCGCAGGCATCCTCTCTGGGAAAGCATAGCATTTGTTGGGAAATCAGAATCGGGTTTGTGGGAAGCTGCTGCTTCTTGCCGGAGCTAGTCTGCTCAGGACAGTGGAAGATACCCGCATGGAGCGAAATTCTCTTTCACCTAGCTTCCCCTCTGCCTGAGAGAGAAGCGTGGTTGCACCTCTGGAAAGGACCTTAAGGAAAGGGACACGTCTGTCACCGTGTTCCCCAAAGGCAAGTATGAGGAAGGTGCGGAACGCTGCAACGGGCGAATAGAACGAGCCGTTGGCTTTATGTCAGAAAACGGTGCGAAGCAGGAGAGAAGGCACTGGCAGGTGCAGCGGGACGGTTGCAAGACAAGTGTCACCAGTTCCCTGTCAGAGCCATGGAGGCCAGGCTGCTAGGAGACACGAGAGGAAGACTAGGGCAGGCACGCGTGCTCCACTCTGAGGGAGGAGTCTGGGCAGAAGGCAGGCCTGTCCTGTGTCTCTGGTCCCAAGGGGACTGCGTCTCCTTGAACACCTGTGCCTAGGGCAGACTTGGGCTTGCCACCAGGCCCCATAGCCGCAACTCGCAGCAACAGCTCCCTGGAGGACCGGGCAGTCCGATGCCGTCTTCCTCCAAGATGTGACAACGTTGGTGGTGGCAGGGCGTGTGCCGGGGAAGGAATGGGGACAGTGTGCAGGGTTCATGTCCACTCCCTCTCCTGTGGGGAAGGCACTGGCCTAGTCCCCGATTCCGCATGAGCGCCAGTAGAAAAGGCCTAGCCTGCCTATGCCAGGACATGGAAGTGAGCATGGAGTGCCATCCTAAGCCACGCACGCTGCTGTTGCTTTGTGACTGTGCCTGCTTAGTTCGGCTTGGCAGGGTGAACGCGGGTCGCGAACAGGGAGCCCGGGAAAGCGAGGCCCAAGAGGCACTAGCTCTCCCGCAGCTCTTCATCTTTGAAGTGACAGAGCGAACGCCCAAAGCCTTGCTGTGAAGCAGCAGCGAAGGGCAGTTCGTGCCAGCTGAAAACCTCTACAAACGTGTAGCAGTAGTTGCTAAATCAGAGTCGGATCTGTAGGCTGCTGTTGCTGCCTGCCTTAGCCTACTATTCCCAGGATAGAGGGAGAGCCCCGCATAGAGCGAAAGCCTCTTTGCCCGGGCATCCCTTCTGGGAAGGCCCAGCTTTCTTTGGGAAATCAAAGTCAGGTCTGAGGGACGCTGCTGCTGCTTGCTTGAGCTGGTCTCCCCTGCACGTTGTAATAAACACGCATGGAGCGAAATCCTCTATGCGCAGGCATCCTCTCTGGGAAAGCATAGCATTTGTTGGGAAATCAGAATCGGGTTTGTGGGAAGCTGCTGCTTCTTGCCGGAGCTAGTCTGCTCAGGACAGTGGAAGATACCCGCATGGAGCGAAATTCTCTTTCACCTAGCATCCCCTCTGCCTGAGAGAGAAGCGTGGTTGCACCTCTGGAAAGGACCTTAAGGAAAGGGACACGTCTGTCACCGTGTTCCCCAAAGGCAAGTATGAGGAAGGTGCAGAACGCTGCAACGGGCGAATAGAACGAGCCGTTGGCTTTATATCAGAAAACGGTGCGAAGCAGGAGAGAAGGCACTGGCAGGTGCAGCGGGACGGTTGCAAGACAAGTGTCACCAGTTTCCTGTCAGAGCCATGGAGGCCAGGCTGCTAAGGAGACACGAGAAGAAGACTAGGGCAGGCACGCGTGCTCCACTCTAAGGGAGGAGTCTGGGCAGAAGGCAGGCCTGTCCTGTGTCTCTGGTCCCAAGGGGACAGCGTCTCCTTGAACACCTGTGCCTAGGGCAGACTTGGGCTTGCCACCAGGCCCCATAGCCGCAACTCGCAGCAACAGCTCCCTGGAGGACCGGGCAGTCCGATGCCGTCTTCCTCCAAGATGTGACAACGTTGGTGGTGGCAGGGCGTGTGCCGGGGAAGGAATGGGGACAGTGTGCAGGGTTCATGTCCACTCCCTCTCCTGTGGGGAAGGCACTCTCCTAGTCCCCGATTCCGCCTGAGCGCCAGTAGAAAAGGCCTAGCCTGCCTATGCCAAGACATGGAAGTGAGCATGGAGTGCCATCCTAAGCCAAGCACGCTGCTGTTGCTTTGTGACTGTGCCTGCTTAGTTCGGCTTGGCAGGGTGAACGCGGGGCTCGAACAGGGAGCCCGGGAAAGCGAGGCCCAAGAGGCACTAGCTCTCCCGCAGCTCTTCATCTTTGAAGTGACAGAGCGAACGCCCAAAACCTTGCTGTGAAGCAGCAGCGAAGGGCAGTTCGTGCCAGCTGAAAACCTCTACAAACGTGTAGCAGTAGTTGCTAAATCAGAGTCGGATCTGTAGGCTGCTGTGGCTGCCTGCCTTAGCCTACTATTCCCAGGACAGAGGGAGAGCCCCGCATCGAGCGAAAGCCTCTTTGCCCGGGCATCCCTTCTGGGAAGGCCCAGCTTTCTTTGGGAAATCAAAGTCAGGTCTGAGGGACGCTGCTGCTGCTTGCTTGAGCTGGTCTCCCCTGCACGTTGTAATAAACCCGCATGGAGCGAAATCCTCTATGCGCAGGCATCCTCTCTGGGAAAGCATAGCATTTGTTGGGAAATCAGAATCGGGTTTGTGGGAAGCTGCTGCTTCTTGCCGGAGCTAGTCTGCTCAGGACAGTGGAAGATACCCGCCTGGAGCGAAATTCTCTTTCACCTAGCATCCCCTCTGCCTGAGAGAGAAGCGTGGTTGCACCTCTGGAAAGGACCTTAAGGAAAGGGACACGTCTATCACCGTGTTCCCCAAAGGCAAGTATGAGGAAGGTGCAGAATGCTGCAACGGGCGAATAGAACGAGCCGTTGGCTTTATGTCAGAAAACGGTGCGAAGCAGGAGAGAAGGCACTGGCAGGTGCAGCGGGACGGTTGCAAGACAAGTGTCACCAGTTCCCTGTCAGAGCCATGGAGGCCAGGCTGCTAAGGAGACACGAGAAGAAGACTAGGGCAGGCACGCGTGCTCCACTCTAAGGGAGGAGTCTGGGCAGAAGGCAGGCCTGTCCTGTGTCTCTGGTCCCAAGGGGACAGCGTCTCCTTGAACACCTGTGCCTAGGGCAGACTTGGGCTTGCCACCAGGCCCCATAGCCGCAACTCGCAGCAACAGCTCCCTGGAGGACCGGGCAGTCCGATGCCGTCTTCCTCCAAGATGTGACAACGTTGGTGGTGGCAGGGCGTGTGCCGGGGAAGGAATGGGGACAGTGTGCAGGGTTCATGTCCACTCCCTCTCCTGTGGGGAAGGCACTGGCCTAGTCCCCGATTCCGCCTGAGCGCCAGTAGAAAAGGCCTAGCCTGCCTATGCCAGGACATGGAAGTGAGCATGGAGTGCCATCCTAAGCCACGCACGCTGCTGTTGCTTTGTGACTGTGCCTGCTTAGTTCGGCTCGCAGGGTGATCGCGGGGCTCGAACAGGGAGCCCGGGAAAGCGAGGCCCAAGAAGCACTAGCTCTCCCGCAGCTCTTCATCTTTGAAGTGACAGAGCGAACGCCCAAAGCCTTGCTGTGAAGCAACAGCGAAGGGCAGTTCGTGCCAGCTGAAAACCTCTACAAACGTGTAGCAGTAGTTGCTAAATCAGAGTCGGATCTGTAGGCTGCTGTGGCTGCCTGCCTTAGCCTACTATTCCCAGGACAGAGGGAGAGCCCCACATAGAGCGAAAGCCTCTTTGCCCGGGCTCCCTTCTGGGAAGGCCCAGCTTTCTTTGGGAAATCAAAGTCAGGTCTGAGGGACGCTGCTGCTGCTTGCTTGAGCTGGTCTCCCCTGCACGTTGTAATAAACCCGCATGGAGCGAAATCCTCTATGCGCAGGCATCCTCTCTGGGAAAGCATAGCATTTGTTGGGAAATCAGAATCGGGTTTGTGGGAAGCTGCTGCTTCTTGCCGGAGCTAGTCTGCTCAGGACAGTGGAAGATACCCGCCTGGAGCGAAATTCTCTTTCACCTAGCATCCCCTCTGCCTGAGAGAGAAGCGTGGTTGCACCTCTGGAAAGGACCTTAAGGAAAGGGACACGTCTATCACCGTGTTCCCCAAAGGCAAGTATGAGGAAGGTGCAGAATGCTGCAACGGGCGAATAGAACGAGCCGTTGGCTTTATGTCAGAAAACGGTGCGAAGCAGGAGAGAAGGCACTGGCAGGTGCAGCGGGACGGTTGCAAGACAAGTGTCACCAGTTCCCTGTCAGAGCCATGGAGGCCAGGCTGCAAAGGAGACACGAGAAGAAGACTAGGGCAGGCACGCGTGCTCCACTCTAAGGGAGGAGTCTGGGCAGAAGGCAGGCCTGTCCTGTGTCTCTGGTCCCAAGGGGACAGCGTCTCCTTGAACACCTGTGCCTAGGGCAGACTTGGGCTTGCCACCAGGCCCCATAGCCGCAACTCGCAGCAACAGCTCCCTGGAGGACCGGGCAGTCCGATGCCGTCTTCCTCCAAGATGTGACAACGTTGGTGGTGGCAGGGCGTGTGCCGGGGAAGGAATGGGGACAGTGTGCAGGGTTCATGTCCACTCCCTCTCCTGTGGGGAAGGCACTGGCCTAGTCCCCGATTCCGCCTGAGCGCCAGTAGAAAAGGCCTAGCCTGCCTATGCCAGGACATGGAAGTGAGCATGGAGTGCCATCCTAAGCCACGCACGCTGCTGTTGCATTCTGACTGTGCCTGCTTAGTTCGGCTTGGCAGGGTGATCGCGGGGCGCGAACAGGGAGCCCGGGAAAGCGAGGCCCAAGAGGCACTAGCTCTCCCGCAGCTCTTCATCTTTGAAGTGACAGAGCGAACGCCCAAAGCCTTGCTGTGAAGCAACAGCGAAGGGCAGTTCGTGCCAGCTGAAAACCTCTACAAACGTGTAGCAGTAGTTGCTAAATCAGAGTCGGATCTGTAGGCTGCTGTGGCTGCCTGCCTTAGCCTACTATTCCCAGGACAGAGGGAGAGCCCCACATAGAGCGAAAGCCTCTTTGCCCGGGCTCCCTTCTGGGAAGGCCCAGCTTTCTTTGGGAAATCAAAGTCAGGTCTGAGGGACGCTGCTGCTGCTTGCTTGAGCTGGTCTCCCCTGCACGTTGTAATAAACCCGCATGGAGCGAAATCCTCTATGCGCAGGCATCCTCTCTGGGAAAGCATAGCATTTGTTGGGAAATCAGAATCGGGTTTGTGGGAAGCTGCTGCTTCTTGCCGGAGCTAGTCTGCTCAGGACAGTGGAAGATACCCGCATGGAGCGAAATTCTCTTTCACCTAGCTTCCCCTCTGCCTGAGAGAGAAGCGTGGTTGCACCTCTGGAAAGGACCTTAAGGAAAGGGACACGTCTGTCACCGTGTTCCCCAAAGGCAAGTATGAGGAAGGTGCGGAACGCTGCAACGGGCGAATAGAACGAGCCGTTGGCTTTATGTCAGAAAACGGTGCGAAGCAGGAGAGAAGGCACTGGCAGGTGCAGCGGGACGGTTGCAAGACAAGTGTCACCAGTTCCCTGTCAGAGCCATGGAGGCCAGGCTGCTAAGGAGACACGAGAGGAAGACTAGGGCAGGCACGCGTGCTCCACTCTGAGGGAGGAGTCTGGGCAGAAGGCAGGCCTGTCCTGTGTCTCTGGTCCCAAGGGGACAGCGTCTCCTTGAACACCTGTGCCTAGGGCAGACTTGGGCTTGCCACCAGGCCCCATAGCCGCAACTCGCAGCAACAGCTCCCTGGAGGACCGGGCAGTCCGATGCCGTCTTCCTCCAAGATGTGACAACGTTGGTGGTGGCAGGGCGTGTGCCGGGGAAGGAATGGGGACAGTGTGCAGGGTTCATGTCCACTCCCTCTCCTGTGGGGAAGGCACTGGCCTAGTCCCCGATTCCGCCTGAGCGCCAGTAGAAAAGGCCTAGCCTGCCTATGCCAGGACATGGAAGTGAGCATGGAGTGCCATCCTAAGCCACGCACGCTGCTGTTGCATTCTGACTGTGCCTGCTTAGTTCGGCTTGGCAGGGTGATCGCGGGGCGCGAACAGGGAGCCCGGGAAAGCGAGGCCCAAGAGGCACTAGCTCTCCCGCAGCTCTTCATCTTTGAAGTGACAGAGCGAACGCCCAAAGCCTTGCTGTGAAGCAACAGCGAAGGGCAGTTCGTGCCAGCTGAAAACCTCTACAAACGTGTAGCAGTAGTTGCTAAATCAGAGTCGGATCTGTAGGCTGCTGTGGCTGCCTGCCTTAGCCTACTATTCCCAGGACAGAGGGAGAGCCCCACATAGAGCGAAAGCCTCTTTGCCCGGGCTCCCTTCTGGGAAGGCCCAGCTTTCTTTGGGAAATCAAAGTCAGGTCTGAGGGACGCTGCTGCTGCTTGCTTGAGCTGGTCTCCCCTGCACGTTGTAATAAACCCGCATGGAGCGAAATCCTCTATGCGCAGGCATCCTCTCTGGGAAAGCATAGCATTTGTTGGGAAATCAGAATCGGGTTTGTGGGAAGCTGCTGCTTCTTGCCGGAGCTAGTCTGCTCAGGACAGTGGAAGATACCCGCATGGAGCGAAATTCTCTTTCACCTAGCTTCCCCTCTGCCTGAGAGAGAAGCGTGGTTGCACCTCTGGAAAGGACCTTAAGGAAAGGGACACGTCTGTCACCGTGTTCCCCAAAGGCAAGTATGAGGAAGGTGCGGAACGCTGCAACGGGCGAATAGAACGAGCCGTTGGCTTTATGTCAGAAAACGGTGCGAAGCAGGAGAGAAGGCACTGGCAGGTGCAGCGGGATGGTTGCAAGACAAGTGTCACCAGTTCCCTGTCAGAGCCATGGAGGCCAGGCTGCTAAGGAGACACGAGAGGAAGACTAGGGCAGGCACGCGTGCTCCACTCTGAGGGAGGAGTCTGGGCAGAAGGCAGGCCTGTCCTGTGTCTCTGGTCCCAAGGGGACAGCGTCTCCTTGAACACCTGTGCCTAGGGCAGACTTGGGCTTGCCACCAGGCCCCATAGCCGCAACTCGCAGCAACAGCTCCCTGGAGGACCGGGCAGTCCGATGCCGTCTTCCTCCAAGATGTGACAACGTTGGTGGTGGCAGGGCGTGTGCCGGGGAAGGAATGGGGACAGTGTGCAGGGTTCATGTCCACTCCCTCTCCTGTGGGGAAGGCACTGGCCTAGTCCCCGATTCCGCCTGAGCGCCAGTAGAAAAGGCCTAGCCTGCCTATGCCAGGACATGGAAGTGAGCATGGAGTGCCATCCTAAGCCACGCACGCTGCTGTTGCTTTGTGACTGTGCCTGCTTAGTTCGGCTTGGCAGGGTGAACGCGGGGCGGGAACAAGGAGCCCGGGAAAGCGAGGCCCAAGAGGCACTAGCTCTCCCGCAGCTCTTCATCTTTGAAGTGACAGAGCGAACGCCCAAAACCTTGCTGTGAAGCAGCAGCGAAGGGCAGTTCGTGCCAGCTGAAAACCTCTACAAACGTGTAGCAGTAGTTGCTAAATCAGAGTCGGATCTGTAGGCTGCTGTGGCTGCCTGCCTTAGCCTACTATTCCCAGGACAGAGGGAGAGCCCCGCATCGAGCGAAAGCCTCTTTGCCCGGGCATCCCTTCTGGGAAGGCCCAGCTTTCTTTGGGAAATCAAAGTCAGGTCTGAGGGACGCTGCTGCTGCTTGCTTGAGCTGGTCTCCCCTGCACGTTGTAATAAACCCGCATGGAGCGAAATCCTCTATGCGCAGGCATCCTCTCTGGGAAAGCATAGCATTTGTTGGGAAATCAGAATCGGGTTTGTGGGAAGCTGCTGCTTCTTGCCGGAGCTAGTCTGCTCAGGACAGTGGAAGATACCCGCCTGGAGCGAAATTCTCTTTCACCTAGCATCCCCTCTGCCTGAGAGAGAAGCGTGGTTGCACCTCTGGAAAGGACCTTAAGGAAAGGGACACGTCTATCACCGTGTTCCCCAAAGGCAAGTATGAGGAAGGTGCAGAATGCTGCAACGGGCGAATAGAACGAGCCGTTGGCTTTATGTCAGAAAACGGTGCGAAGCAGGAGAGAAGGCACTGGCAGGTGCAGCGGGACGGTTGCAAGACAAGTGTCACCAGTTCCCTGTCAGAGCCATGGAGGCCAGGCTGCTAAGGAGACACGAGAAGAAGACTAGGGCAGGCACGCGTGCTCCACTCTAAGGGAGGAGTCTGGGCAGAAGGCAGGCCTGTCCTGTGTCTCTGGTCCCAAGGGGACAGCGTCTCCTTGAACACCTGTGCCTAGGGCAGACTTGGGCTTGCCACCAGGCCCCATAGCCGCAACTCGCAGCAACAGCTCCCTGGAGGACCGGGCAGTCCGATGCCGTCTTCCTCCAAGATGTGACAACGTTGGTGGTGGCAGGGCGTGTGCCGGGGAAGGAATGGGGACAGTGTGCAGGGTTCATGTCCACTCCCTCTCCTGTGGGGAAGGCACTGGCCTAGTCCCCGATTCCGCCTGAGCGCCAGTAGAAAAGGCCTAGCCTGCCTATGCCAGGACATGGAAGTGAGCATGGAGTGCCATCCTAAGCCACGCACGCTGCTGTTGCTTTGTGACTGTGCCTGCTTAGTTCGGCTCGCAGGGTGATCGCGGGGCTCGAACAGGGAGCCCGGGAAAGCGAGGCCCAAGAAGCACTAGCTCTCCCGCAGCTCTTCATCTTTGAAGTGACAGAGCGAACGCCCAAAGCCTTGCTGTGAAGCAACAGCGAAGGGCAGTTCGTGCCAGCTGAAAACCTCTACAAACGTGTAGCAGTAGTTGCTAAATCAGAGTCGGATCTGTAGGCTGCTGTGGCTGCCTGCCTTAGCCTACTATTCCCAGGACAGAGGGAGAGCCCCACATAGAGCGAAAGCCTCTTTGCCCGGGCTCCCTTCTGGGAAGGCCCAGCTTTCTTTGGGAAATCAAAGTCAGGTCTGAGGGACGCTGCTGCTGCTTGCTTGAGCTGGTCTCCCCTGCACGTTGTAATAAACCCGCATGGAGCGAAATCCTCTATGCGCAGGCATCCTCTCTGGGAAAGCATAGCATTTGTTGGGAAATCAGAATCGGGTTTGTGGGAAGCTGCTGCTTCTTGCCGGAGCTAGTCTGCTCAGGACAGTGGAAGATACCCGCCTGGAGCGAAATTCTCTTTCACCTAGCATCCCCTCTGCCTGAGAGAGAAGCGTGGTTGCACCTCTGGAAAGGACCTTAAGGAAAGGGACACGTCTATCACCGTGTTCCCCAAAGGCAAGTATGAGGAAGGTGCAGAATGCTGCAACGGGCGAATAGAACGAGCCGTTGGCTTTATGTCAGAAAACGGTGCGAAGCAGGAGAGAAGGCACTGGCAGGTGCAGCGGGACGGTTGCAAGACAAGTGTCACCAGTTCCCTGTCAGAGCCATGGAGGCCAGGCTGCAAAGGAGACACGAGAAGAAGACTAGGGCAGGCACGCGTGCTCCACTCTAAGGGAGGAGTCTGGGCAGAAGGCAGGCCTGTCCTGTGTCTCTGGTCCCAAGGGGACAGCGTCTCCTTGAACACCTGTGCCTAGGGCAGACTTGGGCTTGCCACCAGGCCCCATAGCCGCAACTCGCAGCAACAGCTCCCTGGAGGACCGGGCAGTCCGATGCCGTCTTCCTCCAAGATGTGACAACGTTGGTGGTGGCAGGGCGTGTGCCGGGGAAGGAATGGGGACAGTGTGCAGGGTTCATGTCCACTCCCTCTCCTGTGGGGAAGGCACTGGCCTAGTCCCCGATTCCGCCTGAGCGCCAGTAGAAAAGGCCTAGCCTGCCTATGCCAGGACATGGAAGTGAGCATGGAGTGCCATCCTAAGCCACGCACGCTGCTGTTGCATTCTGACTGTGCCTGCTTAGTTCGGCTTGGCAGGGTGATCGCGGGGCGCGAACAGGGAGCCCGGGAAAGCGAGGCCCAAGAGGCACTAGCTCTCCCGCAGCTCTTCATCTTTGAAGTGACAGAGCGAACGCCCAAAGCCTTGCTGTGAAGCAACAGCGAAGGGCAGTTCGTGCCAGCTGAAAACCTCTACAAACGTGTAGCAGTAGTTGCTAAATCAGAGTCGGATCTGTAGGCTGCTGTGGCTGCCTGCCTTAGCCTACTATTCCCAGGACAGAGGGAGAGCCCCACATAGAGCGAAAGCCTCTTTGCCCGGGCTCCCTTCTGGGAAGGCCCAGCTTTCTTTGGGAAATCAAAGTCAGGTCTGAGGGACGCTGCTGCTGCTTGCTTGAGCTGGTCTCCCCTGCACGTTGTAATAAACCCGCATGGAGCGAAATCCTCTATGCGCAGGCATCCTCTCTGGGAAAGCATAGCATTTGTTGGGAAATCAGAATCGGGTTTGTGGGAAGCTGCTGCTTCTTGCCGGAGCTAGTCTGCTCAGGACAGTGGAAGATACCCGCATGGAGCGAAATTCTCTTTCACCTAGCTTCCCCTCTGCCTGAGAGAGAAGCGTGGTTGCACCTCTGGAAAGGACCTTAAGGAAAGGGACACGTCTGTCACCGTGTTCCCCAAAGGCAAGTATGAGGAAGGTGCGGAACGCTGCAACGGGCGAATAGAACGAGCCGTTGGCTTTATGTCAGAAAACGGTGCGAAGCAGGAGAGAAGGCACTGGCAGGTGCAGCGGGATGGTTGCAAGACAAGTGTCACCAGTTCCCTGTCAGAGCCATGGAGGCCAGGCTGCTAAGGAGACACGAGAGGAAGACTAGGGCAGGCACGCGTGCTCCACTCTGAGGGAGGAGTCTGGGCAGAAGGCAGGCCTGTCCTGTGTCTCTGGTCCCAAGGGGACAGCGTCTCCTTGAACACCTGTGCCTAGGGCAGACTTGGGCTTGCCACCAGGCCCCATAGCCGCAACTCGCAGCAACAGCTCCCTGGAGGACCGGGCAGTCCGATGCCGTCTTCCTCCAAGATGTGACAACGTTGGTGGTGGCAGGGCGTGTGCCGGGGAAGGAATGGGGACAGTGTGCAGGGTTCATGTCCACTCCCTCTCCTGTGGGGAAGGCACTGGCCTAGTCCCCGATTCCGCCTGAGCGCCAGTAGAAAAGGCCTAGCCTGCCTATGCCAGGACATGGAAGTGAGCATGGAGTGCCATCCTAAGCCACGCACGCTGCTGTTGCTTTGTGACTGTGCCTGCTTAGTTCGGCTTGGCAGGGTGAACGCGGGGCGGGAACAAGGAGCCCGGGAAAGCGAGGCCCAAGAGGCACTAGCTCTCCCGCAGCTCTTCATCTTTGAAGTGACAGAGCGAACGCCCAAAGCCTTGCTGTGAAGCAGCAGCGAAGGGCAGTTCGTGCCAGCTGAAAACCTCTACAAACGTGTAGCAGTAGTTGCTAAATCAGAGTCGGATCTGTAGGCTGCTGTGGCTGCCTGCCTTAGCCTACTATTCCCAGGACAGAGGGAGAGCCCCGCATCGAGCGAAAGCCTCTTTGCCCGGGCATCCCTTCTGGGAAGGCCCAGCTTTCTTTGGGAAATCAAAGTCAGGTCTGAGGGACGCTGCTGCTGCTTGCTTGAGCTGGTCTCCCCTGCACGTTGTAATAAACCCGCATGGAGCGAAATCCTCTATGCGCAGGCATCCTCTCTGGGAAAGCATAGCATTTGTTGGGAAATCAGAATCGGGTTTGTGGGAAGCTGCTGCTTCTTGCCGGAGCTAGTCTGCTCAGGACAGTGGAAGATACCCGCCTGGAGCGAAATTCTCTTTCACCTAGCATCCCCTCTGCCTGAGAGAGAAGCGTGGTTGCACCTCTGGAAAGGACCTTAAGGAAAGGGACACGTCTATCACCGTGTTCCCCAAAGGCAAGTATGAGGAAGGTGCAGAATGCTGCAACGGGCGAATAGAACGAGCCGTTGGCTTTATGTCAGAAAACGGTGCGAAGCAGGAGAGAAGGCACTGGCAGGTGCAGCGGGACGGTTGCAAGACAAGTGTCACCAGTTCCCTGTCAGAGCCATGGAGGCCAGGCTGCTAAGGAGACACGAGAAGAAGACTAGGGCAGGCACGCGTGCTCCACTCTAAGGGAGGAGTCTGGGCAGAAGGCAGGCCTGTCCTGTGTCTCTGGTCCCAAGGGGACAGCGTCTCCTTGAACACCTGTGCCTAGGGCAGACTTGGGCTTGCCACCAGGCCCCATAGCCGCAACTCGCAGCAACAGCTCCCTGGAGGACCGGGCAGTCCGATGCCGTCTTCCTCCAAGATGTGACAACGTTGGTGGTGGCAGGGCGTGTGCCGGGGAAGGAATGGGGACAGTGTGCAGGGTTCATGTCCACTCCCTCTCCTGTGGGGAAGGCACTGGCCTAGTCCCCGATTCCGCCTGAGCGCCAGTAGAAAAGGCCTAGCCTGCCTATGCCAAGACATGGAAGTGAGCATGGAGTGCCATCCTAAGCCACGCACGCTGCTGTTGCTTTGTGACTGTGCCTGCTTAGTTCGGCTTGGCAGGGTGAACGCGGGGCGCGAACAGGGAGCCCGGGAAAGCGAGGCCCAAGAGGCACTAGACTCCCGCAGCTCTACATCTTTGAAGTGACAGAGCGAACGCCCAAAGCCTTGCTGTGAAGCAGCAGCGAAGGGCAGTTCGTGCCAGCTGAAAACCTCTACAAACGTGTAGCAGTAGTTGCTAAATCAGAGTCGGATCTGTAGCCTGCTGTGGCTGCCTGGCTTAGCCTACTCTTCCCAGGACAGAGGGAGAGCCCCGCATAGAGCGAAAGCCTCTTTGCCCGGGCATCCCTTCTGGGAAGGCCCAGCTTTCTTTGGGAAATCAAAGTCAGGTCTGAGGGACGCTGCTGCTTGCTTGAGCTGGTCTCCCCTGCACGTTGTAATAAACCCGCATGGAGCGAAATCCTCTATGCGCGGGCATCCTCTCTGGGAAAGCATAGCATTTGTTGGGAAATCAGAATCGGGTTTGTGGGAAGCTGCTGCTTCTTGCCGGAGCTAGTCTGCTCAGGACAGTGGAAGATACCCGCATGGAGCGAAATTCTCTTTCACCTAGCATCCCCTCTGCCTGAGAGAGAAGCGTGGTTGCACCTCTGGAAAGGACCTTAAGGAAAGGGACACGTCTGTCACCGTGTTCCCCAACGGCAAGTATGAGGAAGGTGCAGAACGCTGCAACGGGCGAATAGAACGAGCCGTTGGCTTTATGTCAGAAAACGGTGCGAAGCAGGAGAGAAGGCACTGGCAGGTGCAGCGGGACGGTTGCAAGACAAGTGTCACCAGTTCCCTGTCAGAGCCATGGAGGCCAGGCTGCTAAGGAGACACGAGAGGAAGACTAGGGCAGGCACGCGTGCTCCACTCTGAGGGAGGAGTCTGGGCAGAAGGCAGGCCTGTCCTGTGTCTCTGGTCCCAAGGGGACAGCGTCTCCTTGAACACCTGTGCCTAGGGCAGACTTGGGCTTGCCACCAGGCCCCATAGCCGCAACTCGCAGCAACAGCTCCCTGGAGGACCGGGCAGTCCGATGCCGTCTTCCTCCAAGATGTGACAACGTTGGTGGTGGCAGGGCGTGTGCCGGGGAAGGAATGGGGACAGTGTGCAGGGTTCATGTCCACTCCCTCTCCTGTGCGGAAGGCACTGGCCTAGTCCCCGATTCCGCCTGAACGCCAGTAGAAAAGGCCTAGCCTGCCTATGCCAGGACATGGAAGTGAGCATGGAGTGCCATCCTAAGCCACGCACGCTGCTGTTGCTTTGTGACTGTGCCTGCTTAGTTCGGCTTGGCAGGGTGAACGCGGGGCGCGAACAGGGAGCCCGGGAAAGCGAGGCCCAAGAGGCACTAGCTCTCCCGCAGCTCTTCATCTTTAGTGACAGAGCGAACGCCCAAAGCCTTGCTGTGAAGCAGCAGCGAAGGGCAGTTCGTGCCAGCTGAAAACCTCTACAAACGTGTAGCAGTAGTTGCTAAATCAGAGTCGGAAATGTAGGCTGCTGTGGCTGCCTGCCTTAGCCTACTATTCCCAGGACAGAGGGAGAGCCCCGCATAGAGCGAAAGCCTCTTTGCCCGGGCATCCCTTCTGGGAAGGCCCAGCTTTCTTTGGGAAATCAAAGTCAGGTCTGAGGGACGCTGCTGCTGCTTGCTTGAGCTGGTCTCCCCTGCACGTTGTAATAAACCCGCATGGAGCGAAATCCTCTATGCGCAGGCATCCTCTCTGGGAAAGCATAGCATTTGTTGGGAAATCAGAATCGGGTTTGTGGGAAGCTGCTGCTTCTTGCCGGAGCTAGTCTGCTCAGGACAGTGGAAGATACCCGCATGGAGCGAAATTCTCTTTCACCTAGCATCCCCTCTGCCTGAGAGAGAAGCGTGGTTGCACCTCTGGAAAGGACCTTAAGGAAAGGGACACGTCTGTCACCGTGTTCCCCAAAGGCAAGTATGAGGAAGGTGCAGAACGCTGCAACGGGCGAATAGAACGAGCCGTTGGCTTTATGTCAGAAAACGGTGCGAAGCAGGAGAGAAGGCACTGGCAGGTGCAGCGGGACGGTTGCAAGACAAGTGTCACCAGTTCCCTGTCAGAGCCATGGAGGCCAGGCTGCTAAGGAGACACGAGAGGAAGACTAGGGCAGGCACGCGTGCTCCACTCTAAGGGAGGTGTCTGGGCAGAAGGCAGGCCTGTCCTGTGTCTCTGGTCCCAAGGGGACAGCGTCTCCTTGAACACCTGTGCCTAGGGCAGACTTGGGCTTGCCACCAGGCCCCATAGCCGCAACTCGCAGCAAGAGCTCCCTGGAGGACCGGGCAGTCCGATGCCGTCTTCCTCCAAGATGTGACAACGTTGGTGGTGGCAGGGCGTGTGCCGGGGAAGGGATGGGGACAGTGTGCAGGGTTCATGTCCACTCCCTCTCCTGTGGGGAAGGCACTGGCCTAGTCCCCGATTCCGCCTGAGCGCCAGTAGAAAAGGCCTAGCCTGCCTATGCCAGGACATGGAAGTGAACATGGAGTGCCATCCTAAGCCACGCACGCTGCTGTTGCTTTGTGACTGTGCCTGCTTAGTTCGGCTTGGCAGGGTGAACGCGGGGCGCGAACAGGGAGCCCGGGAAAGCGAGGCCCAAGAGGCACTAGCTCTCCCGCAGCTCTTCATCTTTGAAGTGACAGAGCGAACGCCCAAAGCCTTGCTGTGAAGCAGCAGCGAAGGGCAGTTCGTGCCAGCTGAAAACCTCTACAAACGTGTAGCAGTAGTTGCTAAATCAGAGTCGGATCTGTAGGCTGCTGTGGCTGCCTGCCTTAGCCTACTATTCCCAGGACAGAGGGAGAGCCCCGCATAGAGCGAAAGCCTCTTTGCCCGGGCATCCCTTCTGGGAAGGCCCAGCTTTCTTTGGGAAATCAAAGTCAGGTCTGAGGGACGCTGCTGCTGCTTCCTTGAGCTGGTCTCCCCTGCACGTTGTAATAAACCCGCATGGAGCGAAATCCTCTATGCACAGGCATCCTCTCTGGGAAAGCATAGCATTTGTTGGGAAATCAGAATCGGGTTTGTGGGAAGCTGCTGCTTCTTGCCGGAGCTAGTCTGCTCAGGACAGTGGAAGATACCCGCATGGAGCGAAATTCTCTTTCACCTAGCATCCCCTCTGCCTGAGAGAGAAGCGTGGTTGCACCTCTGGAAAGGACCTTAAGGAAAGGGACACGTCTGTCACCGTGTTCCCCAAAGGCAAGTATGAGGAAGGTGCAGAACGCTGCAACGGGCGAATAGAACGAGCCGTTGGCTTTATGTCAGAAAACGGTGCGAAGCAGGAGAGAAGGCACTGGCAGGTGCAGCGGGACGGTTGCAAGACAAGTGTCACCAGTTCCCTGTCAGAGCCATGGAGGCCAGGCTGCTAAGGAGACACGAGAGGAAGACTAGGGCAGGCACGCGTGCTCCACTCTAAGGGAGGTGTCTGGGCAGAAGGCAGGCCTGTCCTGTGTCTCTGGTCCCAAGGGGACAGTGTCTCCTTGAACACCTGTGCCTAGGGCAGACTTGGGCTTGCCACCAGGCCCCATAGCCGCAACTCGCAGCAACAGCTCCCTGGAGGACCGGGCATTCCGATGCCGTCTTCCTCCAAGATGTGACAACGTTGGTGGTGGCAGGGCGTGTGCCGGGGAAGGGATGGGGACAGTGTGCAGGGTTCATGTCCACTCCCTCTCCTGTGGGGAAGGCACTGGCCTAGTCCCCGATTCCGCCTGAGCGCCAGTAGAAAAGGCCTAGCCTGCCTATGCCAGGACATGGAAGTGAACATGGAGTGCCATCCTAAGCCACGCACGCTGCTGTTGCTTTGTGACTGTGCCTGCTTAGTTCGGCTTGGCAGGGTGAACGCGGGGCGCGAACAGGGAGCCCGGGAAAGCGAGGCCCAAGAGGCACTAGCTCTCCCGCAGCTCTACATCTTTGAAGTGACAAAGCGAACGCCCAAAGCCTTGCTGTGAAGCAGCAGCGAAGGGCAGTTCGTGCCAGCTGAAAACCTCTACAAACGTGTAGCAGTAGTTGCTAAATCAGAGTCGGATCTGTAGCCTGCTGTGGCTGCCTGGCTTAGCCTACTCTTCCCAGGACAGAGGGAGAGCCCCGCATAGAGCGAAAGCCTCTTTGCCCGGGCATCCCTTCTGGGAAGGCCCAGCTTTCTTTGGGAAATCAAAGTCAGGTCTGAGGGACGCTGCTGCTTGCTTGAGCTGGTCTCCCCTGCACGTTGTAATAAACCCGCATGGAGCGAAATCCTCTATGCGCGGGCATCCTCTCTGGGAAAGCATAGCATTTGTTGGGAAATCAGAATCGGGTTTGTGGGAAGCTGCTGCTTCTTGCCGGAGCTAGTCTGCTCAGGACAGTGGAAGATACCCGCATGGAGCGAAATTCTCTTTCACCTAGCATCCCCTCTGCCTGAGAGAGAAGCGTGGTTGCACCTCTGGAAAGGACCTTAAGGAAAGGGACACGTCTGTCACCGTGTTCCCCAAAGGCAAGTATGAGGAAGGTGCAGAACGCTGCAACGGGCGAATAGAACGAGCCGTTGGCTTTATGTCAGAAAACGGTGCGAAGCAGGAGAGAAGGCACTGGCAGGTGCAGCGGGACGGTTGCAAGACAAGTGTCACCAGTTCCCTGTCAGAGCCATGGAGGCCAGGCTGCTAAGGAGACACGAGAGGAAGACTAGGGCAGGCACGCGTGCTCCACTCTGAGGGAGGAGTCTGGGCAGAAGGCAGGCCTGTCCTGTGTCTCTGGTCCCAAGGGGACAGCGTCTCCTTGAACACCTGTGCCTAGGGCAGACTTGGGCTTGCCACCAGGCCCCATAGCCGCAACTCGCAGCAACAGCTCCCTGGAGGACCGGGCAGTCCGATGCCGTCTTCCTCCAAGATGTGACAACGTTGGTGGTGGCAGGGCGTGTGCCGGGGAAGGAATGGGGACAGTGTGCAGGGTTCATGTCCACTCCCTCTCCTGTGCGGAAGGCACTGGCCTAGTCCCCGATTCCGCCTGAACGCCAGTAGAAAAGGCCTAGCCTGCCTATGCCAGGACATGGAAGTGAGCATGGAGTGCCATCCTAAGCCACGCACGCTGCTGTTGCTTTGTGACTGTGCCTGCTTAGTTCGGCTTGGCAGGGTGAACGCGGGGCGCGAACAGGGAGCCCGGGAAAGCGAGGCCCAAGAGGCACTAGCTCTCCCGCAGCTCTTCATCTTTAGTGACAGAGCGAACGCCCAAAGCCTTGCTGTGAAGCAGCAGCGAAGGGCAGTTCGTGCCAGCTGAAAACCTCTACAAACGTGTAGCAGTAGTTGCTAAATCAGAGTCGGATCTGTAGGCTGCTGTGGCTGCCTGCCTTAGCCTACTATTCCCAGGACAGAGGGAGAGCCCCGCATAGAGCGAAAGCCTCTTTGCCCGGGCATCCCTTCTGGGAAGGCCCAGCTTTCTTTGGGAAATCAAAGTCAGGTCTCAGGGACGCTGCTGCTGCTTGCTTGAGCTGGTCTCCCCTGCACGTTGTAATAAACCCGCATGGAGCGAAATCCTCTATGCGCAGGCATCCTCTCTGGGAAAGCATAGCATTTGTTGGGAAATCAGAATCGGGTTTGTGGGAAGCTGCTGCTTCTTGCCGGAGCTAGTCTGCTCAGGACAGTGGAAGATACCCGCATGGAGCGAAATTCTCTTTCACCTAGCATCCCCTCTGCCTGAGAGAGAAGCGTGGTTGCACCTCTGGAAAGGACCTTAAGGAAAGGGACACGTCTGTCACCGTGTTCCCCAAAGGCAAGTATGAGGAAGGTGCAGAACGCTGCAACGGGCGAATAGAACGAGCCGTTGGCTTTATGTCAGAAAACGGTGCGAAGCAGGAGAGAAGGCACTGGCAGGTGCAGCGGGACGGTTGCAAGACAAGTGTCACCAGTTCCCTGTCAGAGCCATGGAGGCCAGGCTGCTAAGGAGACACGAGAGGAAGACTAGGGCAGGCACGCGTGCTCCACTCTAAGGGAGGTGTCTGGGCAGAAGGCAGGCCTGTCCTGTGTCTCTGGTCCCAAGGGGACAGCGTCTCCTTGAACACCTGTGCCTAGGGCAGACTTGGGCTTGCCACCAGGCCCCATAGCCGCAACTCGCAGCAAGAGCTCCCTGGAGGACCGGGCAGTCCGATGCCGTCTTCCTCCAAGATGTGACAACGTTGGTGGTGGCAGGGCGTGTGCCGGGGAAGGGATGGGGACAGTGTGCAGGGTTCATGTCCACTCCCTCTCCTGTGGGGAAGGCACTGGCCTAGTCCCCGATTCCGCCTGAGCGCCAGTAGAAAAGGCCTAGCCTGCCTATGCCAGGACATGGAAGTGAACATGGAGTGCCATCCTAAGCCACGCACGCTGCTGTTGCTTTGTGACTGTGCCTGCTTAGTTCGGCTTGGCAGGGTGAACGCGGGGCGCGAACAGGGAGCCCGGGAAAGCGAGGCCCAAGAGGCACTAGCTCTCCCGCAGCTCTTCATCTTTGAAGTGACAGAGCGAACGCCCAAAGCCTTGCTGTGAAGCAGCAGCGAAGGGCAGTTCGTGCCAGCTGAAAACCTCTACAAACGTGTAGCAGTAGTTGCTAAATCAGAGTCGGATCTGTAGGCTGCTGTGGCTGCCTGCCTTAGCCTACTATTCCCAGGACAGAGGGAGAGCCCCGCATAGAGCGAAAGCCTCTTTGCCCGGGCATCCCTTCTGGGAAGGCCCAGCTTTCTTTGGGAAATCAAAGTCAGGTCTGAGGGACGCTGCTGCTGCTTCCTTGAGCTGGTCTCCCCTGCACGTTGTAATAAACCCGCATGGAGCGAAATCCTCTATGCACAGGCATCCTCTCTGGGAAAGCATAGCATTTGTTGGGAAATCAGAATCGGGTTTGTGGGAAGCTGCTGCTTCTTGCCGGAGCTAGTCTGCTCAGGACAGTGGAAGATACCCGCATGGAGCGAAATTCTCTTTCACCTAGCATCCCCTCTGCCTGAGAGAGAAGCGTGGTTGCACCTCTGGAAAGGACCTTAAGGAAAGGGACACGTCTGTCACCGTGTTCCCCAAAGGCAAGTATGAGGAAGGTGCAGAACGCTGCAACGGGCGAATAGAACGAGCCGTTGGCTTTATGTCAGAAAACGGTGCGAAGCAGGAGAGAAGGCACTGGCAGGTGCAGCGGGACGGTTGCAAGACAAGTGTCACCAGTTCCCTGTCAGAGCCATGGAGGCCAGGCTGCTAAGGAGACACGAGAGGAAGACTAGGGCAGGCACGCGTGCTCCACTCTAAGGGAGGTGTCTGGGCAGAAGGCAGGCCTGTCCTGTGTCTCTGGTCCCAAGGGGACAGTGTCTCCTTGAACACCTGTGCCTAGGGCAGACTTGGGCTTGCCACCAGGCCCCATAGCCGCAACTCGCAGCAACAGCTCCCTGGAGGACCGGGCATTCCGATGCCGTCTTCCTCCAAGATGTGACAACGTTGGTGGTGGCAGGGCGTGTGCCGGGGAAGGGATGGGGACAGTGTGCAGGGTTCATGTCCACTCCCTCTCCTGTGGGGAAGGCACTGGCCTAGTCCCCGATTCCGCCTGAGCGCCAGTAGAAAAGGCCTAGCCTGCCTATGCCAGGACATGGAAGTGAACATGGAGTGCCATCCTAAGCCACGCACGCTGCTGTTGCTTTGTGACTGTGCCTGCTTAGTTCGGCTTGGCAGGGTGAACGCGGGGCGCGAACAGGGAGCCCGGGAAAGCGAGGCCCAAGAGGCACTAGCTCTCCCGCAGCTCTACATCTTTGAAGTGACAAAGCGAACGCCCAAAGCCTTGCTGTGAAGCAGCAGCGAAGGGCAGTTCGTGCCAGCTGAAAACCTCTACAAACGTGTAGCAGTAGTTGCTAAATCAGAGTCGGATCTGTAGCCTGCTGTGGCTGCCTGGCTTAGCCTACTCTTCCCAGGACAGAGGGAGAGCCCCGCATAGAGCGAAAGCCTCTTTGCCCGGGCATCCCTTCTGGGAAGGCCCAGCTTTCTTTGGGAAATCAAAGTCAGGTCTGAGGGACGCTGCTGCTTGCTTGAGCTGGTCTCCCCTGCACGTTGTAATAAACCCGCATGGAGCGAAATCCTCTATGCGCGGGCATCCTCTCTGGGAAAGCATAGCATTTGTTGGGAAATCAGAATCGGGTTTGTGGGAAGCTGCTGCTTCTTGCCGGAGCTAGTCTGCTCAGGACAGTGGAAGATACCCGCATGGAGCGAAATTCTCTTTCACCTAGCATCCCCTCTGCCTGAGAGAGAAGCGTGGTTGCACCTCTGGAAAGGACCTTAAGGAAAGGGACACGTCTGTCACCGTGTTCCCCAAAGGCAAGTATGAGGAAGGTGCAGAACGCTGCAACGGGCGAATAGAACGAGCCGTTGGCTTTATGTCAGAAAACGGTGCGAAGCAGGAGAGAAGGCACTGGCAGGTGCAGCGGGACGGTTGCAAGACAAGTGTCACCAGTTCCCTGTCAGAGCCATGGAGGCCAGGCTGCTAAGGAGACACGAGAGGAAGACTAGGGCAGGCACGCGTGCTCCACTCTGAGGGAGGAGTCTGGGCAGAAGGCAGGCCTGTCCTGTGTCTCTGGTCCCAAGGGGACAGCGTCTCCTTGAACACCTGTGCCTAGGGCAGACTTGGGCTTGCCACCAGGCCCCATAGCCGCAACTCGCAGCAACAGCTCCCTGGAGGACCGGGCAGTCCGATGCCGTCTTCCTCCAAGATGTGACAACGTTGGTGGTGGCAGGGCGTGTGCCGGGGAAGGAATGGGGACAGTGTGCAGGGTTCATGTCCACTCCCTCTCCTGTGCGGAAGGCACTGGCCTAGTCCCCGATTCCGCCTGAACGCCAGTAGAAAAGGCCTAGCCTGCCTATGCCAGGACATGGAAGTGAGCATGGAGTGCCATCCTAAGCCACGCACGCTGCTGTTGCTTTGTGACTGTGCCTGCTTAGTTCGGCTTGGCAGGGTGAACGCGGGGCGCGAACAGGGAGCCCGGGAAAGCGAGGCCCAAGAGGCACTAGCTCTCCCGCAGCTCTTCATCTTTAGTGACAGAGCGAACGCCCAAAGCCTTGCTGTGAAGCAGCAGCGAAGGGCAGTTCGTGCCAGCTGAAAACCTCTACAAACGTGTAGCAGTAGTTGCTAAATCAGAGTCGGATCTGTAGGCTGCTGTGGCTGCCTGCCTTAGCCTACTATTCCCAGGACAGAGGGAGAGCCCCGCATAGAGCGAAAGCCTCTTTGCCCGGGCATCCCTTCTGGGAAGGCCCAGCTTTCTTTGGGAAATCAAAGTCAGGTCTCAGGGACGCTGCTGCTGCTTGCTTGAGCTGGTCTCCCCTGCACGTTGTAATAAACCCGCATGGAGCGAAATCCTCTATGCGCAGGCATCCTCTCTGGGAAAGCATAGCATTTGTTGGGAAATCAGAATCGGGTTTGTGGGAAGCTGCTGCTTCTTGCCGGAGCTAGTCTGCTCAGGACAGTGGAAGATACCCGCATGGAGCGAAATTCTCTTTCACCTAGCATCCCCTCTGCCTGAGAGAGAAGCGTGGTTGCACCTCTGGAAAGGACCTTAAGGAAAGGGACACGTCTGTCACCGTGTTCCCCAAAGGCAAGTATGAGGAAGGTGCAGAACGCTGCAACGGGCGAATAGAACGAGCCGTTGGCTTTATGTCAGAAAACGGTGCGAAGCAGGAGAGAAGGCACTGGCAGGTGCAGCGGGACGGTTGCAAGACAAGTGTCACCAGTTCCCTGTCAGAGCCATGGAGGCCAGGCTGCTAAGGAGACACGAGAGGAAGACTAGGGCAGGCACGCGTGCTCCACTCTAAGGGAGGTGTCTGGGCAGAAGGCAGGCCTGTCCTGTGTCTCTGGTCCCAAGGGGACAGCGTCTCCTTGAACACCTGTGCCTAGGGCAGACTTGGGCTTGCCACCAGGCCCCATAGCCGCAACTCGCAGCAAGAGCTCCCTGGAGGACCGGGCAGTCCGATGCCGTCTTCCTCCAAGATGTGACAACGTTGGTGGTGGCAGGGCGTGTGCCGGGGAAGGGATGGGGACAGTGTGCAGGGTTCATGTCCACTCCCTCTCCTGTGGGGAAGGCACTGGCCTAGTCCCCGATTCCGCCTGAGCGCCAGTAGAAAAGGCCTAGCCTGCCTATGCCAGGACATGGAAGTGAACATGGAGTGCCATCCTAAGCCACGCACGCTGCTGTTGCTTTGTGACTGTGCCTGCTTAGTTCGGCTTGGCAGGGTGAACGCGGGGCGCGAACAGGGAGCCCGGGAAAGCGAGGCCCAAGAGGCACTAGCTCTCCCGCAGCTCTTCATCTTTGAAGTGACAGAGCGAACGCCCAAAGCCTTGCTGTGAAGCAGCAGCGAAGGGCAGTTCGTGCCAGCTGAAAACCTCTACAAACGTGTAGCAGTAGTTGCTAAATCAGAGTCGGATCTGTAGGCTGCTGTGGCTGCCTGCCTTAGCCTACTATTCCCAGGACAGAGGGAGAGCCCCGCATAGAGCGAAAGCCTCTTTGCCCGGGCATCCCTTCTGGGAAGGCCCAGCTTTCTTTGGGAAATCAAAGTCAGGTCTGAGGGACGCTGCTGCTGCTTCCTTGAGCTGGTCTCCCCTGCACGTTGTAATAAACCCGCATGGAGCGAAATCCTCTATGCACAGGCATCCTCTCTGGGAAAGCATAGCATTTGTTGGGAAATCAGAATCGGGTTTGTGGGAAGCTGCTGCTTCTTGCCGGAGCTAGTCTGCTCAGGACAGTGGAAGATACCCGCATGGAGCGAAATTCTCTTTCACCTAGCATCCCCTCTGCCTGAGAGAGAAGCGTGGTTGCACCTCTGGAAAGGACCTTAAGGAAAGGGACACGTCTGTCACCGTGTTCCCCAAAGGCAAGTATGAGGAAGGTGCAGAACGCTGCAACGGGCGAATAGAACGAGCCGTTGGCTTTATGTCAGAAAACGGTGCGAAGCAGGAGAGAAGGCACTGGCAGGTGCAGCGGGACGGTTGCAAGACAAGTGTCACCAGTTCCCTGTCAGAGCCATGGAGGCCAGGCTGCTAAGGAGACACGAGAGGAAGACTAGGGCAGGCACGCGTGCTCCACTCTAAGGGAGGTGTCTGGGCAGAAGGCAGGCCTGTCCTGTGTCTCTGGTCCCAAGGGGACAGTGTCTCCTTGAACACCTGTGCCTAGGGCAGACTTGGGCTTGCCACCAGGCCCCATAGCCGCAACTCGCAGCAACAGCTCCCTGGAGGACCGGGCATTCCGATGCCGTCTTCCTCCAAGATGTGACAACGTTGGTGGTGGCAGGGCGTGTGCCGGGGAAGGGATGGGGACAGTGTGCAGGGTTCATGTCCACTCCCTCTCCTGTGGGGAAGGCACTGGCCTAGTCCCCGATTCCGCCTGAGCGCCAGTAGAAAAGGCCTAGCCTGCCTATGCCAGGACATGGAAGTGAACATGGAGTGCCATCCTAAGCCACGCACGCTGCTGTTGCTTTGTGACTGTGCCTGCTTAGTTCGGCTTGGCAGGGTGAACGCGGGGCGCGAACAGGGAGCCCGGGAAAGCGAGGCCCAAGAGGCACTAGCTCTCCCGCAGCTCTACATCTTTGAAGTGACAAAGCGAACGCCCAAAGCCTTGCTGTGAAGCAGCAGCGAAGGGCAGTTCGTGCCAGCTGAAAACCTCTACAAACGTGTAGCAGTAGTTGCTAAATCAGAGTCGGATCTGTAGGCTGCTGTGGCTGCCTGCCTTAGCCTACTATTCCCAGGACAGAGGGAGAGCCCCGCATAGAGCGAAAGCCTCTTTGCCCGGGCATCCCTTCTGGGAAGGCCCAGCTTTCTTTGGGAAATCAAAGTCAGGTCTGAGGGACGCTGCTGCTGCTTGCTTGAGCTGGTCTCCCCTGCACGTTGTAATAAACCCGCATGGAGCGAAATCCTCTATGCGCAGGCATCCTCTCTGGGAAAGCATAGCATTTGTTGGGAAATCAGAATCGGGTTTGTGGGAAGCTGCTGCTTCTTGCCGGAGCTAGTCTGCTCAGGACAGTGGAAGATACCCGCATGGAGCGAAATTCTCTTTCACCTAGCATCCCCTCTGCCTGAGAGAGAAGCGTGGTTGCACCTCTGGAAAGGACCTTAAGGAAAGGGACACGTCTGTCACCGTGTTCCCCAAAGGCAAGTATGAGGAAGGTGCAGAACGCTGCAACGGGCGAATAGAACGTGCCGTTGGCTTTATGTCAGAAAACGGTGCGAAGCAGGAGAGAAGGCACTGGCAGGTGCAGCGGGACGGTTGCAAGACAAGTGTCACCAGTTCCCTGTCAGAGCCATGGAGGCCAGGCTGCTAAGGAGACACGAGAGGAAGACTAGGGCAGGCACGCGTGCTCCACTCTGAGGGAGGAGTCTGGGCAGAAGGCAGGCCTGTCCTGTGTCTCTGGTCCCAAGGGGACAGCGTCTCCTTGAACACCTGTGCCTAGGGCAGACTTGGGCTTGCCACCAGGCCCCATAGCCGCAACTCGCAGCAACAGCTCCCTGGAGGACCGGGCAGTCCGATGCCGTCTTCCTCCAAGATGTGACAACGTTGGTGGTGGTAGGGCGTGTGCCGGGGAAGGGATGGGGACAGTGTGCAGGGTTCATGTCCACTCCCTCTCCTGTGGGGAAGGCACTGGCCTAGTCCCCGATTCCGCCTGAGCGCCAGTAGAAAAGGCCTAACCTGCCTATGCCAGGACATGGAAGTGAGCATGGAGTGCCATCCTAAGCCACGCACGCTGCTGTTGCTTTGTGACTGTGCCTGCTTAGTTCGGCTTGGCAGGGTGAACGCGGGGCGCGAACAGGGAGCCCGGGAAAGCGAGGCCCACGAGGCACTAGCTCTCCCGCAGCTCTACATCTTTGAAGTGACAGAGCGAACGCCCAAAGCCTTGCTGTGAAGCAGCAGCGAAGGGCAGTTCGTGCCAGCTGAAATCCTCTACAAACGTGTAGCAGTAGTTGCTAAATCAGAGTCGGATCTGTAGGCTGCTGTGGCTGCCTGCCTTAGCCTACTATTCCCAGGACAGAGGGAGAGCCCCACATAGAGCGAAAGCCTTTTTGCCCGGGCTCCCTTCTGGGAAGGCCCAGCTTTCTTTGGGAAATCAAAGTCAGGTCTGAGGGACGCTGCTGCTGCTTGCTTGAGCTGGTCTCCCCTGCACGTTGTAATAAACCCGCATGGAGCGAAATCCTCTATGCGCAGGCATCCTCTCTGGGAAAGCATAGCATTTGTTGGGAAATCAGAATCGGGTTTGTGGGAAGCTGCTGCTTCTTGCCGGAGCTAGTCTGCTCAGGACAGTGGAAGATACCCGCATGGAGCGAAATTCTCTTTCACCTAGCTTCCCCTCTGCCTGAGAGAGAAGCGTGGTTGCACCTCTGGAAAGGACCTTAAGGAAAGGGACACGTCTGTCACCGTGTTCCCCAAAGGCAAGTATGAGGAAGGTGCGGAACGCTGCAACGGGCGAATAGAACGAGCCGTTGGCTTTATGTCAGAAAACGGTGCGAAGCAGGAGAGAAGGCACTGGCAGGTGCAGCGGGACGGTTGCAAGACAAGTGTCACCAGTTCCCTGTCAGAGCCATGGAGGCCAGGCTGCTAAGGAGACACGAGATGAAGACTAGGGCAGGCACGCGTGCTCCACTCTAAGGGAGGTGTCTGGGCAGAAGGCAGGCCTGTCCTGTGTCTCTGGTCCCAAGGGGACAGCGTCTCCTTGAACACCTGTGCCTAGGGCAGACTTGGGCTTGCCACCAGGCCCAATAGCCGCAACTCGCAGCAACAGCTCTCTGGAGGACCGGGCAGTCCGATGCCGTCTTCCTACAAGATGTGACAACGTTGGTGGTGGCAGGGCGTGTGCCGGGGAAGGAATGGGGACAGTGTGCAGGGTTCATGTCCACTCCCTCTCCTGTGGGGAAGGCACTGGCCTAGTCCCCGATTCCGCCTGAGCGCCAGTTGAAAAGACCTAGCCTGCCTATGCCAGGACATGGAAGTGAGCATGGAGTGCCATCCTAAGCCACGCACGCTGCTGTTGCTTTGTGACTGTGCCTGCTTAGTTCGGCTTGGCAGGGTGAACGCGGGGCGCGAACAGGGAGCCCGGGAAAGCGAGGCCCAAGAGGCACTAGCTCTCCCGCAGCTCTTCATCTTTGAAGTGACAGAGCGAACGCCCAAAGCCTTGCTGTGAAGCAGCAGCGAAGGGCAGTTCGTGCCAGCTGAAAACCTCTACAAACGTGTAGCAGTAGTTGCTAAATCAGAGTCGGATCTGTAGGCTGCTGTGGCTGCCTGCCTTAGCCTACTCTTCCCAGGACAGAGGGAGAGCCCCACATAGAGCGAAAGCCTCTTTGCCCGGGCTCCCTTCTGGGAAGGCCCAGCTTTCTTTGGGAAATCAAAGTCAGGTCTGAGGGACGCTGCTGCTGCTTGCTTGAGCTGGTCTCCCCTGCACGTTGTAATAAACCCGCATGGAGCGAAATCCTCTATGCGCAGGCATCCTCTCTGGGAAAGCATAGCATTTGTTGGGAAATCAGAATCGGGTTTGTGGGAAGCTGCTGCTTCTTGCCGGAGCTAGTCTGCTCAGGACAGTGGAAGATACCCGCATGGAGCGAAATTCTCTTTCACCTAGCATCCCCTCTGCCTGAGAGAGAAGCGTGGTTGCACCTCTGGAAAGGACCTTAAGGAAAGGGACACGTCTGTCACCGTGTTCCCCAAAGGCAAGTATGAGGAAGGTGCAGAACGCTGCAACGGGCGAATAGAACGAGCCGTTGGCTTTATGTCAGAAAACGGTGCGAAGCAGGAGAGAAGGCACTGGCAGGTGCAGCGGGACGGTTGCAAGACAAGTGTCACCAGTTCCCTGTCAGAGCCATGGAGGCCAGGCTGCTAAGGAGACACGAGAGGAAGACTAGGGCAGGCACGCGTGCTCCACTCTGAGGGAGGAGTCTGGGCAGAAGGCAGGCCTGTCCTGTGTCTGTGGTCCCAAGGGGACAGCGTCTCCTTGAACACCTGTGCCTAGGGCAGACTTGGGCTTGCCACCAGGCCCCATAGCCGCAACTCGCAGCAACAGCTCCCTGGAGGACCGGGCAGTCCGATGCCGTCTTCCTCCAAGATGTGACAACGTTGGTGGTGGCAGGGCGTGTGCCGGGGAAGGAATGGGGACAGTGTGCAGGGTTCATGTCCACTCCCTCTCCTGTGGGGAAGGCACTGGCCTAGTCCCCGATTCCGCCTGAGCGCCAGTAGAAAAGGCCTAGCCTGCCTATGCCAAGACATGGAAGTGAGCATGGAGTGCAGTCCTAAGCCACGCACGCTGCTGTTGCTTTGTGACTGTGCCTGCTTAGTTTGGCTTGGCAGGGTGAACGCGGGGGCTCGAACAGGGAGCCCGGGAAAGCGAGGCCCAAGAGGCACTAGCTCTCCCGCAGCTCTTCATCTTTGAAGTGACAGAGCGAACGCCCAAAGCCTTGCTGTGAAGCAGCAGCGAAGGGCAGTTCGTGCCAGCTGCAAACCTCTACAAACGTGTAGCACTAGTTGCTAAATCAGAGTCGGATCTGTAGGCTGCTGTGGCTGCCTGCCTTAGCCTACTATTCCCAGGACAGAGGGAGAGCCCCGCATAGAGCGAAAGCCTCTTTGCCCGGGCATCCCTTCTGGGAAGGCCCAGCTTTCTTTGGGAAATCAAAGTCAGGTCTGAGGGACGCTGCTGCTGCTTGCTTGAGCTGGTCTCCCCTGCACGTTGTAATAAACCCGCATGGAGTGAAATCCTCTATGCGCAGGCATCCTCTCTGGGAAAGCATAGCATTTGTTGGGAAATCAGAATCGGGTTTGTGGGAAGCTGCTGCTTCTTGCCGGAGCTAGTCTGCTCAGGACAGTGGAAGATACCCGCATGGAGCGAAATTCTCTTTCACCTAGCATCCCCTCTGCCTGAGAGAGAAGCGTGGTTGCACCTCTGGAAAGGACCTTAAGGAAAGGAACACGTCTGTCACCGTGTTCCCCAAAGGCAAGTATGAGGAAGGTGCAGAATGCTGCAACGGGCGAATAGAACGAGCCGTTGGCTTTATGTCAGAAAACGGTGCGAAGCAGGAGAGAAGGCACTGGCAGGTGCAGCGGGACGGTTGCAAGACAAGTGTCACCAGTTCCCTGTCAGAGCCATGGAGGCCAGGCTGCTAAGGAGACACGAGAGGAAGACTAGGGCAGGCACGCGTGCTCCACTCTGAGGGAGGAGTCTGGGCAGAAGGCAGGCCTGTCCTATGTCTCTGGTCCCAAGGGAACAGCGTCTCCTTGAACACCTGTGCCTAGGGCAGACTTGGGCTTGCCACCAGGCCCCATAGCCGCAACTCGCAGCAACAGCTCCCTGGAGGACCGGGCAGTCCGATGCCGTCTTCCTCCAAGATGTGACAACGTTGGTGGTGGCAGGGCGTGTGCCGGGGAAGGAATGGGGACAGTGTGCAGGGTTCATGTCCACTCCCTCTCCTGTGGGGAAGGCACTGGCCTAGTCCCCGATTCAGCCTGAGCGCCAGTAGAAAAGGCCTAGCCTGCCTATGCCAGGACATGGAAGTGAGCATGGAGTGCCATCCTAAGCCAGGCACGCTGCTGTTGCTTTGTGACTGTGCCTGCTTCGTTTGGCTTGTCAGGGTGAACGCCGGGCGCGAACAGGGAGCCCGGGAAAGCGAGGCCCAAGAGGCACTAGCTCTCCCGCAGCTCTTCATTTTTGAAGTGACAGAGCGAACGCCCAAAGCCTTGCTGTGAAGCAGCAGCGAAGGGCAGTTCGTGCCAGCTGAAAACCTCTACAAACGTGTAGCAGTAGTTGCTAAATCAGAGTCGGATCTGTAGGCTGCTGTGGCTGCCTGCCTTAGCCTACTCTTCCCAGGACAGAGGGAGAGCCCCGCATACAGAGAAAGCCTCTTTGCCCGGGCATCCCTTCTGGGAAGGCCCAGCTTTCTTTGGGAAATCAAAGTCAGGTCTGAGGGACGCTGCTGCTGCTTGCTTGAGCTGGTCTCCCCTGCACGTTGTAATAAACCCGCATGGAGCGAAATCCTCTATGCGCAGGCATCCTCTCTGGGAAAGCATAGCATTTGTTGGGAAATCAGAATCGGGTTTGTGGGAAGCTGCTGCTTCTTGCCGGAGCTAGTCTGCTCAGGACAGTGGAAGATACCCGCATGGAGCGAAATTCTCTTTCACCTAGCATCCCCTCTGCCTGAGAGAGAAGCGTGGTTGCACCTCTGGAAAGGACCTTAAGGAAAGGGACACGTCTGTCACCGTGTTCCCCAAAGGCAAGTATGAGGAAGGTGCAGAACGCTGCACCGGGCGAATAGAACGAGCCGTTGGCTTTATGTCAGAAAACGGTGCGAAGCAGGAGAGAAGGCACTGGCAGGTGCAGCGGGACGGTTGCAAGACAAGTGTCACCAGTTCCCTGTCAGAGCCATGGAGGCCAGGCTGCTAAGGAGACACGAGAAGAAGTCTATGGCAGGCACGCGTGCTCCACTCTAAGGGAGGAGTCTGGGCAGAAGGCAGGCCTGTCCTGTGTCTCTGGTCCCAAGGGGACAGCGTCTCCTTGAACACCTGTGCCTAGGGCAGACTTGGGCTTGCCACCAGGCCCCATAGCCGCAACTCGCAGCAACAGCTCCCTGGAGGACCGGGCAGTCCGATGCCGTCTTCCTCCAAGATGTGACAACGTTGGTGGTGGCAGGGCGTGTGCCGGGGAAGGAATGGGGACAGTGTGCAGGGTTCATGTCCACTCCCTCTCCTGTGGGGAAGGCACTGGCCTAGTCCCCGATTCCGCCTGAGCGCCAGTAGAAAAGGCCTAGCCTGCCTATGCCAGGACATGGAAGTGAGCATGGAGTGCCATCCTAAGCCACGCACGCTGCTGTTGCTTTGTGACTGTGCCTGCTTAGTTCGGCTTGGCAGGGTGAACGCGGGGCGCGAACAGGGAGCCCGGGAAAGCGAGGCCCAAGAGGCACTAGCTCTCCCGCAGCTCTTCATCTTTGAAGTGACAGAGCGAACGCCCAAAGCCTTGCTGTGAAGCAACAGCGAAGGGCAGTTCGTGCCAGCTGAAAACCTCTACAAACGTGTAGCAGTAGGTGCTAAATCAGAGTCGGATCTGTAAGCTGCTGTGGCTGCTGCCTTAGCCTACTATTCCCAGGACAGAGGGAGAGCCCCGCATAGAGCGAAAGCCTCTTTGCCCGGGCATCCCTTCTGGGAAGGCCCAGCTTTCTTTGGGAAATCAAAGTCAGGTCTGAGGGACGCTGCTGCTGCTTGCTTGAGCTGGTCTCCCCTGCACGTTGTAATAAACCCGCATGGAGCGAAATCCTCTATGCGCAGGCATCCTCTCTGGGAAAGCATAGCATTTGTTGGGAAATCAGAATCGGGTTTGTGGGAAGCTGCTGCTTCTTGCCGGAGCTAGTCTGCTCAGGACAGTGGAAGATACCCGCATGGAGCGAAATTCTCTTTCACCTAGCATCCCCTCTGCCTGAGAGAGAAGCGTGGTTGCACCTCTGGAAAGGACCTTAAGGAAAGGGACACGTCTGTCACCGTGTTCCCCAAAGGCAAGTATGAGGAAGGTGCGGAACGCTGCAACGGGCGAATAGAACGAGCCGTTGGCTTTATGTCAGAAAACGGTGCGAAGCAGGAGAGAAGGCACTGGCAGGTGCAGCGGGAAGGTTGCAAGACAAGTGTCACCAGTTCCCTGTCAGAGCCATGGAGGCCAGGCTGCTAAGGAGACACGAGAGGAAGACTAGGGCAGGCACGCGTGCTCCACTCTGAGGGAGGAGTCTGGGCAGAAGGCAGGCCTGTCGTGTGTCTCTGGTCCAAAGGGGACAGCGTCTCCTTGAACACCTGTGCCTAGGGCAGACTTGGGCTTGCCACCAGGCCCCATAGCCGCAACTCGCAGCAACAGCTCCCTGGAGGACCAGGCAGTCCGATGCCGTCTTCCTCCAAGATGTGACAACGTTGGTGGTGGCAGGGCGTGTGCCGGGGAAGGAATGGGGACAGTGTGCAGGGTTCATGTCCACTCCCTCTCCTGTGGGGAAGGCACTGGCCTAGTCCCCGATTCCGCCTGAGCGCCAGTAGAAAAGGCCTAGCCTGCCTATGCCAAGACATGGAAGTGAGCATGGAGTGCAGTCCTAAGCCACGCACGCTGCTGTTGCTTTGTGACTGTGCCTGCTTAGTTTGGCTTGGCAGGGTGAACGCGGGGCTCGAACAGGGAGCCCGGGAAAGCGAGGCCCAAGAGGCACTAGCTCTCCCGCAGCTCTTCATCTTTGAAGTGACAGAGCGAACGCCCAAATCCTTGCTGTGAAGCAGCAGCGAAGGGCAGTTCGTGCCAGCTGAAAACCTCTACAAACGTGTAGCAGTAGTTGCTAAATCAGAGTCGGATCTGTAGGCTGCTGTGGCTACCCTCCTTAGCCTACTCTTCCCAGGACAGAGGGAGAGCCCCGCATAGAGCGAAAGCCTCTTTGCCCGGGCATCCCTTCTGGGAAGGCCCAGCTTTCTTTGGGAAATCAAAGTCAGGTCTGAGGGACGCTGCTGCTGCTTGCTTGAGCTGGTCTCCCCTGCACGTTGTAATAAACCCGCATGGAGCGAAATCCTCTATGCGCAGGCATCCTCTCTGGGAAAGCGTAGCATTTGTTGGGAAATCAGAATCGGGTTTGTGGGAAGCTGCTGCTTCTTGCCGGAGCTAGTCTGCTCAGGACAGTGGAAGATACCCGCATGGAGCGAAATTCTCTTTCACCTAGCATCCCCTCTGCCTGAGAGAGAAGCGTGGTTGCACCTCTGGAAAGGACCTTAAGGAAAGGGACACGTCTGTCACCGTGTTCCCCAAAGGCAAGTATGAGGAAGGTGCAGAACGCTGCAACGGGCGAATAGAACGAGCCGTTGGCTTTATGTCAGAAAACGGTGCGAAGCAGGAGAGAAGGCACTGGCAGGTGCAGCGGGACGGTTGCAAGACAAGTGTCACCAGTTCCCTGTCAGAGCCATGGAGGCCAGGCTGCTAAGGAGACACGAGAGGAAGACTAGGGCAGGCACGCGTGCTCCACTCTAAGGGAGGAGTCTGGGCAGAAGGCAGGCCTGTCCTGTGTCTCTGGTCCCAAGGGGACAGTGTCTCCTTGAACACCTGTGCCTAGGGCAGACTTGGGCTTGCCACCAGGCCCCATAGCCGCAACTCGCAGCAACAGCTCCCTGGAGGACCGGGCAGTCCGATGCCGTCTTCCTCCAAGATGTGACAACGTTGGTGGTGGCAGGGCGTGTGCCGGGGAAGGGATGGGGACAGTGTGCAGGGTTCATGTCCACTCCCTCTCCTGTGGGGAAGGCACTGGCCTAGTCCCCGATTCCGCCTGAGCGCCAGTAGAAAAGGCCTAGCCTGCCTATGCCAAGACATGGAAGTGAGCATGGAGTGCCATCCTAAGCCACGCACGCTGCTGTTGCTTTGTGACTGTGCCTGCTTAGTTCGGCTTGGCAGGGTGAACGCGGGGCTCGAACAGGGAGCCCGGGAAAGCGAGGCCCAAGAGGCACTAGCTCTCCCGCAGCTCTTCATCTTTGAAGTGACAGAGCGAACGCCCAAAGCCTTGCTGTGAAGCAGCAGCGAAGGGCAGTTCGTGCCAGCTGAAAACCTCTACAAACGTGTAGCAGTAGTTGCTAAATCAGAGTCGGATCTGTAGGCTGCTGTGGCTGCCTGCCTTAGCCTACTATTCCCAGGACAGAGGGAGAGCCCCGCATAGAGCGAAAGCCTCTTTGCCCGGGCTCCCTTCTGGGAAGGCCCAGCTTTCTTTGGGAAATCAAAGTCAGGTCTGAGGGACGCTGCTGCTGCTTGCTTGAGCTGGTCTCCCCTGCACGTTGTAATAAACCCGCATGGAGCGAAATCCTCTATGCGCAGGCATCCTCTCTGGGAAAGCATAGCATTTGTTGGTAAATCAGAATCGGGTTTGTGGGAAGCTGCTGCTTCTTGCCGGAGCTAGTCTGCTCAGGACAGTGGAAGATACCCGCATGGAGCGAAATTCTCTTTCACCTAGCATCCCCTCTGCCTGAGAGAGAAGCGTGGTTGCACCTCTGGAAAGGACCTTAAGGAAAGGGACACGTCTGTCACCGTGTTCCCCAAAGGCAAGTATGAGGAAGGTGCGGAACGCTGCAACGGGCGAATAGAACGAGCCGTTGGCTTTATGTCAGAAAACGGTGCGAAGCAGGAGAGAAGGCACTGGCAGGTGCAGCGGGACGGTTGCAAGACAAGTGTCACCAGTTCCCTGTCAGAGCCATGGAGGCCAGGCTTCTAAGGAGACACGAGAGGAAGACTAGGGCAGGCACGCGTGCTCCACTCTGAGGGAGGAGTCTGGGCAGAAGGCAGGCCTGTCCTGTGTCTCTGGTCCCAAGGGGACAGCGTCTCCTTGAACACCTGTGCCTAGGGCAGACTTGGGCTTGCCACCAGGCCCCATAGCCGCAACACGCAGCAACAGCTCCCTGGAGGACCGGGCAGTCCGATGCCGTCTTCCTCCAAGATGTGACAACGTTGGTGGTGGCAGGGCGTGTGCCGGGGAAGGAATGGGGACAGTGTGCAGGGTTCATGTCCACTCCCTCTCCTGTGGGGAAGGCACTGGCCTAGTCCCCGATTCCGCCTGAGCGCCAGTAGAAAAGGCCTAGCCTGCCTATGCCAGGACATGGAAGTGAGCATGGAGTGCCATCCTAAGCCACGCACGCTGCTGTTGCTTTGTGACTGTGCCTGCTTAGTTCGGCTTGGCAGGGTGAACGCGGGGCGCGAAGAGGGAGCCCGGGAAAGCGAGGCCCAAGAGGCACTAGCTCTCCCGCAGCTCTTCATCTTTGAAGTGACAGAGCGAACGCCCAAAGCCTTGCTGTGAAGCAACAGCGAAGGGCAGTTCGTGCCAGCTGAAAACCTCTACAAACGTGTAGCAGTAGTTGCTAAATCAGAGTCGGATCTGTAGGCTGCTGTGGCTGCCTGCCTTAGCCTACTATTCCCAGGACAGAGGGAGAGCCCCACATAGAGCGAAAGCCTCTTTGCCCGGGCTCCCTTCTGGGAAGGCCCAGCTTTCTTTGGGAAATCAAAGTCAGGTCTGAGGGACGCTGCTGCTGCTTGCTTGAGCTGGTCTCCCCTGCACGTTGTAATAAACCCGCATGGAGCGAAATCCTCTATGCGCAGGCATCCTCTCTGGGAAAGCATAGCATTTGTTGGGAAATCAGAATCGGGTTTGTGGGAAGCTGCTGCTTCTTGCCGGAGCTAGTCTGCTCAGGACAGTGGAAGATACCCGCATGGAGCGAAATTCTCTTTCACCTAGCATCCCCTCTGCCTGAGAGAGAAGCGTGGTTGCACCTCTGGAAAGGACCTTAAGGAAAGGGACACGTCTGTCACCGTGTTCCCCAAAGGCAAGTATGAGGAAGGTGCGGAACGCTGCAACGGGCGAATAGAACGAGCCGTTGGCTTTATGTCAGAAAACGGTGCGAAGCAGGAGAGAAGGCACTGGCAGGTGCAGCGGGACGGTTGCAAGACAAGTGTCACCAGTTCCCTGTCAGAGCCATGGAGGCCAGGCTGCTAAGGAGACACGAGAGGAAGACTAGGGCAGGCACGCGTGCTCCACTCTGAGGGAGGAGTCTGGGCAGAAGGCATGCCTGTCCTGTGTCTCTGGTCCCAAGGGGACAGCGTCTCCTTGAACACCTGTGCCTAGGGCAGACTTGGGCTTGCCACCAGGCCCCATAGCCGCAACTCGCAGCAACAGCTCCCTGGAGGACCGGGCAGTCCGATGCCGTCTTCCTCCAAGATGTGACAACGTTGGTGGTGGCAGGGCGTGTGCCGGGGAAGGAATGGGGACAGTGTGCAGGGTTCATGTCCACTCCCTCTCCTGTGGGGAAGGCACTGGCCTAGTCCCCGATTCCGCCTGAGCGCCAGTAGAAAAGGCCTAGCCTGCCTATGCCAGGACATGGAAGTGAGCATGGAGTGCCATCCTAAGCCACGCACGCTGCTGTTGCTTTGTGACTGGGCCTGCTTAGTTCGGCTTGGCAGGGTGAACGCGGGGCGCGAACAGGGAGCCCGGGAAAGCGAGGCCCAAGAGGCACTAGCTCTCCCGCAGCTCTTCATCTTTGAAGTGACAGAGCGAACGCCCAAAGCCTTGCTGTGTAGCAGCAGCGAAGGGCAGTTCGTGCCAGCTGAAAACCTCTACAAACGTGTAGCAGTAGTTGCTAAATCAGAGTCGGATCTGTAGGCTGCTGTGGCTGCCTTCCTTAGCCTACTATTCCCAGGACTGAGGGAGAGCCCCGCATCGAGCGAAAGCCTCTTTGCCCGGGCATCCCTTCTGGGAAGGCCCAGCTTTCTTTGGGAAATCAAAGTCAGGTCTGAGGGACGCTGCTGCTGCTTGCTTGAGCTGGTCTCCCCTGCACGTTGTAATAAACCCGCATGGAGCGAAATCCTCTATGCGCAGGCATCCTCTCTGGGAAAGCATAGCATTTGTTGGGAAATCAGAATCGGGTTTGTGGGAAGCTGCTGCTTCTTGCCGGAGCTAGTCTGCTCAGGACAGTGGAAGATACCCGCATGGAGCGAAATTCTCTTTCACCTAGCATCCCCTCTGCCTGAGAGAGAAGCGTGGTTGCACCTCTGGAAAGGACCTTAAGGAAAGGGACACGTCTTTCACCGTGTTCCCAAAGGCAAGTATGAGGAAGGTGCAGAACGCTGCAACGGGTGAATAGAACGAGCCGTTGGCTTTATGTCAGAAAACGGTGTGAAGCAGGAGAGAAGGCACTGGCAGGTGCAGCGGGACGGTTGCAAGACAAGTGTCACCAGTTCCCTGTCAGAGCCATGGAGGCCAGACTGCTAAGGAGACACGAGAGGAAGACTAGGGCAGGCACGCTTGCTCCACTCTAAGGGAGGAGTCTGGGCAGAAGGCAGGCCTGTCCTGTGTCTCTGGTCCCAAGGGGACAGCGTCTCCTTGAACACCTGTGCCTAGGGCAGACTTGGGCTTGCCACCAGGCCCCATAGCCGCAACTCGCAGCAACAGCTCCCTGGAGGACCGGGCAGTCCGATGCCGTCTTCCTCCAAGATGTGACAACGTTGGTGGTGGCAGGGCGTGTGCCGGGGAAGGAATGGGGACAGTGTGCAGGGTTCATGTCCACTCCCTCTCCTGTGGGAAAGGCACTGGCCTGGTCCCCGATTCCGCCTGAGCGCCAGTAGAAAAGGCCTAGCCTGCCTATGCCAGGACATGGAAGTGAGCATGGAGTGCCATCCTAAGCCACGCACGCTGCTGTTGCTTTGTGACTGTGCCTGCTTAGTTCGGCTTGGCAGGGTGAACGCGGGGCGCGAAGAGGGTGCCCGGGAAAGCGAGGCCCAAGAGGCACTAGCTCTCCCGCAGCTCTTCATCTTTGAAGTGACAGAGCGAACGCCCAAAGCCTTGCTGTGAAGCAACAGCGAAGGGCAGTTCGTGCCAGCTGAAAACCTCTACAAACGTGTAGCAGTAGTTGCTAAATCAGAGTCGGATCTGTAGGCTGCTGTGGCTGCCTTCCTTAGCCTACTATTCCCAGGACTGAGGGAGAGCCCCGCATCGAGCGAAAGCCTCTTTGCCCGGGCATCCCTTCTGGGAAGGCCCAGCTTTCTTTGGGAAATCAAAGTCAGGTCTGAGGGACGCTGCTGCTGCTTGCTTGAGCTGGTCTCCCCTGCACGTTGTAATAAACCCGCATGGAGCGAAATCCTCTATGCGCAGGCATCCTCTCTGGGAAAGCATAGCATTTGTTGGGAAATCAGAATCGGGTTTGTGGGAAGCTGCTGCTTCTTGCCGGAGCTAGTCTGCTCAGGACAGTGGAAGATACCCGCATGGAGCGAAATTCTCTTTCACCTAGCATCCCCTCTGCCTGAGAGAGAAGCGTGGTTGCACCTCTGGAAAGGACCTTAAGGAAAGGGACACGTCTTTCACCGTGTTCCCAAAGGCAAGTATGAGGAAGGTGCAGAACGCTGCAACGGGTGAATAGAACGAGCCGTTGGCTTTATGTCAGAAAACGGTGTGAAGCAGGAGAGAAGGCACTGGCAGGTGCAGCGGGACGGTTGCAAGACAAGTGTCACCAGTTCCCTGTCAGAGCCATGGAGGCCAGACTGCTAAGGAGACACGAGAGGAAGACTAGGGCAGGCACGCTTGCTCCACTCTAAGGGAGGAGTCTGGGCAGAAGGCAGGCCTGTCCTGTGTCTCTGGTCCCAAGGGGACAGCGTCTCCTTGAACACCTGTGCCTAGGGCAGACTTGGGCTTGCCACCAGGCCCCATAGCCGCAACTCGCAGCAACAGCTCCCTGGAGGACCGGGCAGTCCGATGCCGTCTTCCTCCAAGATGTGACAACGTTGGTGGTGGCAGGGCGTGTGCCGGGGAAGGAATGGGGACAGTGTGCAGGGTTCATGTCCACTCCCTCTCCTGTGGGAAAGGCACTGGCCTGGTCCCCGATTCCGCCTGAGCGCCAGTAGAAAAGGCCTAGCCTGCCTATGCCAGGACATGGAAGTGAGCATGGAGTGCCATCCTAAGCCACGCACGCTGCTGTTGCTTTGTGACTGTGCCTGCTTAGTTCGGCTTGGCAGGGTGAACGCGGGGCGCGAAGAGGGTGCCCGGGAAAGCGAGGCCCAAGAGGCACTAGCTCTCCCGCAGCTCTTCATCTTTGAAGTGACAGAGCGAACGCCCAAAGCCTTGCTGTGAAGCAACAGCGAAGGGCAGTTCGTGCCAGCTGAAAACCTCTACAAACGTGTAGCAGTAGTTGCTAAATCAGAGTCGGATCTGTAGGCTGCTGTGGCTGCCTGCCTTAGCCTACTATTCCCAGGACAGAGGGAGAGCCCCACATAGAGCGAAAGCCTCTTTGCCCGGGCTCCCTTCTGGGAAGGCCCAGCTTTCTTTGGGAAATCAAAGTCAGGTCTGAGGGACGCTGCTGCTGCTTGCTTGAGCTGGTCTCCCCTGCACGTTGTAATAAACCCGCATGGAGCGAAATCCTCTATGCGCAGGCATCCTCTCTGGGAAAGCATAGCATTTGTTGGGAAATCAGAATCGGGTTTGTGGGAAGCTGCTGCTTCTTGCCGGAGCTAGTCTGCTCAGGACAGTGGAAGATACCCGCATGGAGCGAAATTCTCTTTCACCTAGCATCCCCTCTGCCTGAGAGAGAAGCGTGGTTGCACCTCTGGAAAGGACCTTAAGGAAAGGGACACGTCTGTCACCGTGTTCCCCAAAGGCAAGTATGAGGAAGGTGCGGAACGCTGCAACGGGCGAATAGAACGAGCCGTTGGCTTTATGTCAGAAAACGGTGCGAAGCAGGAGAGAAGGCACTGGCAGGTGCAGCGGGACGGTTGCAAGACAAGTGTCACCAGTTCCCTGTCAGAGCCATGGAGGCCAGGCTGCTAAGGAGACACGAGAGGAAGACTAGGGCAGGCACGCGTGCTCCACTCTGAGGGAGGAGTCTGGGCAGAAGGCATGCCTGTCCTGTGTCTCTGGTCCCAAGGGGACAGCGTCTCCTTGAACACCTGTGCCTAGGGCAGACTTGGGCTTGCCACCAGGCCCCATAGCCGCAACTCGCAGCAACAGCTCCCTGGAGGACCGGGCAGTCCGATGCCGTCTTCCTCCAAGATGTGACAACGTTGGTGGTGGCAGGGCGTGTGCCGGGGAAGGAATGGGGACAGTGTGCAGGGTTCATGTCCACTCCCTCTCCTGTGGGGAAGGCACTGGCCTGGTCCCCGATTCCGCCTGAGCGCCAGTAGAAAAGGCCTAGCCTGCCTATGCCAAGACATGGAAGTGAGCATGGAGTGCAGTCCTAAGCCACGCACGCTGCTGTTGCTTTGTGACTGTGCCTGCTTAGTTTGGCTTGGCAGGGTGAACGCGGGGCTCGAACAGGGAGCCCGGGAAAGCGAGGCCCAAGAGGCACTAGCTCTCCCGCAGCTCTTCATCTTTGAAGTGACAAAGCGAACGCCCAAAGCCTTGCTGTGAAGCAACAGCGAAGGGCAGTTCGTTCCAGCTGAAAACCTCTACAAACGTGTAGCAGTAGTTGCTAAATCAGAGTCGGATCTGTAGGCTGCTGTGGCTGCCTGCCTTAGCCTACTCTTCCCAGGACAGAGGGAGAGCCCCGCATAGAGCGAAAGCCTCTTTGCCCGGGCATCCCTTCTGGGAAGGCCCAGCTTTCTTTGGGAAATCAAAGTCAGGTCTGAGGGACGCTGCTGCTGCTTGCTTGAGCTGGTCTCCCCTGCACGTTGTAATAAACCCGCATGGAGTGAAATCCTCTATGCGCAGGCATCCTCTCTGGGAAAGCATAGCATTTGTTGGGAAATCAGAATCGGGTTTGTGGGAAGCTGCTGCTTCTTGCCGGAGCTAGTCTGCTCAGGACAGTGGAAGATACCCACATGGAGCGAAATTCTCTTTCACCTAGCATCCCCTCTGCCTGAGAGAGAAGCGTGGTTGCACCTCTGGAAAGGACCTTAAGGAAAGGGACACGTCTGTCACCGTGTTCCCCAAAGGCAAGTATGAGGAAGGTGCAGAACGCTGCAACGGGCGAATAGAACGAGCCGTTGGCTTTATGTCAGAAAACGGTGCGAAGCAGGAGAGAAGGCACTGGCAGGTGCAGCGGGACGGTTGCAAGACAAGTGTCACCAGTTCCCTGTCAGAGCCATGGAGGCCAGGCTGCTAAGGAGACACGAGAAGAAGACTAGGGCAGGCACGCGTGCTCCACTCTAAGGGAGGAGTCTTGGCAGAAGGCAGGCCTGTCCTGTGTCTCTGGTCCCAAGGGGACAGCGTCTCCTTGAACACCTGTGCCTAGGGCAGACTTGGGCTTGCCACCAGGCCCCATAGCCGCAACTCGCAGCAACAGCTCCCTGGAGGACCGGGCAGTCCGATGCCGTCTTCCTCCAAGATGTGACAACGTTGGTGGTGGCAGGGCGTGTGCCGGGGAAGGAATGGGGACAGTGTGCAGGGTTCATGTCCACTCCCTCTCCTGTGGGGAAGGCACTGGCCTAGTCCCCGATTCCGCCTGAGCGCCAGTAGAAAAGGCCTAGCCTGCCTATGCCAGGACATGGAAGTGAGCATGGAGTGCCATCCTAAGCCACGCACGCTGCTGTTGCTTTGTGACTGGGCCTGATTAGTTCGGCTTGGCAGGGTGAACGCGGGGCGCGAACAGGGAGCCCGGGAAAGCGAGGCCCAAGAGGCACTAGCTCTCCCGCAGCTCTTCATCTTTGAAGTGACAGAGCGAACGCCCAAAGCCTTGCTGTGAAGCAGCAGCGAAGGGCAGTTCGTGCCAGCTGAAAACCTCTACAAACGTGTAGCAGTAGTTGCTAAATCAGAGTCGGATCTGTAGGCTGCTGTGGCTGCCTGCCTTAGCCTACTATTCCCAGGACAGAGGGAGAGCCCCGTATAGAGCGAAAGCCTCTTTGCCCGGGCATCCCTTCTGGGAAGGCCCAGCTTTCTTTGGGAAATCAAAGTCAGGTCTGAGGGACGCTGCTGCTGCTTGCTTGAGCTGGTCTCCCCTGCACGTTGTAATAAACCCGCATGGAGCGAAATCCTCTATGCGCAGGCATCCTCTCTGGGAAAGCATAGCATTTGTTGGGAAATCAGAATCGGGTTTGTGGGAAGCTGCTGCTTCTTGCCGGAGCTAGTCTGCTCAGGACAGTGGAAGATACCCGCATGGAGCGAAATTCTCTTTCACCTAGCATCCCCTCTGCCTGAGAGAGAAGCGTGGTTGCACCATGGAAAGGACTTAAAGGAAAGGGACACGTCTGTCACCGTGTTCCCCAAAGGCAAGTATGAGGAAGGTGCAGAACGCTGCAACGGGCGAATAGAACGAGCCGTTGGCTTTATGTCAGAAAACGGTGCGAAGCAGGAGAGAAGGCACTGGCAGGTGCAGCGGGACGGTTGCAAGACAAGTGTCACGAGTACCCTGTCAGAGCCATGGAGGCCAGGCTGCTAAGGAGACACGAGAGGAAGACTAGGGCAGGCACGCGTGCTCCACTCTGAGGGAGGAGTCTGGGCAGAAGGCAGGCCTGTCCTGTGTCTCTGGTCCCAAGGGGACAGCGTCTCCTTGAACACCTGTGCCTAGGGCAGACTTGGGCTTGCCACCAGGCCCCATAGCCGCACTCGCAGCAACAGCTCCCTGGAGGACCGGGCAGTCCGATGCCGTCTTCCTCCAAGATGTGACAACGTTGGTGGTGGCAGGGCGTGTGCCGGGGAAGGGATGGGGACAGTGTGCAGGGTTCATGTCCACTCCCTCTCCTGTGGGGAAGGCACTGGCCTAGTCCCCGATTCCGCCTGAGCGCCAGTAGAAAAGGCCTAGCCTGCCTATGCCAGGACATGGAAGTGAGCATGGAGTGCCATCCTAAGCCACGCACGCTGCTGTTGCTTTGTGACTGTGCCTGCTTAGTTCGGCTTGGCAGGGTGAACGCGGGGCGCGAACAGGGAACCCGGGAAAGCGAGGCCCAAGAGGCACTAGCTCTCCCGCAGCTCTTCATCTTTGAAGTGACAGAGCGAACACCCAAAGCCTTGCTGTGAAGCAACAGCGAAGGGCAGTTCGTGCCAGCTGAAAACCTCTACAAACGTGTAGCAGTAGTTGCTAAATCAGAGTCGGATCTGTAGGCTGCTGTGGCTGCCTGCCTTAGCCTACTATTCCCAGGACAGAGGGAGAGCCCCACATAGAGCGAAAGCCTCTTTGCCCGGGCTCCCTTCTGGGAAGGCCCAGCTTTCTTTGGGAAATCAAAGTCAGGTCTGAGGGACGCTGCTGCTGCTTGCTTGAGCTGGTCTCCCCTGCACGTTGTAATAAACCCGCATGGAGCGAAATCCTCTATGCGCAGACATCCTCTCTGGGAAAGCATAGCATTTGTTGGGAAATCAGAATCGGGTTTGTGGGAAGCTGCTGCTTCTTGCCGGAGCTAGTCTGCTCAGGACAGTGGAAGATACCCGCATGGAGCGAAATTCTCTTTCACCTAGCATCCCCTCTGCCTGAGAGAGAAGCGTGGTTGCACCTCTGGAAAGGACCTTAAGGAAAGGGACACGTCTGTCACCGTGTTCCCCAAAGGCAAGTATGAGGAAGGTGCAGAACGCTGCAACGGGCGAATAGAACGAGCCGTTGGCTTTATATCAGAAAACGGTGCGAAGCAGGAGAGAAGGCACTGGCAGGTGCAGCGGGACGGTTGCAAGACAAGTGTCACCAGTTCCCTGTCAGAGCCATGGAGGCCAGGCTGCTAAGGAGACACGAGAAGAAGACTAGGGCAGGCACGCGTGCTCCACTCTAAGGGAGGAGTCTGGGCAGAAGGCAGGCCTGTCCTGTGTCTCTGGTCCCCAGGGGACAGCGTCTCCTTGAACACCTGTGCCTAGGGCAGACTTGGGCTTGCCACCAGGCCCCATAGCCGCAACTCGCAGCAACAGCTCCCTGGAGGACCGGGCAGTCCGATGCCGTCTTCCTCCAAGATGTGACAACGTTAGTGGTGGCAGGGCGTGTGCCGGGGAAGGAATGGGGACAGTGTGCAGGGTTCATGTCCACTCCCTCTCCTGTGGGGAAGGCACTGGCCTAGTCCTCGATTCAGCCTGAGCGCCAGTAGAAAAGGCCTAGCCTGCCTATGCCAAGACATGGAAGTGAGCATGGAGTGCCATCCTAAGCCAAGCACGCTGCTGTTGCTTTGTGACTGTGCCTGCTTAGTTCGGCTTGGCAGGGTGAACGCGGGGCTCGAACAGGGAGCCCGGGAAAGCGAGGCCCAAGAGGCACTAGCTCTCCCGCAGCTCTTCATCTTTGAAGTGACAGAGCGAACGCCCAAAGCCTTGCTGTGAAGCAGCAGCGAAGGGCAGTTCGTGCCAGCTGAAAACCTCTACAAACGTGTAGCAGTAGTTGCTAAATCAGAGTCGGATCTGTAGGCTGCTGTGGCTGCCTGCCTTAGCCTACTATTCCCAGGACAGAGGGAGAGCCCCGCATAGAGCGAAAGCCTCTTTGCCCGGGCATCCCTTCTGGGAAGGCCCAGCTTTCTTTGGGAAATCAAAGTCAGGTCTGAGGGACGCTGCTGCTGCTTGCTTGAGCTGGTCTCCCCTGCACGTTGTAATAAACCCGCATGGAGCGAAATCCTCTATGCGCAGGCATCCTCTCTGGGAAAGCATAGCATTTGTTGGGAAATCAGAATCGGGTTTGTGGGAAGCTGCTGCTTCTTGCCGGAGCTAGTCTGCTCAGGACAGTGGAAGATACCCGCATGGAGCGAAATTCTCTTTCACCTAGCATCCCCTCTGCCTGAGAGAGAAGCGTGGTTGCACCTCTGGAAAGGACCTTAAGGAAAGGGACACGTCTGTCACCGTGTTCCCCAAAGGCAAGTATGAGGAAGGTGCAGAACGCTGCAACGGGGGAATAGAACGAGCCGTTGGCTTTATGTCAGAAAACGGTGCGAAGCAGGAGAGAAGGCACTGGCAGGTGCAGCGGGACGGTTGCAAGACAAGTGTCACCAGTTCCCTGTCAGAGCCATGGAGGCCAGGCTGCTAAGGAGACACGAGAGGAAGACTAGGGCAGGCACGCGTGCTCCACTCTGAGGGAGGAGTCTGGGCAGAAGGCAGGCCTGTCCTGTGTCTCTGGTCCCAAGGGGACAGCGTCTCCTTGAACACCTGTGCCTAGGGCAGACTTGGGCTTGCCACCAGGCCCCATAGCCGCAACTCGCAGCAACAGCTCCCTGGAGGACCGGGCAGTCCGATGCTGTCTTCCTCCAAGATGTGACAACATTGGTGGTGGCAGGGCGTGTGCCGGGGAAGGAATGGGGACAGTGTGCAGGGTTCATGTCCACTCCCTCTCCTGTGGGGAAGGCACTGGCCTAGTCCCCGATTCCGCCTGAGCGCCAGTAGAAGAGGCCTAGCCTGCCTATGCCAGGACATGGAAGTGAGCATGGAGTGCCATCCTAAGCCACGCACGCTGCTGTTGCTTTGTGACTGTGCCTGCTTAGTTCGGCTTGGCAGGGTGAACGCGGGGCGCGAACAGGGAGCCCAGAAAGCGAGGCCCAAGAGGCACTAGCTCTCCCGCAGCTCTTCATCTTTGAAGTGACAGAGCGAACGCCCAAAGCCTTGCTGTGAAGCAGCAGCGAAGGGCAGTTCGTGCCAGCTGAAAACCTCTACAAACGTGTAGCAGTAGTTGCTAAATCAGAGTCGGATCTGTAGGCTGCTGTGGCTGCCTGCCTTAGCCTACTATTCCCAGGACAGAGGGAGAGCCCCGCATAGAGCGAAAGCCTCTTTGCCCGGGCATCCCTTCTGGGAAGGCCCAGCTTTCTTTGGGAAATCAAAGTCAGGTCTGAGGGACGCTGCTGCTGCTTGCTTGAGCTGGTCTCCCCTGCACGTTGTAATAAACCCGCATGGAGCGAAATCCTCTATGCGCAGGCATCCTCTCTGGGAAAGCGTAGCATTTGTTGGGAAATCAGAATCGGGTTTGTGGGAAGCTGCTGCTTCTTGCCGGAGCTAGTCTGCTCAGGACAGTGGAAGATACCCGCATGGAGCGAAATTCTCTTTCACCTAGCATCCCCTCTGCCTGAGAGAGAAGCGTGGTTTCACCTCTGGAAAGGACCTTAAGGAAAGGGACACGTCTGTCACCGTGTTCCCCAAAGGCAAGTATGAGGAAGGTGCAGAACGCTGCAATGGGCGAATAGAACGAGCCGTTGGCTTTATGTCAGAAAACGGTGCGAAGCAGGAGAGAAGGCACTGGCAGGTGCAGCGGGACGGTTGCAAGACAAGTGTCACCAGTTCCCTGTCAGAGCCATGGAGGCCAGGCTGCTAAGGAGACACGAGAGGAAGACTAGGGCAGGCACGCGTGCTCCACTCTAGGGGAGGTGTCTGGGCAGAAGGCAGGCCTGTCCTGTGTCTCTGGTCCCAAGGGGACAGCGTCTCCTTGTACACCTGTGCCTAGGGCAGACTTGGGCTTGCCACCAGGCCCCATAGCCGCAACTCGCAGCAACAGCTCCCTGGAGGACCGGGCAGTCCGATGCCGTCTTCCTCCAAGATGTGACAACGTTGGTGGTGGCAGGGCGTGTGCCGGGGAAGGGATGGGGACAGTGTGCAGGGTTCATGTCCACTCCCTCTCCTGTGGGGAAGGCACTGGCCTAGTCCCCGATTCCGCCTGAGCGCCAGTAGAAAAGGCCTAGCCTGCCTATGCCAGGACATGGAAGTGAACATGGAGTGCCATCCTAAGCCACTCACGCTGCTGTTGCTTTGTGACTGTGCCTGCTTAGTTCGGCTTGGCAGGGTGAACGCGGGGCGCGAACAGGGAGCCCGGGAAAGCGAGGCCCAAGAGGCACTAGCTCTCCCGCAGCTCTTCATCTTTGAAGTGACAGAGCGAACGCCCAAAGCCTTGCTGTGAAGCAGCAGCGAAGGGCAGTTCGTGCCAGCTGAAAACCTCTACAAACGTGTAGCAGTAGTTGCTAAATCAGAGTCGGATCTGTAGGCTGCTGTGGCTGCCTGCCTTAGCCTACTATTCCCAGGACAGAGGGAGAGCCCCGCATAGAGCGAAAGCCTCTTTGCCCGGGCATCCCTTCTGGGAAGGCCCAGCTTTCTTTGGGAAATCAAAGTCAGGTCTGAGGGACGCTGCTGCTGCTTGCTTGAGCTGGTCTCCCCTACACGTTGTAATAAACCCGCATGGAGCGAAATCCTCTATGCACAGGCATCCTCTCTGGGAAAGCATAGCATTTGTTGGGAAATCAGAATCGGGTTTGTGGGAAGCTGCTGCTTCTTGCCGGAGCTAGTCTGCTCAGGACAGTGGAAGATACCCGCATGGAGCGAAATTCTCTTTCACCTAGCATCGCCTCTGCCTGAGAGAGAAGCGTGGTTGCACCTCTGGAAAGGACCTTAAGGAAAGGGACACGTCTGTCACCGTGTTCCCCAAAGGCAAGTATGAGGAAGGTTCAGAACGCTGCAACGGGCGAATAGAACGAGCCGTTGGCTTTATGTCAGAAAACGGTGCGAAGCAGGAGAGAAGGCACTGGCAGGTGCAGCGGGACGGTTGCAAGACAAGTGTCACCAGTTCCCTGTCAGAGCCATGGAGGCCAGGCTGCTAAGGAGACACGAGAGGAAGACTAGGGCAGGCACGCGTGCTCCACTCTAAGGGAGGTGTCTGGGCAGAAGGCAGGCCTGTCCTGTGTCTCTGGTCCCAAGGGGACAGCGTCTCCTTGAACACCTGTGCCTAGGGCAGACTTGGGCTTGCCACCAGGCCCCATAGCCGCAACTCGCAGCAACAGCTCCCTGGAGGACCGGGCAGTCCGATGCCGTCTTCCTCCAAGATGTGACAACGTTGGTGGTGGCAGGGCGTGTGCCGGGGAAGGGATGGGGACAGTGTGCAGGGTTCATGTCCACTCCCTCTCCTGTGGGGAAGGCACTGGCCTAGTCCCCGATTCCGCCTGAGCGCCAGTAGAAAAGGCCTAGCCTGCCTATGCCAGGACATGGAAGTGAGCATGGAGTGCCATCCTAAGCCACGCACGCTGCTGTTGCTTTGTGACTGTGCCTGCTTAGTTCGGCTTGGCAGGGTGAACGCGGGGCGCGAACAGGGATCCCGGGAAAGCGAGGCCCAAGAGGCACTAGCTCTCCCGCAGCTCTACATCTTTGAAGTGACAGAGCGAACGCCCAAAGCCTTGCTGTGAAGCAGCAGCGAAGGGCAGTTCGTGCCAGCTGAAAACCTCTACAAACGTGTAGCAGTAGTTGCTAAATCAGAGTCGGATCTGTAGGCTGCTGTGGCTGCCTGCCTTAGCCTACTATTCCCAGGACAGAGGGAGAGCCCCGCATAGAGCGAAAGCCTCTTTGCCCGGGCTCCCTTCTGGGAAGGCCCAGCTTTCTTTGGGAAATCAAAGTCAGGTCTGAGGGACGCTGCTGCTGCTTGCTTGAGCTGGTCTCCCCTGCACGTTGTAATAAACCCGCATGGAGCGAAATCCTCTATGCGCAGGCATCCTCTCTGGGAAAGCATAGCATTTGTTGGGAAATCAGAATCGGGTTTGTGGGAAGCTGCTGCTTCTTGCCGGAGCTAGTCTGCTCAGGACAGTGGAAGATACCCGCATGGAGCGAAATTCTCTTTCACCTAGCATCCCCTCTGCCTGAGAGAGAAGCGTGGTTGCACCTCTGGAAAGGACCTTAAGGAAAGGGACACGTCTGTCACCGTGTTCCCCAAAGGCAAGTATGAGGAAGGTGCAGAACGCTGCAACGGGCGAATAGAACGAGCCGTTGGCTTTATATCAGAAAACGGTGCGAAGCAGGAGAGAAGGCACTGGCAGGTGCAGCGGGACGGTTGCAAGACAAGTGTCACCAGTTCCCTGTCAGAGCCATGGAGGCCAGGCTGCTAAGGAGACACGAGAAGAAGACTAGGGCAGGCACGCGTGCTCCACTCTGAGGGAGGAGTCTGGGCAGAAGGCAGGCCTGTCCTGTGTCTCTGGTCCCCAGGGGACAGCGTCTCCTTGAACACCTGTGCCTAGGGCAGACTTGGGCTTGCCACCAGGCCCCATAGCCGCAACTCGCAGCAACAGCTCCCTGGAGGACCGGGCAGTCCGATGCCGTCTTCCTCCAAGATGTGACAACGTTGGTGGTGGCAGGGCGTGTGCCGGGGAAGGAATGGGGACAGTGTGCAGGGTTCATGTCCACTCCCTCTCCTGTGGGGAAGGCACTGGCCTAGTCCTCGATTCAGCCTGAGCGCCAGTAGAAAAGGCCTAGCCTGCCTATGCCAAGACATGGAAGTGAGCATGGAGTGCCATCCTAAGCCACGCACGCTGCTGTTGCTTTGTGACTGTGCCTGCTTAGTTCGGCTTGGCAGGGTGAACGCGGGGCTCGAACAGGGAGCCCGGGAAAGCGAGGCCCAAGAGGCACTAGCTCTCCCGCAGCTCTTCATCTTTGAAGTGACAGAGCGAACGCCCAAAGCCTTGCTGTGAAGCAGCAGCGAAGGGCAGTTCGTGCCAGCTGAAAACCTCTACAAACGTGTAGCAGTAGTTGCTAAATCAGAGTCGGATCTGTAGGCTGCTGTGGCTGCCTGCCTTAGCCTACTATTCCCAGGACAGAGGGAGAGCCCCACATAGAGCGAAAGCCTCTTTGCCCGGGCTCCCTTCTGGGAAGGCCCAGCTTTCTTTGGGAAATCAAAGTCAGGTCTGAGGGACGCTGCTGCTGCTTGCTTGAGCTGGTCTCCCCTGCACGTTGTAATAAACCCGCATGGAGCGAAATCCTCTATGCGCAGGCATCCTCTCTGGGAAAGCATAGCATTTGTTGGGAAATCAGAATCGGGTTTGTGGGAAGCTGCTGCTTCTTGCCGGAGCTAGTCTGCTCAGGACAGTGGAAGATACCCGCATGGAGCGAAATTCTCTTTCACCTAGCATCCCCTCTGCCTGAGAGAGAAGCGTGGTTGCACCTCTGGAAAGGACCTTAAGGAAAGGGACACGTCTGTCACCGTGTTCCCCAAAGGCAAGTATGAGGAAGGTGCAGAACGCTGCAACGGGGGAATAGAACGAGCCGTTGGCTTTATGTCAGAAAACGGTGCGAAGCAGGAGAGAAGGCACTGGCAGGTGCAGCGGGACGGTTGCAAGACAAGTGTCACCAGTTCCCTGTCAGAGCCATGGAGGCCAGGCTGCTAAGGAGACACGAGAGGAAGACTAGGGCAGGCACGCGTGCTCCACTCTGAGGGAGGAGTCTGGGCAGAAGGCAGGCCTGTCCTGTGTCTCTGGTCCCAAGGGGACAGCGTCTCCTTGAACACCTGTGCCTAGGGCAGACTTGGGCTTGCCACCAGGCCCCATAGCCGCAACTCGCAGCAACAGCTCCCTGGAGGACCGGGCAGTCCGATGCTGTCTTCCTCCAAGATGTGACAACATTGGTGGTGGCAGGGCGTGTGCCGGGGAAGGAATGGGGACAGTGTGCAGGGTTCATGTCCACTCCCTCTCCTGTGGGGAAGGCACTGGCCTAGTCCCCGATTCCGCCTGAGCGCCAGTAGAAGAGGCCTAGCCTGCCTATGCCAGGACATGGAAGTGAGCATGGAGTGCCATCCTAAGCCACGCACGCTGCTGTTGCTTTGTGACTGTGCCTGCTTAGTTCGGCTTGGCAGGGTGAACGCGGGGCGCGAACAGGGAGCCCAGAAAGCGAGGCCCAAGAGGCACTAGCTCTCCCGCAGCTCTTCATCTTTGAAGTGACAGAGCGAACGCCCAAAGCCTTGCTGTGAAGCAGCAGCGAAGGGCAGTTCGTGCCAGCTGAAAACCTCTACAAACGTGTAGCAGTAGTTGCTAAATCAGAGTCGGATCTGTAGGCTGCTGTGGCTGCCTGCCTTAGCATACTATTCCCAGGACAGAGGGAGAGCCCCGCATAGAGCGAAAGCCTCTTTGCCCGGGCATCCCTTCTGGGAAGGCCCAGCTTTCTTTGGGAAATCAAAGTCAGGTCTGAGGGACGCTGCTGCTGCTTGCTTGAGCTGGTCTCCCCTGCACGTTGTAATAAACCCGCATGGAGCGAAATCCTCTATGCGCAGGCATCCTCTCTGGGAAAGCGTAGCATTTGTTGGGAAATCAGAATCGGGTTTGTGGGAAGCTGCTGCTTCTTGCCGGAGCTAGTCTGCTCAGGACAGTGGAAGATACCCGCATGGAGCGAAATTCTCTTTCACCTAGCATCCCCTCTGCCTGAGAGAGAAGCGTGGTTTCACCTCTGGAAAGGACCTTAAGGAAAGGGACACGTCTGTCACCGTGTTCCCCAAAGGCAAGTATGAGGAAGGTGCAGAACGCTGCAACGGGCGAATAGAACGAGCCGTTGGCTTTATGTCAGAAAACGGTGCGAAGCAGGAGAGAAGGCACTGGCAGGTGCAGCGGGACGGTTGCAAGACAAGTGTCACCAGTTCCCTGTCAGAGCCATGGAGGCCAGGCTGCTAAGGAGACACGAGAGGAAGACTAGGGCAGGCACGCGTGCTCCACTCTAGGGGAGGTGTCTGGGCAGAAGGCAGGCCTGTCCTGTGTCTCTGGTCCCAAGGGGACAGCGTCTCCTTGTACACCTGTGCCTAGGGCAGACTTGGGCTTGCCACCAGGCCCCATAGCCGCAACTCGCAGCAACAGCTCCCTGGAGGACCGGGCAGTCCGATGCCGTCTTCCTCCAAGATGTGACAACGTTGGTGGTGGCAGGGCGTGTGCCGGGGAAGGGATGGGGACAGTGTGCAGGGTTCATGTCCACTCCCTCTCCTGTGGGGAAGGCACTGGCCTAGTCCCCGATTCCGCCTGAGCGCCAGTAGAAAAGGCCTAGCCTGCCTATGCCAGGACATGGAAGTGAACATGGAGTGCCATCCTAAGCCACGCACGCTGCTGTTGCTTTGTGACTGTGCCTGCTTAGTTCGGCTTGGCAGGGTGAACGCGGGGCGCGAACAGGGAGCCCGGGAAAGCGAGGCCCAAGAGGCACTAGCTCTCCCGCAGCTCTTCATCTTTGAAGTGACAGAGCGAACGCCCAAAGCCTTGCTGTGAAGCAGCAGCGAAGGGCAGTTCGTGCCAGCTGAAAACCTCTACAAACGTGTAGCAGTAGTTGCTAAATCAGAGTCGGATCTGTAGGCTGCTGTGGCTGCCTGCCTTAGCCTACTATTCCCAGGACAGAGGGAGAGCCCCGCATAGAGCGAAAGCCTCTTTGCCCGGGCATCCCTTCTGGGAAGGCCCAGCTTTCTTTGGGAAATCAAAGTCAGGTCTGAGGGACGCTGCTGCTGCTTGCTTGAGCTGGTCTCCCCTGCACGTTGTAATAAACCCGCATGGAGCGAAATCCTCTATGCACAGGCATCCTCTCTGGGAAAGCATAGCATTTGTTGGGAAATCAGAATCGGGTTTGTGGGAAGCTGCTGCTTCTTGCCGGAGCTAGTCTGCTCAGGACAGTGGAAGATACCCGCATGGAGCGAAATTCTCTTTCACCTAGCATCCCCTCTGCCTGAGAGAGAAGCGTGGTTGCACCTCTGGAAAGGACCTTAAGGAAAGGGACACGTCTGTCACCGTGTTCCCCAAAGGCAAGTATGAGGAAGGTGCAGAACGCTGCAACGGGCGAATAGAACGAGCCGTTGGCTTTATGTCAGAAAACGGTGCGAAGCAGGAGAGAAGGCACTGGCAGGTGCAGCGGGACGGTTGCAAGACAAGTGTCACCAGTTCCCTGTCAGAGCCATGGAGGCCAGGCTGCTAAGGAGACACGAGAGGAAGACTAGGGCAGGCACGCGTGCTCCACTCTAAGGGAGGTGTCTGGGCAGAAGGCAGGCCTGTCCTGTGTCTCTGGTCCCAAGGGGACAGCGTCTCCTTGAACACCTGTGCCTAGGGCAGACTTGGGCTTGCCACCAGGCCCCATAGCCGCAACTCGCAGCAACAGCTCCCTGGAGGACCGGGCATTCCGATGCCGTCTTCCTCCAAGATGTGACAACGTTGGTGGTGGCAGGGCATGTGCCGGGGGAGGGATGGGGACAGTGTGCAGGGTTCATGTCCACTCCCTCTCCTGTGGGGAAGGCACTGGCCTAGTCCCCGATTCCGACTGAGCGCCAGTAGAAAAGGCCTAGCCTGCCTATGCCAGGACATGGAAGTGAACATGGAGTGCCATCCTAAGCCACGCACGCTGCTGTTGCTTTGTGACTGTGCCTGCTTAGTTCGGCTTGGCAGGGTGAACGCGGGGCGCGAACAGGGATCCCGGGAAAGCGAGGCCCAAGAGGCACTAGCTCTCCCGCAGCTCTACATCTTTGAAGTGACAGAGCGAACGCCCAAAGCCTTGCTGTGAAGCAGCAGCGAAGGGCAGTTCGTGCCAGCTGAAAACCTCTACAAACGTGTAGCAGTAGTTGCTAAATCAGAGTCGGATCTGTAGGCTGCTGTGGCTGCCTGCCTTAGCCTACTATTCCCAGGACAGAGGGAGAGCCCCGCATAGAGCGAAAGCCTCTTTGCCCGGGCATCCCTTCTGGGAAGGCCCAGCTTTCTTTGGGAAATCAAAGTCAGGTCTGAGGGACGCTGCTGCTGCTTGCTTGAGCTGGTCTCCCCTGCACGTTGTAATAAACCCGCATGGAGCGAAATCCTCTATGCGCAGGCATCCTCTCTGGGAAAGCATAGCATTTGTTGGGAAATCAGAATCGGGTTTGTGGGAAGCTGCTGCTTCTTGCCGGAGCTAGTCTGCTCAGGACAGTGGAAGATACCCGCATGGAGCGAAATTCTCTTTCACCTAGCATCGCCTCTGCCTGAGAGAGAAGCGTGGTTGCACCTCTGGAAAGGACCTTAAGGAAAGGGACACGTCTGTCACCGTGTTCCCCAAAGGCAAGTATGAGGAAGGTTCAGAACGCTGCAACGGGCGAATAGAACGAGCCGTTGGCTTTATGTCAGAAAACGGTGCGAAGCAGGAGAGAAGGCACTGGCAGGTGCAGCGGGACGGTTGCAAGACAAGTGTCTCCAGTTCCCTGTCAGAGCCATGGAGGCCAGGCTGCTAAGGAGACACGAGAGGAAGACTAGGGCAGGCACGCGTGCTCCACTCTGAGGGAGGAGTCTGGGCAGAAGGCAGGCCTGTCCTGTGTCTCTGGTCCCAAGGGGACAGCGTCTCCTTGAACACCTGTGCCTAGGGCAGACTTGGGCTTGCCACCAGGCCCCATAGCCGCAACTCGCAGCAACAGCTCCCTGGAGGACCGGGCAGTCCGATGCCGTCTTCCTCCAAGATGTGACAACGTTGGTGGTGGCAGGGCGTGTGCCGGGGAAGTGATGGGGACAGTGTGCAGGGTTCATGTCCACTCCCTCTCCTGTGGGGAAGGCACTGGCCTAGTCCCCGATTCCGCCTGAGCGCCAGTAGAAAAGGCCTAGCCTGCCTATGCCAGGACATGGAAGTGAGCATGGAGTGCCATCCTAAGCCACGCACGCTGCTGTTGCTTTCTAACTGTGCCTGCTTAGTTCGGCTTGGCAGGGTGAACGCGGGGCGCGAACAGGGAGCCCGGGAAAGCGAGGCCCAAGAGGCACTAGCTCTCCCGCAGCGCTTCATCTTTGAAGTGACAGAGCGAACGCCCAAAGCCTTGCTGTGAAGCAGCAGCGAAGGGCAGTTCGTGCCAGCTGAAAACCTCTACAAACGTGTAGCAGTAGTTGCTAAATCAGAGTCGGATCTGTAGGCTGCTGTGGCTGCCTGCCTTAGCCTACTATTTCCAGGACAGAGGGAGAGCCCCACATAGAGCGAAAGCCTCTTTGCCCGGGCTCCCTTCTGGGAAGGCCCAGCTTTCTTTGGGAAATCAAAGTCAGGTCTGAGGGACGCTGCTGCTGCTTGCTTGAGCTGGTTCTCCCCTGCACGTTGTAATAAACCCGCATGGAGAGAAATCCTCTATGCGCAGGCATCCTCTCTGGGAAAGCATAGCATTTGTTGGGAAATCAGAATCGGGTTTGTGGGAAGCTGCTGCTTCTTGCCGGAGCTAGTCTTCTCAGGACAGTGGAAGATACCCGCATGGAGCGAAATTCTCTTTCACCTAGCATCCCCTCTGCCTGAGAGAGAAGCGTGGTTGCACCTCTGGAAAGGACCTTAAGGAAAGGGACACGTCTGTCACCGTGTTCCCCAAAGGCAAGTATGAGGAAGGTGCAGAACGCTGCAACGGGCGAATAGAACGAGCCGTTGGCTTTATATCAGAAAACGGTGCGAAGCAGGAGAGAGGCACTGGCAGGTGCAGCGGGACGGTTGCAAGACAAGTGTCACCAGTTCCCTGTCAGAGCCATGGAGGCCAGGCTGCTAAGGAGACACGAGAGGAAGACTAGGGCAGGCACGCGTGCTCCACTCTAAGGGAGGTGTCTGGGCAGAAGGCAGGCCTGTCCTGTGTCTCTGGTCCCAAGGGGACAGCGTCTCCTTGAACACCTGTGCCTAGGGCAGACTTGGGCTTGCCACCAGGCCCCATAGCCGCAACTCGCAGCAACAGCTCCCTGGAGGACCGGGCAGTCCGATGCCGTCTTCCTCCAAGATGTGACAACGTTGGTGGTGGCAGGGCGTGTGCCGGGGAAGGGATGGGGACAGTGTGCAGGGTTCATGTCCACTCCCTCTCCTGTGGGGAAGGCACTGGCCTAGTCCCCGATTCCGCCTGAGCGCCAGTAGAAAAGGCCTAGCCTGCCTATGCCAGGACATGGAAGTGAACATGGAGTGCCATCCTAAGCCACGCACGCTGCTGTTGCTTTGTGACTGTGCCTGCTTAGTTCGGCTTGGCAGGGTGAACGCGGGGCGCGAACAGGGAGCCCGGGAAAGCGAGGCCCAAGAGGCACTAGCTCTCCCGCAGCTCTTCATCTTTGAAGTGACAGAGCGAACGCCCAAAGCCTTGCTGTGAAGCAGCAGCGAAGGGCAGTTCGTGCCAGCTGAAAACCTCTACAAACGTGTAGCAGTAGTTGCTAAATCAGAGTCGGATCTGTAGGCTGCTGTGGCTGCCTGCCTTAGCCTACTATTCCCAGGACAGAGGGAGAGCCCCGCATAGAGCGAAAGCCTCTTTGCCCGGGCATCCCTTCTGGGAAGGCCCAGCTTTCTTTGGGAAATCAAAGTCAGGTCTGAGGGACGCTGCTGCTGCTTGCTTGAGCTGGTCTCCCCTGCACGTTGTAATAAACCCGCATGGAGCGAAATCCTCTATGCACAGGCATCCTCTCTGGGAAAGCATAGCATTTGTTGGGAAATCAGAATCGGGTTTGTGGGAAGCTGCTGCTTCTTGCCGGAGCTAGTCTGCTCAGGACAGTGGAAGATACCCGCATGGAGCGAAATTCTCTTTCACCTAGCATCGCCTCTGCCTGAGAGAGAAGCGTGGTTGCACCTCTGGAAAGGACCTTAAGGAAAGGGACACGTCTGTCACCGTGTTCCCCAAAGGCAAGTATGAGGAAGGTTCAGAACGCTGCAACGGGCGAATAGAACGAGCCGTTGGCTTTATGTCAGAAAACGGTGCGAAGCAGGAGAGAAGGCACTGGCAGGTGCAGCGGGACGGTTGCAAGACAAGTGTCACCAGTTCCCTGTCAGAGCCATGGAGGCCAGGCTGCTAAGGAGACACGAGAGGAAGACTAGGGCAGGCACGCGTGCTCCACTCTAAGGGAGGTGTCTGGGCAGAAGGCAGGCCTGTCCTGTGTCTCTGGTCCCAAGGGGACAGCGTCTCCTTGAACACCTGTGCCTAGGGCAGACTTGGGCTTGCCACCAGGCCCCATAGCCGCAACTCGCAGCAACAGCTCCCTGGAGGACCGGGCATTCCGATGCCGTCTTCCTCCAAGATGTGACAACGTTGGTGGTGGCAGGGCGTGTGCCGGGGAAGGGATGGGGACATTGTGCAGGGTTCATGTCCACTCCCTCTCCTGTGGGGAAGGCACTGGCCTAGTCCCCGATTCCGCCTGAGCGCCAGTAGAAAAGGCCTAGCCTGCCTATGCCAGGACATGGAAGTGAACATGGAGTGCCATCCTAAGCCACGCACGCTGCTGTTGCTTTGTGACTGTGCCTGCTTAGTTCGGCTTGGCAGGGTGAACGCGGGGCGCGAACAGGGAGCCCGGGAAAGCGAGGCCCAAGAGGCACTAGCTCTCCCGCAGCTCTACATCTTTGAAGTGACAGAGCGAACGCCCAAAGCCTTGCTGTGAAGCAGCAGCGAAGGGCAGTTCGTGCCAGCTGAAAACCTCTACAAACGTGTAGCAGTAGTTGCTAAATCAGAGTCGGATCTGTAGGCTGCTGTGGCTGCCTGCCTTAGCCTACTATTCCCAGGACAGAGGGAGAGCCCCGCATAGAGCGAAAGCCTCTTTGCCCGGGCATCCCTTCTGGGAAGGCCCAGCTTTCTTTGGGAAATCAAAGTCAGGTCTGAGGGACGCTGCTGCTGCTTGCTTGAGCTGGTCTCCCCTGCACGTTGTAATAAACCCGCATGGAGCGAAATCCTCTATGCGCAGGCATCCTCTCTGGGAAAGCATAGCATTTGTTGGGAAATCAGAATCGGGTTTGTGGGAAGCTGCTGCTTCTTGCCGGAGCTAGTCTGCTCAGGACAGTGGAAGATACCCGCATGGAGCGAAATTCTCTTTCACCTAGCATCCCCTCTGCCTGAGAGAGAAGCGTGGTTGCACCTCTGGAAAGGACCTTAAGGAAAGGGACACGTCTGTCACCGTGTTCCCCAAAGGCAAGTATGAGGAAGGTGCAGAACGCTGCAACGGGCGAATAGAACGAGCCGTTGGCTTTATGTCAGAAAACGGTGCGAAGCAGGAGAGAAGGCACTGGCAGGTGCAGCGGGACGGTTGCAAGACAAGTGTCTCCAGTTCCCTGTCAGAGCCATGGAGGCCAGGCTGCTAAGGAGACACGAGAGGAAGACTAGGGCAGGCACGCGTGCTCCACTCTGAGGGAGGAGTCTGGGCAGAAGGCAGGCCTGTCCTGTGTCTCTGGTCCCAAGGGGACAGCGTCTCCTTGAACACCTGTGCCTAGGGCAGACTTGGGCTTGCCACCAGGCCCCATAGCCGCAACTCGCAGCAACAGCTCCCTGGAGGACCGGGCAGTCCGATGCCGTCTTCCTCCAAGATGTGACAACGTTGGTGGTGGCAGGGCGTGTGCCGGGGAAGTGATGGGGACAGTGTGCAGGGTTCATGTCCACTCCCTCTCCTGTGGGGAAGGCACTGGCCTAGTCCCCGATTCCGCCTGAGCGCCAGTAGAAAAGGCCTAGCCTGCCTATGCCAGGACATGGAAGTGAACATGGAGTGCCATCCTAAGCCACGCACGCTGCTGTTGCTTTGTGACTGTGCCTGCTTAGTTCGGCTTGGCAGGGTGAACGCGGGGCGCGAACAGGGAGCCCGGGAAAGCGAGGCCCAAGAGGCACTAGCTCTCCCGCAGCTCTACATCTTTGAAGTGACAGAGCGAACGCCCAAAGCCTTGCTGTGAAGCAGCAGCGAAGGGCAGTTCGTGCCAGCTGAAAACCTCTACAAACGTGTAGCAGTAGTTGCTAAATCAGAGTCGGATCTGTAGGCTGCTGTGGCTGCCTGCCTTAGCCTACTATTCCCAGGACAGAGGGAGAGCCCCGCATAGAGCGAGAGCCTCTTTGCCCGGGCATCCCTTCTGGGAAGGCCCAGCTTTCTTTGGGAAATCAAAGTCAGGTCTGAGGGACGCTGTTGCTGCTTGCTTGAGCTGGTCTCCCCTGCACGTTGTAATAAACCCGCATGGAGCGAAATCCTCTATGCGCAGGCATCCTCTCTGGGAAAGCGTAGCATTTGTTGGGAAATCAGAATCGGGTTTGTGGGAAGCTGCTGCTTCTTGCCGGAGCTAGTCTGCTCAGGACAGTGGAAGATACCCGCATGGAGCGAAATTCTCTTTCACCTAGCATCCCCTCTGCCTGAGAGAGAAGCGTGGTTGCACCTCTGGAAAGGACCTTAAGGAAAGGGACACGTCTGTCACCGTGTTCCCCAAAGGCAAGTATGAGGAAGGTGCGGAACGCTGCAACGGGCGAATAGAACGAGCCGTTGGCTTTATGTCAGAAAACGGTGCGAAGCAGGAGAGAAGGCACTGGCAGGTGCAGCGGGACGGTTGCAAGACAAGTGTCACCAGTTCCCTGTCAGAGCCATGGAGGCCAGGCTGCTAAGGAGACACGAGAGGAAGACTAGGGCAGGCACGCGTGCTCCACTCTAAGGGAGGTGTCTGGGCAGAAGGCAGGCCTGTCCTGTGTCTCTGGTCCCAAGGGGACAGCGTCTCCTTGAACACCTGTGCCTAGGGCAGACTTGGGCTTGCCACCAGGCCCCATAACCGCAACTTGCAGCAACAGCTCCCTGGAGGACCGGGCAGTCCGATGCCGTCTTCCTCCAAGATGTGACAACGTTGGTGGTGGCAGGGCGTGTGCCGGGGAAGGAATGGGGACAGTGTGCAGGGTTCATGTCCACTCCCTCTCCTGTGGGGAAGGCACTGGCCTAGTCCCCGATTCCGCCTGAACGCCAGTAGAAAAGGCCTAGCCTGCCTATGCCAGGACATGGAAGTGAGCATGGAGTGCCATCCTAAGCCACGCACGCTGCTGTTGCTTTGTGACTGTGCCTGCTTAGTTCGGCTTGGCAGGGTGAACGCGGGGCGCGAACAGGGAGCCCGGGAAAGCGAGGCCCAAGAGGCACTAGCTCTCCCGCAGCTCTTCATCTTTGAAGTGACAGAGCGAACGCCCAAAGCCTTGCTGTGAAGCAACAGCGAAGGGCAGTTCGTGCCAGCTGAAAACCTCTACAAACGTGTAGCAGTAGTTGCTAAATCAGAGTCGGATCTGTAGGCTGCTGTGGCTGCCTGCCTTAGCCTACTATTCCCAGGACAGAGGGAGAGCCCCACATAGAGCGAAAGCCTCTTTGCCCGGGCTCCCTTCTGGGAAGGCCCAGCTTTCTTTGGGAAATCAAAGTCAGGTCTGAGGGACGCTGCTGCTGCTTGCTTGAGCTGGTCTCCCCTGCACGTTGTAATAAACCCGCATGGAGCGAAATCCTCTATGCGCAGGCATCCTCTCTGGGAAAGCATAGCATTTGTTGGGAAATCAGAATCGGGTTTGTGGGAAGCTGCTGCTTCTTGCCGGAGCTAGTCTGCTCAGGACAGTGGAAGATACCCGCATGGAGCGAAATTCTCTTTCACCTAGCATCCCCTCTGCCTGAGAGAGAAGCGTGGTTGCACCTCTGGAAAGGACCTTAAGGAAAGGGACACGTCTGTCACCGTGTTCCCCAAAGGCAAGTATGAGGAAGGTGCGGAACGCTGCAACGGGCGAATAGAACGAGCCGTTGGCTTTATGTCAGAAAACGGTGCGAAGCAGGAGAGAAGGCACTGGCAGGTGCAGCGGGACGGTTGCAAGACAAGTGTCACCAGTTCCCTGTCAGAGCCATGGAGGCCAGGCTGCTAAGGAGACACGAGAGGAAGACTAGGGCAGGCACGCGTGCTCCACTCTGAGGGAGGAGTCTGGGCAGAAGGCAGGCCTGTCCTGTGTCTCTGGTCCCAAGGGGACAGCGTCTCCTTGAACACCTGTGCCTAGGGCAGACTTGGGCTTGCCACCAGGCCCCATAGCCGCAACTCGCAGCAACAGCTCCCTGGAGGACCGGGCAGTCCGATGCCGTCTTCCTCCAAGATGTGACAACGTTGGTGGTGGCAGGGCGTGTGCCGGGGAAGGAATGGGGACAGTGTGCAGGGTTCATGTCCACTCCCTCTCCTGTGGGAAAGGCACTGGCCTAGTCCCCGATTCCGCCTGAGCGCCAGTAGAAAAGGCCTAGCCTGCCTATGCCAGGACATGGAAGTGAGCATGGAGTGCCATCCTAAGCCACGCACGCTGCTGTTGCTTTGTGACTGTGCCTGCTTAGTTCGGCTTGGCAGGGTGAACGCGGGGCGCGAACAGGGAGCCCGGGAAAGCGAGGCCCAAGAGGCACTAGCTCTCCCGCAGCGCTTCATCTTTGAAGTGACAGAGCGAACGCCCAAAGCCTTGCTGTGAAGCAGCAGCGAAGGGCAGTTCGTGCCAGCTGAAAACCTCTACAAACGTGTAGCAGTAGTTGCTAAATCAGAGTCGGATCTGTAGGCTGCTGTGGCTGCCTGCCTTAGCCTACTATTCCCAGGACAGAGGGAGAGCCCCGCATAGAGCGAAAGCCTCTTTGCCCGGGCATCCCTTCTGGGAAGGCCCAGCTTTCTTTGGGAAATCAAAGTCAGGTCTGAGGGACGCTGCTGCTGCTTGCTTGAGCTGGTCTCCCCTGCACGTTGTAATAAACCCGCATGGAGCGAAATCCTCTATGCACAGGCATCCTCTCTGGGAAAGCATAGCATTTGTTGGGAAATCAGAATCGGGTTTGTGGGAAGCTGCTGCTTCTTGCCGGAGCTAGTCTGCTCAGGACAGTGGAAGATACCCGCATGGAGCGAAATTCTCTTTCACCTAGCATCGCCTCTGCCTGAGAGAGAAGCGTGGTTGCACCTCTGGAAAGGACCTTAAGGAAAGGGACACGTCTGTCACCGTGTTCCCCAAAGGCAAGTATGAGGAAGGTTCAGAACGCTGCAACGGGCGAATAGAACGAGCCGTTGGCTTTATGTCAGAAAACGGTGCGAAGCAGGAGAGAAGGCACTGGCAGGTGCAGCGGGACGGTTGCAAGACAAGTGTCACCAGTTCCCTGTCAGAGCCATGGAGGCCAGGCTGCTAAGGAGACACGAGAGGAAGACTAGGGCAGGCACGCGTGCTCCACTCTAAGGGAGGTGTCTGGGCAGAAGGCAGGCCTGTCCTGTGTCTCTGGTCCCAAGGGGACAGCGTCTCCTTGAACACCTGTGCCTAGGGCAGACTTGGGCTTGCCACCAGGCCCCATAGCCGCAACTCGCAGCAACAGCTCCCTGGAGGACCGGGCATTCCGATGCCGTCTTCCTCCAAGATGTGACAACGTTGGTGGTGGCAGGGCGTGTGCCGGGGAAGGGATGGGGACATTGTGCAGGGTTCATGTCCACTCCCTCTCCTGTGGGGAAGGCACTGGCCTAGTCCCCGATTCCGCCTGAGCGCCAGTAGAAAAGGCCTAGCCTGCCTATGCCAGGACATGGAAGTGAACATGGAGTGCCATCCTAAGCCACGCACGCTGCTGTTGCTTTGTGACTGTGCCTGCTTAGTTCGGCTTGGCAGGGTGAACGCGGGGCGCGAACAGGGAGCCCGGGAAAGCGAGGCCCAAGAGGCACTAGCTCTCCCGCAGCTCTACATCTTTGAAGTGACAGAGCGAACGCCCAAAGCCTTGCTGTGAAGCAGCAGCGAAGGGCAGTTCGTGCCAGCTGAAAACCTCTACAAACGTGTAGCAGTAGTTGCTAAATCAGAGTCGGATCTGTAGGCTGCTGTGGCTGCCTACCTTAGCCTAATATTCCCAGGACAGAGGGAGAGCCCCGCATAGAGCGAAAGCCTCTTTGCCCGGGCATCCCTTCTGGGAAGGCCCAGCTTTCTTTGGGAAATCAAAGTCAGGTCTGAGGGACGCTGCTGCTGCTTGCTTGAGCTGGTCTCCCCTGCACGTTGTAATAAACCCGCATGGAGCGAAATCCTCTATGCGCAGGCATCCTCTCTGGGAAAGCATAGCATTTGTTGGGAAATCAGAATCGGGTTTGTGGGAAGCTGCTGCTTCTTGCCGGAGCTAGTCTGCTCAGGACAGTGGAAGATACCCGCATGGAGCGAAATTCTCTTTCACCTAGCATCCCCTCTGCCTGAGAGAGAAGCGTGGTTGCACCTCTGGAAAGGACCTTAAGGAAAGGGACACGTCTGTCACCGTGTTCCCCAAAGGCAAGTATGAGGAAGGTGCAGAACGCTGCAACGGGCGAATAGAACGAGCCGTTGGCTTTATGTCAGAAAACGGTGCGAAGCAGGAGAGAAGGCACTGGCAGGTGCAGCGGGACGGTTGCAAGACAAGTGTCTCCTGTTCCCTGTCAGAGCCATGGAGGCCAGGCTGCTAAGGAGACACGAGAGGAAGACTAGGGCAGGCACGCGTGCTCCACTCTGAGGGAGGAGTCTGGGCAGAAGGCAGGCCTGTCCTGTGTCTCTGGTCCCAAGGGGACAGCGTCTCCTTGAACACCTGTGCCTAGGGCAGACTTGGGCTTGCCACCAGGCCCCATAGCCGCAACTCGCAGCAACAGCTCCCTGGAGGACCGGGCAGTCCGATGCCGTCTTCCTCCAAGATGTGACAACGTTGGTGGTGGCAGGGCGTGTGCCGGGGAAGTGATGGGGACAGTGTGCAGGGTTCATGTCCACTCCCTCTCCTGTGGGGAAGGCACTGGCCTAGTCCCCGATTCCGCCTGAGCGCCAGTAGAAAAGGCCTAGCCTGCCTATGCCAGGACATGGAAGTGAACATGGAGTGCCATCCTAAGCCACGCACGCTGCTGTTGCTTTGTGACTGTGCCTGCTTAGTTCGGCTTGGCAGGGTGAACGCGGGGCGCGAACAGGGAGCCCGGGAAAGCGAGGCCCAAGAGGCACTAGCTCTCCCGCAGCTCTACATCTTTGAAGTGACAGAGCGAACGCCCAAAGCCTTGCTGTGAAGCAGCAGCGAAGGGCAGTTCGTGCCAGCTGAAAACCTCTACAAACGTGTAGCAGTAGTTGCTAAATCAGAGTCGGATCTGTAGGCTGCTGTGGCTGCCTGCCTTAGCCTACTATTCCCAGGACAGAGGGAGAGCCCCGCATAGAGCGAGAGCCTCTTTGCCCGGGCATCCCTTCTGGGAAGGCCCAGCTTTCTTTGGGAAATCAAAGTCAGGTCTGAGGGACGCTGTTGCTGCTTGCTTGAGCTGGTCTCCCCTGCACGTTGTAATAAACCCGCATGGAGCGAAATCCTCTATGCGCAGGCATCCTCTCTGGGAAAGCGTAGCATTTGTTGGGAAATCAGAATCGGGTTTGTGGGAAGCTGCTGCTTCTTGCCGGAGCTAGTCTGCTCAGGACAGTGGAAGATACCCGCATGGAGCGAAATTCTCTTTCACCTAGCATCCCCTCTGCCTGAGAGAGAAGCGTGGTTGCACCTCTGGAAAGGACCTTAAGGAAAGGGACACGTCTGTCACCGTGTTCCCCAAAGGCAAGTATGAGGAAGGTGCGGAACGCTGCAACGGGCGAATAGAACGAGCCGTTGGCTTTATGTCAGAAAACGGTGCGAAGCAGGAGAGAAGGCACTGGCAGGTGCAGCGGGACGGTTGCAAGACAAGTGTCACCAGTTCCCTGTCAGAGCCATGGAGGCCAGGCTGCTAAGGAGACACGAGAGGAAGACTAGGGCAGGCACGCGTGCTCCACTCTAAGGGAGGTGTCTGGGCAGAAGGCAGGCCTGTCCTGTGTCTCTGGTCCCAAGGGGACAGCGTCTCCTTGAACACCTGTGCCTAGGGCAGACTTGGGCTTGCCACCAGGCCCCATAACCGCAACTTGCAGCAACAGCTCCCTGGAGGACCGGGCAGTCCGATGCCGTCTTCCTCCAAGATGTGACAACGTTGGTGGTGGCAGGGCGTGTGCCGGGGAAGGAATGGGGACAGTGTGCAGGGTTCATGTCCACTCCCTCTCCTGTGGGGAAGGCACTGGCCTAGTCCCCGATTCCGCCTGAACGCCAGTAGAAAAGGCCTAGCCTGCCTATGCCAGGACATGGAAGTGAGCATGGAGTGCCATCCTAAGCCACGCACGCTGCTGTTGCTTTGTGACTGTGCCTGCTTAGTTCGGCTTGGCAGGGTGAACGCGGGGCGCGAACAGGGAGCCCGGGAAAGCGAGGCCCAAGAGGCACTAGCTCTCCCGCAGCTCTTCATCTTTGAAGTGACAGAGCGAACGCCCAAAGCCTTGCTGTGAAGCAGCAGCGAAGGGCAGTTCGTGCCAGCTGAAAACCTCTACAAACGTGTAGCAGTAGTTGCTAAATCAGAGTCGGATCTGTAGGCTGCTGTGGCTGCCTGCCTTAGCCTACTCTTCCCAGGACAGAGGGAGAGCCCCGCATAGAGCGAAAGCCTCTTTGCCCCGGCATCCCTTCTGGGAAGGCCCAGCTTTCTTTGGGAAATCAAAGTCAGGTCTGAGGGACGCTGCTGCTGCTTGCTTGAGCTGGTCTCCCCTGCACGTTGTAATAAACCCGCATGGAGCGAAATCCTCTATGCGCAGGCATCCTCTCTGGGAAAGCATAGCATTTGTTGGGAAATCAGAATCGGGTTTGTGGGAAGCTGCTGCTTCTTGCCGGAGCTAGTCTGCTCAGGACAGTGGAAGATACCCGCATGGAGCGAAATTCTCTTTCACCTAGCATCCCCTCTGCCTGAGAGAGAAGCGTGGTTGCACCTCTGGAAAGGACCTTAAGGAAAGGGACACGTCTGTCACCGTGTTCCCCAAAGGCAAGTATGAGGAAGGTGCAGAACGCTGCAACGGGCGAATAGAACGAGCCGTTGGCTTTATGTCAGAAAACGGTGCGAAGCAGGAGAGAAGGCACTGGCAGGTGCAGCGGGACGGTTGCAAGACAAGTGTCACCAGTTCCCTGTCAGAGCCATGGAGGCCAGGCTGCTAAGGAGACACGAGAGGAAGACTAGGGCAGGCACGCGTGCTCCACTCTGAGGGAGGAGTCTGGGCAGAAGGCAGGCCTGTCCTGTGTCTCTGGTCCCAAGGGGACAGCGTCTCCTTGAACACCTGTGCCTAGGGCAGACTTGGGCTTGCCACCAGGCCCCATAGCCGCAACTCGCAGCAACAGCTCCCTGGAGGACCGGGCAGTCCGATGCCGTCTTCCTCCAAGATGTGACAACGTTGGTGGTGGCAGGGCGTGTGCCGGGGAAGGAATGGGGACAGTGTGCAGGGTTCATGTCCACTCCCTCTCTTGTGGGGAAGGCACTGGCCTAGTCCCCGATTCCGCCTGAGCGCCAGTAGAAAAGGCCTAGCCTGCCTATGCCAGGACATGGAAGTGAACATGGAGTGCCATCCTAAGCCACGCACGCTGCTGTTGCTTTGTGACTGTGCCTGCTTAGTTCGGCTTGGCAGGGTGAACGCGGGGCGCGAACAGGGAGCCCGGGAAAGCGAGGCCCAAGAGGCACTAGCTCTCCCGCAGCTCTACATCTTTGAAGTGACAGAGCGAACGCCCAAAGCCTTGCTGTGAAGCAGCAGCGAAGGGCAGTTCGTGCCAGCTGAAAACCTCTACAAACGTGTAGCAGTAGTTGCTAAATCAGAGTCGGATCTGTAGGCTGCTGTGGCTGCCTGCCTTAGCCTACTATTCCCAGGACAGAGGGAGAGCCCCGCATAGAGCGAAAGCCTCTTTGCCCGGGCATCCCTTCTGGGAAGGCCCAGCTTTCTTTGGGAAATCAAAGTCAGGTCTGAGGGACGCTGCTGCTGCTTGCTTGAGCTGGTCTCCCCTGCACGTTGTAATAAACCCGCATGGAGCGAAATCCTCTATGCGCAGGCATCCTCTCTGGGAAAGCATAGCATTTGTTGGGAAATCAGAATCGGGTTTGTGGGAAGCTGCTGCTTCTTGCCGGAGCTAGTCTGCTCAGGACAGTGGAAGATACCCGCATGGAGCGAAATTCTCTTTCACCTAGCATCCCCTCTGCCTGAGAGAGAAGCGTGGTTGCACCTCTGGAAAGGACCTTAAGGAAAGGGACACGTCTGTCACCGTGTTCCCCAAAGGCAAGTATGAGGAAGGTGCAGAACGCTGCAACGGGCGAATAGAACGAGCCGTTGGCTTTATGTCAGAAAACGGTGCGAAGCAGGAGAGAAGGCACTGGCAGGTGCAGCGGGACGGTTGCAAGACAAGTGTCTCCAGTTCCCTGTCAGAGCCATGGAGGCCAGGCTGCTAAGGAGACACGAGAGGAAGACTAGGGCAGGCACGCGTGCTCACTCTGAGGGAGGAGTCTGGGCAGAAGGCAGGCCTGTCCTGTGTCTCTGGTCCCAAGGGGACAGCGTCTCCTTGAACACCTGTGCCTAGGGCAGACTTGGGCTTGCCACCAGGCCCCATAGCCGCAACTCGCAGCAACAGCTCCCTGGAGGACCGGGCAGTCCGATGCCGTCTTCCTCCAAGATGTGACAACGTTGGTGGTGGCAGGGCGTGTGCCGGGGAAGGGATGGGGATAGTGTGCAGGGTTCATGTCCACTCCCTCTCCTGTGGGGAAGGCACTGGCCTAGTCCCCGATTCCGCCTGAGTGCCAGTAGAAAAGGCCTAGCCTGCCTATGCCAGGACATGGAAGTGAACATGGAGTGCCATCCTAAGCCACGCACGCTGCTGTTGCTTTGTGACTGTGCCTGCTTAGTTCGGCTTGGCAGGGTGAACGCGGGGCGCGAACAGGGAGCCCGGGAAAGCGAGGCCCAAGAGGCACTAGCTCTCCCGCAGCTCTACATCTTTGAAGTGACAGAGCGAACGCCCAAAGCCTTGCTGTGAAGCAGCAGCGAAGGGCAGTTCGTGCCAGCTGAAAACCTCTACAAACGTGTAGCAGTAGTTGCTAAATCAGAGTCGGATCTGTAGGCTGCTGTGGCTGCCTGCCTTAGCCTACTATTCCCAGGACAGAGGGAGAGCCCCGCATAGAGCGAAAGCCTCTTTGCCCGGGCATCCCTTCTGGGAAGGCCCAGCTTTCTTTGGGAAATCAAAGTCAGGTCTGAGGGACGCTGCTGCTGCTTGCTTGAGCTGGTCTCCCCTGCACGTTGTAATAAACCCGCATGGAGCGAAATCCTCTATGCGCAGGCATCCTCTCTGGGAAAGCATAGCATTTGTTGGGAAATCAGAATCGGGTTTGTGGGAAGCTGCTGCTTCTTGCCGGAGCTAGTCTGCTCAGAACAGTGGAAGATACCCGCATGGAGCGAAATTCTCTTTCACCTAGCATCCCCTCTGCCTGAGAGAGAAGCGTGGTTGCACCTCTGGATAGGACCTTAAGGAAAGGGACACGTCTGTCACCGTGTTCCCCAAAGGCAAGTATGAGGAAGGTGCAGAACGCTGCAACGGGCGAATAGAACGAGCCGTTGGCTTTATGTCAGAAAACGGTGCGAAGCAGGAGAGAAGGCACTGGCAGGTGCAGCGGGACGGTTGCAAGACAAGTGTCACCAGTTCCCTGTCAGAGCCATGGAGGTCAGGCTGCTAAGGAGACACGAGAGGAAGACTAGGGCAGGCACGCTTGCTCCACTCTAAGGGAGGAGTCTGGGCAGAAGGCAGGCCTGTCCTGTGTCTCTGGTCCCAAGGGGACAGCGTCTCCTTGAACACCTGTGCCTAGGGCAGACTTGGGCTTGCCACCAGGCCCCATAGCCGCAACTCGCAGCAACAGCTCCCTGGAGGACCGGGCAGTCCGATGCCGTCTTCCTCCAAGATGTGACAACGTTGGTGGTGGCAGGGCGAGTGCCGGGGAAGGAATGGGGACAGTGTGCAGGGTTCATGTCCACTCCCTCTCCTGTGGGGAAGGCACTGGCCTAGTCCCCGATTCCGCCTGAGCGCCAGTAGAAAAGGCCTAGCCTGCCTATGCCAAGACATGGAAGTGAGCATGGAGTGCAGTCCTAAGCCACGCACGCTGCTGTTGCTTTGTGACTGTGCCTGCTTAGTTCGGCTTGGCAGGGTGAACGCGGGGCGCGAACAGGGAGCCCGGGAAAGCGAGGCCCAAGAGGCACTAGCTCTCCCGCAGCTCTTCATCTTTGAAGTGACAGAGCGAACGCCCAAAGCCTTGCTGTGAAGCAGCAGCGAAGGGCAGTTCGTGCCAGCTGCAAACCTCTACAAACGTGTAGCAGTAGTTGCTAAATCAGAGTCGGATCTGTAGGCTGCTGTGGCTGCCTGCCTTAGCCTACTCTTCCCAGGACAGAGGGAGAGCCCCGCATAGAGCGAAAGCCTCTTTGCCCGGGCATCCCTTCTGGGAAGGCCCAGCTTTCTTTGGGAAATCAAAGTCAGGTCTGAGGGACGCTGCTGCTGCTTGCTTGAGCTGGTCTCCCCTGCACGTTGTAATAAACCCGCATGGAGCGAAATCCTCTATGCGCAGGCATCCTCTCTGGGAAAGCATAGCATTTGTTGGGAAATCAGAATCGGGTTTGTGGGAAGCTGCTGCTTCTTGCCGGAGCTAGTCTGCTCAGGACAGTGGAAGATACCCGCATGGAGCGAAATTCTCTTTCACCTAGCATCCCCTCTGCCTGAGATAGAAGCGTGGTTGCACCTCTGGAAAGGACCTTAAGGAAAGGGACACATCTGTCACCGTGTTCCCCAAAGGCAAGTATGAGGAAGGTGCAGAACGCTGCAACGGGCGAATAGAACGAGCCGTTGGCTTTATGTCAGAAAACGGTGCGAAGCAGGAGAGAAGGCAGTGGCAGGTGGAGCGGGACGGTTGCAAGACAAGTGTCACCAGTTCCCTGTCAGAGCCATGGAGGCCAGGCTGCTAAGGAGACACGAGAGGAAGACTAGGGCAGGCACGGGTGCTCCACTCTGAGGGAGGAGTCTGGGCAGAAGGCAGGCCTGTCCTATGTCTCTGGTCCTAAGGGAACAGCGTCTCCTTGAACACCTGTGCCTAGGGCAGACTTGGGCTTGCCACCAGGCCCCATAGCCGCAACTCGCAGCAACAGCTCCCTGGAGGACCGGGCAGTCCGATGCCGTCTTCCTCCAAGATGTGACAACGTTGGTGGTGGCAGGGCGTGTGCCGGGGAAGGAATGGGGACAGTGTGCAGGGTTCATGTCCACTCCCTCTCCTGTGGGGAAGGCACTGGCCTAGTCCCCGATTCCGCCTGAGCGCCAGTAGAAAAGGCCTAGCCTGCCTATGCCAGGACATGGAAGTGAGCATGGAGTGCCATCCTAAGCCACGCACGCTGCTGTTGCTTTGTGACTGTGCCTGCTTAGTTCGGCTTGGCAGGGTGAACGCGGGGCGCGAACAGGGAGCCCGGGAAAGCGAGGCCCAAGAGGCACTAGCTCTCCCGCAGCTCTTCATCTTTGAAGTGACAGAGCGAACGCCCAAAGCCTTGCTGTGAAGCAGCAGCGAAGGGCAGTTCGTGCCAGCTGAAAACCTCTACAAACGTGTAGCAGTAGTTGCTAAATCAGAGTCGGATCTGTAGGCTGCTGTGGCTGCCTGCCTTAGCCTACTATTCCCAGGACAGAGGGAGAGCCCCGCATAGAACGAAAGCCTCTTTGCCCGGGCATCCCTTCTGGGAAGGCCCAGCTTTCTTTGGGAAATCAAAGTCAGGTCTGAGGGACGCTGCTGCTGCTTGCTTGAGCTGGTCTCCCCTGCACGTTGTAATAAACCCGCATGGAGCGAAATCCTCTATGCGCAGGCATCCTCTCTGGGAAAGCATAGCATTTGTTGGGAAATCAGAATCAGGTTTGTGGGAAGCTGCTGCTTCTTGCCGGAGGTAGTCTGCTCAGGACAGTGGGAGATACCCGCATGGAGCGAAATTCTCTTTCACCTAGCATCCCCTCTGCCTGAGAGAGAAGCGTGGTTGCACCTCTGGAAAGGACCTTAAGGAAAGGGACACGTCTGTCACCGTGTTCCCCAAAGGCAAGTATGAGGAAGGTGCGGAACGCTGCAACGGGCGAATAGAACGAGCCGTTGGCTTTATGTCAGAAAACGGTGCGAAGCAGGAGAGAAGGCACTGGCAGGTGCAGCGGGACGGTTGCAAGACAAGTGTCACCAGTTCCCTGTCAGAGCCATGGAGGCCAGGCTGCTAAGGAGACACGAGAGGAAGACTAGGGCAGGCACGCGTGCTCCACTCTGAGGGAGGAGTCTGGGCAGAAGGCAGGCCTGTCCTGTGTCTCTGGTCCCAAGGGGACAGCGTCTCCTTGAACACCTGTGCCTAGGGCAGACTTGGGCTTGCCACCAGGCCCCATAGCCGCAACTCGCAGCAACAGCTCCCTGGAGGACCGGGCAGTCCGATGCCGTCTTCCTCCAAGATGTGACAACGTTGGTGGTGGCAGGGCGTGTGCCGGGGAAGGAATGGGGACAGTGTGCAGGGTTCATGTCCACTCCCTCTCCTGTGGGGAAGGCACTGGCCTAGTCCCCGATTCCGCCTGAGCGCCAGTAGAAAAGGCCTAGCCTGCCTATGCCAGGACATGGAAGTGAGCATGGAGTGCCATCCTAAGCCACGCACGCTGCTGTTGCTTTGTGACTGTGCCTGCTTAGTTCGGCTTGGCAGGGTGAACGCGGGGCGCGAACAGGGAGCCCGGGAAAGCAAGGCCCAAGAGGCACTAGCTCTCCCGCAGCTCTTCATCTTTGAAGTGACAGAGCGAACGCCCAAAGCCTTGCTGTGAAGCAACAGCGAAGGGCAGTTTGTGCCAGCTGAAAACCTCTACAAACGTGTAGCAGTAGTTGCTAAATCAGAGTCGGATCTGTAGGCTGCTGTGGCTGCCTGCCTTAGCCTACTATTCCCAGGACAGAGGGAGAGCCCCACATAGAGCGAAAGCCTCTTTGCCCGGGCTCCCTTCTGGGAAGGCCCAGCTTTCTTTGGGAAATCAAAGTCAGGTCTGAGGGACGCTGCTGCTGCTTGCTTGAGCTGGTCTCCCCTGCACGTTGTAATAAACCCGCATGGAGCGAAATCCTCTATGCGCAGGCATCCTCTCTGGGAAAGCATAGCATTTGTTGGGAAATCAGAATCGGGTTTGTGGGAAGCTGCTGCTTCTTGCCGGAGCTAGTCTGCTCAGGACAGTGGAAGATACCCGCATGGAGCGAAATTCTCTTTCACCTAGCATCCCCTCTGCCTGAGAGAGAAGCGTGGTTGCACCTCTGGAAAGGACCTTAAGGAAAGGGACACGTCTGTCACCGTGTTCCCCAAAGGCAAGTATGAGGAAGGTGCGGAACGCTGCAACGGGCGAATAGAACGAGCCGTTGGCTTTATGTCAGAAAACGGTGCGAAGCAGGAGAGAAGGCACTGGCAGGTGCAGCGGGACGGTTGCAAGACAAGTGTCACCAGTTCCCTGTCAGAGCCATGGAGGCCAGGCTGCTAAGGAGACACGAGAGGAAGACTAGGGCAGGCACGCGTGCTCCACTCTAAGGGAGGAGTCTGGGCAGAAGGCAGGCCTGTCCTGTGTCTCTGGTCCCAAGGGGACAGCGTCTCCTTGAACACCTGTGCCTAGGGCAGACTTGGGCTTGCCACCAGGCCCCATAGCCGCAACTCGCAGCAACAGCTCCCTGGAGGACCGGGCAGTCCGATGCCGTCTTCCTCCAAGATGTGACAACGTTGGTGGTGGCAGGGCGTGTGCCGGGGAAGGAATGGGGACAGTGTGCAGGGTTCATGTCCACTCCCTCTCCTGTGGGGAAGGCACTGGCCTAGTCCCCGATTCCGCCTGAGCGCCAGTAGAAAAGGCCTAGCCTGCCTATGCCAGGACATGGAAGTGAGCATGGAGTGCCATCCTAAGCCACGCACGCTGCTGTTGCTTTGTGACTGTGCCTGCTTAGTTCGGCTTGTCAGGGTGAACGCGGGGCGCGAACAGGGAGCCCGGGAAAGCAAGGCCCAAGAGGCACTAGCTCTCCCGCAGCTCTTCATCTTTGAAGTGACAGAGCGAACGCCCAAAGCCTTGCTGTGAAGCAACAGCGAAGGGCAGTTCGTGCCAGCTGAAAACCTCTACAAACGTGTAGCAGTAGTTGCTAAATCAGAGTCGGATCTGTAGGCTGCTGTGGCTGCCTGCCTTAGCCTACTATTCCCAGGACAGAGGGAGAGCCCCGCATAGAGCGAAAGCCTCTTTGCCCGGGCTCCCTTCTGGGAAGGCCCAGCTTTCTTTGGAAAATCAAAGTCAGGTCTGAGGGACGCTGCTGCTGCTTGCTTGAGCTGGTCTCCCCTGCACGTTGTAATAAACCCGCATGGAGCGAAATCCTCTATGCGCAGGCATCCTCTCTGGGAAAGCATAGCATTTGTTGGGAAATCAGAATCGGGTTTGTGGGAAGCTGCTGCTTCTTGCCGGAGCTAGTCTGCTCAGGACAGTGGAAGATACCCGCATGGAGCGAAATTCTCTTTCACCTAGCATCCCCTCTGCCTGAGAGAGAAGCGTGGTTGCACCTCTGGAAAGGACCTTAAGGAAAGGGACACGTCTGTCACCGTGTTCCCCAAAGGCAAGTATGAGGAAGGTGCGGAACGCTGCAACGGGCGAATAGAACGAGCCGTTGGCTTTATGTCAGAAAACGGTGCGAAGCAGGAGAGAAGGCACTGGCAGGTGCAGCGGGACGGTTGCAAGACAAGTGTCACCAGTTCCCTGTCAGAGCCATGGAGGCCAGGCTGCTAAGGAGACACGAGAGGAAGACTAGGGCAGGCACGCGTGCTCCACTCTGAGGGAGGAGTCTGGGCAGAAGGCAGGCCTGTCCTGTGTCTCTGGTCCCAAGGGGACAGCGTCTCCTTGAACACCTGTGCCTAGGGCAGACTTGGGCTTGCCACCAGGCCCCATAGCCGCAACTCGCAGCAACAGCTCCCTGGAGGACCGGGCAGTCCGATGCCGTCTTCCTCCAAGATGTGACAACGTTGGTGGTGGCAGGGCGTGTGCCGGGGAAGGAATGGGGACAGTGTGCAGGGTTCATGTCCACTCCCTCTCCTGTGGGGAAGGCACTGGCCTAGTCCCCGATTCCGCCTGAGCGCCAGTAGAAAAGGCCTAGCCTGTATGCCAGGACATGGAAGTGAGCATGGAGTGCCATCCTAAGCCACGCACGCTGCTGTTGCTTTGTGACTGTGCCTGCTTAGTTCGGCTTGGCAGGGTGAACGCGGGGCGCGAACAGGGAGCCCGGGAAAGCGAGGCCCAAGAGGCACTAGCTCTCCCGCAGCTCTTCATCTTTGAAGTGACAGAGAGAACGCCCAAAGCCTTGCTGTGAAGCAGCAGCGAAGGGCAGTTCATGCCAGCTGAAAACCTCTACAAACGTGTAGCAGTAGTTGCTAAATCAGAGTCGGATCTGTAGGCTGCTGTGGCTGCCTGCCTTAGCCTACTATTCCCAGGACAGAGGGAGAGCCCCGCATCGAGCAAAAGCCTCTTTGCCCGGGCATCCCTTCTGGGAAGGCCCAGCTTTCTTTGGGAAATCAAAGTCAGGTCTGAGGGACGGTGCTGCTGCTTGCTTGAGCTGGTCTCCCCTGCACGTTGTAATAAACCCGCATGGAGCGAAATCCTCTATGCGCAGGCATCCTCTCTGGGAAAGCATAGCATTTGTTGGGAAATCAGAATCGGGTTTGTGGGAAGCTGCTGCTTCTTGCCGGAGCTAGTCTGCTCAGGACAGTGGAAGATACCCGCATGGAGCGAAATTCTCTTTCACCTAGCATCCCCTCTGCCTGAGAGAGAAGCGTGGTTGCACCTCTGGAAAGGACCTTAAGGAAAGGGACACATCTGTCACCGTGTTCCCCAAAGGCAAGTATGAGGAAGGTGCAGAACGCTGCAACGGGCGAATAGAACGAGCCGTTGGCTTTATGTCAGAAAACGGTGCGAAGCAGGAGAGAAGGCACTGGCAGGTGCAGCGGGACGGTTGCAAGACAAGTGTCACCAGTTCCCTGTCAGAGCCATGGAGGCCAGGCTGCTAAGGAGACACGAGAGGAAGACTAGGGCAGGCACGCGTGCTCCACTCTGAGGGAGGAGTCTGGGCAGAAGGCAGGCCTGTCCTATGTCTCTGGTCAAAAGGGAACAGCGTCTCCTTGAACACCTGTGCCTAGGGCAGACTTGGGCTTGCCACCAGGCCCCATAGCCGCAACTCGCAGCAACAGCTCCCTGGAGGACCGGGCAGTCCGATGCCGTCTTCCTCCAAGATGTGACAACGTTGGTGGTGGCAGGGCGTGTGCCGGGGAAGGAATGGGGACAGTGTGCAGGGTTCATGTCCACTCCCTATCCTGTGGGGAAGGCACTGGCCTAGTCCCCGATTCCGCCTGAGCGCCAGTAGAAAAGGCCTAGCCTGCCTATGCCAGGACATGGAAGTGAGCATGGAGTGCCATCCTAAGCCACGCACGCTGCTGTTGCTTTGTGACTGTGCCTGCTTCGTTTGGCTTGTCAGGGTGAACGCGGGGCGCGAACAGGGATCCCGGGAATGCAAGGCCCAAGAGGCACTAGCTCTCCCGCAGCTCTTCATTTTTGAAGTGACAGAGCGAACGCCGAAAGCCTTGCTGTGAAGCAGCAGCGAAGGGCAGTTCGTGCCAGCTGAAAACCTCTACAAACGTGTAGCAGTAGTTGCTAAATCAGAGTCGGATCTGTAGGCTGCTGTGGCTGCCTGCCTTAGCCTACTCTTCCCTGGACAGAGGGAGAGCCCCGCATACAGAGAAAGCCTCTTTGCCCGGGCATCCCTTCTGGGAAGGCCCAGCTTTCTTTGGGAAATCAAAGTCAGGTCTGAGGGACGCTGCTGCTGCTTGCTTGAGCTGGTCTCCCCTTCACGTTGTAATAAACCCGCATGGAGCGAAATCCTCTATGCGCAGGCATCCTCTCTGGGAAAGCATAGCATTTGTTGGGAAATCAGAATCGGGATTGTGGGAAGCTGCTGCTTCTTGCCGGAGCTAGTCTGCTCAGGACAGTGGAAGATACCCGCATGGAGCGAAATTCTCTTTCACCTAGCATCCCCTCTGACTGAGAGAGAAGCGTGGTTGCACCTCTGGAAAGGACCTTAAGGAAAGGGACACGTCTGTCACCGTGTTCCCCAAAGGCAAGTATGAGGAAGGTGCAGAACGCTGCACCGGGCGAATAGAACGAGCCGTTGGCTTTATGTCAGAAAACGGTGCGAAGCAGGAGAGAAGGCAGTGGCAGGTGGAGCGGGACGGTTGCAAGACATGTGTCACCAGTGCCCTGTCAGAGCCATGGAGGCCAGGCTGCTAAGGAGACACGAGAAGAAGACTAGGGCAGGCACGCGTGCTCCACTCTAAGGGAGGAGTCTGGGCAGAAGGCAGGCCTGTCCTGTGTCTCTGGTCCCAAGGGGACAGCGTCTCCTTGAACACCTGTGCCTAGGGCAGACTTGGGCTTGCCACCAGGCCCCATAGCCGCAACTCGCAGCAACAGCTCCCTGGAGGACCGGGCAGTCCGATGCCGTCTTCCTCCAAGATGTGACAACGTTGGTGGTGGCAGGGCGTGTGCCGGGGAAGGAATGGGGACAGTGTGCAGGGTTCATGTCCACTCCCTCTCCTGTGGGATAGGCACTGGCCTAGTCCCCGATTCCGCCTGAGCGCCAGTAGAAAAGGCCTAGCCTGCCTATGCCAGGACATGGAAGTGAGCATGGAGTGCCATCCTAAGCCACGCACGCTGCTGTTGCTTTGTGACTGTGCCTGCTTAGTTCGGCTTGGCAGGGTGAACGCGGGGCGCGAACAGGGAGCCCGGGAAAGCGAGGCCCAAGAGGCACTAGCTCTCCCGCAGCTCTTCATCTTTGAAGTGACAGAGCGAACGCCCAAAGCCTTGCTGTGAAGCAGCAGCGAAGGGCAGTTCGTGCCAGCTGAAAACCTCTACAAACGTGTAGCAGTAGTTGCTAAATCAGAGTCGGATCTGTAGGCTGCTGTGGCTGCCTGCCTTAGCCTACTCTTCCCAGGACAGAGGGAGAGCCCCGCATAGAGCGAAAGCCTCTTTGCCCGGGCATCCCTTCTGGGAAGGCCCAGCTTTCTTTGGGAAATCAAAGTCAGGTCTGAGGGACGCTGCTGCTGCTTGCTTGAGCTGGTCTCCCCTGCACGTTGTAATAAACCCGCATGGAGCGAAATCCTCTATGCGCAGGCATCCTCTCTGGGAAAGCATAGCATTTGTTGGGAAATCAGAATCGGGTTTGTGGGAAGCTGCTGCTTCTTGCCGGAGCTAGTCTGCTCAGGACAGTGGAAGATACCCGCATGGAGCGAAATTCTCTTTCACCTAGCATCCCCTCTGCCTGAGAGAGAAGCGTGGTTGCACCTCTGGAAAGGACCTTAAGGAAAGGGACACGTCTGTCACCGTGTTCCCCAAAAGCAAGTATGAGGAAGGTGCAGAACGCTGCAACGGGCGAATAGAACGAGCCGTTGGCTTTATGTCAGAAAACGGTGCGAAGCAGGAGAGAAGGCACTGGCAGGTGCAGCGGGACGGTTGCAAGACAAGTGTCACCAGTTCCCTGTCAGAGCCATGGAGGCCAGGCTGCTAAGGAGACACGAGAAGAAGACTAGGGCAGGCACGGGTGCTCCTCTCTAAGGGAGGAGTCTGGGCAGAAGGCAGGCCTGTCCTGTGTCTCTGGTCCCAAGGGGACAGCGTCTCCTTGAACACCTGTGCCTAGGGCAGACTTGGGCTTGCCACCAGGCCCCATAGCCGCAACTCGCAGCAACAGCTCCCTGGAGGACCGGGCAGTCCGATGCCGTCTTCCTCCAAGATGTGACAACGTTGGTGGTGGCAGGGCGTGTGCCGGGGAAGGGATGGGGACAGTGTGCAGGGTTCATGTCCACTCCCTCTCCTGTGGGGAAGGCACTGGCCTAGTCCCCGATTCCGCCTGAGCGCCAGTAGAAAAGGCCTAGCCTGCCTATGCCAAGACATGGAAGTGAGCATGGAGTGCCATCCTAAGCCACGCACGCTGCTGTTGCTTTGTGACTGTGCCTGCTTAGTTCGGCTTGGCAGGGTGAACGCGGGGCGGGAACAGGGAGCCCGGGAAAGCAAGGCCCAAGAGGCACTAGCTCTCCCGCAGCTCTTCATCTTTGAAGTGACAGAGCGAACGCCCAAAGCCTTGCTGTGAAGCAGCAGCGAAGGGCAGTTCGTGCCAGCTGAAAACCTCTACAAACGTGTAGCAGTAGTTGCTAAATCAGAGTCGGATCTGTAGGCTGCTGTGGCTGCCTGCCTTAGCCTACTCTTCCCAGGACAGAGGGAGAGCCCCGCATAGAGCGAAAGCCTCTTTGCCCGGGCATCCCTTCTGGGAAGGCCCAGCTTTCTTTGGGAAATCAAAGTCAGGTCTGAGGGACGCTGCTGCTGCTTGCTTGAGCTGGTCTCCCCTGCACGTTGTAATAAACCCGCATGGAGCGAAATCCTCTATGCGCAGGCATCCTCTCTGGGAAAGCATAGCATTTGTTGGGAAATCAGAATCGGGTTTGTGGGAAGCTGCTGCTTCTTGCCGGAGCTAGTCTGCTCAGGACAGTGGAAGATACCCGCATGGAGCGAAATTCTCTTTCACCTAGCATCCCCTCTGCCTGAGAGAGAAGCGTGGTTGCACCTCTGGAAAGGACCTTAAGGAAAGGGACACGTCTGTCACCGTGTTCCCCAAAGGCAAGTATGAGGAAGGTGCGGAACGCTGCAACGGGCGAATAGAACGAGCCGTTGGCTTTATGTCAGAAAACGGTGCGAAGCAGGAGAGAAGGCACTGGCAGGTGCAGCGGGACGGTTGCAAGACAAGTGTCACCAGTTCCCTGTCAGAGCCATGGAGGCCAGGCTGCTAAGGAGACACGAGAGGAAGACTAGGGCAGGCACGCGTGCTCCACTCTGAGGGAGGAGTCTGGGCAGAAGGCAGGCCTGTCCTGTGTCTCTGGTCCCAAGGGGACAGCGTCTCCTTGAACACCTGTGCCTAGGGCAGACTTGGGCTTGCCACCAGGCCCCATAGCCGCAACTCGCAGCAACAGCTCCCTGGAGGACCGGGCAGTCCGATGCCGTCTTCCTCCAAGATGTGACAACGTTGGTGGTGGCAGGGCGTGTGCCGGGGAAGGAATGGGGACAGTGTGCAGGGTTCATGTCCACTCCCTCTCCTGTGGGGAAGGCACTGGCCTAGTCCCCGATTCCGCCTGAGCGCCAGTAGAAAAGGCCTAGCCTGTATGCCAGGACATGGAAGTGAGCATGGAGTGCCATCCTAAGCCACGCACGCTGCTGTTGCTTTGTGACTGTGCCTGCTTAGTTCGGCTTGGCAGGGTGAACGCGGGGCGCGAACAGGGAGCCCGGGAAAGCGAGGCCCAAGAGGCACTAGCTCTCCCGCAGCTCTTCATCTTTGAAGTGACAGAGAGAACGCCCAAAGCCTTGCTGTGAAGCAGCAGCGAAGGGCAGTTCATGCCAGCTGAAAACCTCTACAAACGTGTAGCAGTAGTTGCTAAATCAGAGTCGGATCTGTAGGCTGCTGTGGCTGCCTGCCTTAGCCTACTATTCCCAGGACAGAGGGAGAGCCCCGCATCGAGCAAAAGCCTCTTTGCCCGGGCATCCCTTCTGGGAAGGCCCAGCTTTCTTTGGGAAATCAAAGTCAGGTCTGAGGGACGGTGCTGCTGCTTGCTTGAGCTGGTCTCCCCTGCACGTTGTAATAAACCCGCATGGAGCGAAATCCTCTATGCGCAGGCATCCTCTCTGGGAAAGCATAGCATTTGTTGGGAAATCAGAATCGGGTTTGTGGGAAGCTGCTGCTTCTTGCCGGAGCTAGTCTGCTCAGGACAGTGGAAGATACCCGCATGGAGCGAAATTCTCTTTCACCTAGCATCCCCTCTGCCTGAGAGAGAAGCGTGGTTGCACCTCTGGAAAGGACCTTAAGGAAAGGGACACATCTGTCACCGTGTTCCCCAAAGGCAAGTATGAGGAAGGTGCAGAACGCTGCAACGGGCGAATAGAACGAGCCGTTGGCTTTATGTCAGAAAACGGTGCGAAGCAGGAGAGAAGGCACTGGCAGGTGCAGCGGGACGGTTGCAAGACAAGTGTCACCAGTTCCCTGTCAGAGCCATGGAGGCCAGGCTGCTAAGGAGACACGAGAGGAAGACTAGGGCAGGCACGCGTGCTCCACTCTGAGGGAGGAGTCTGGGCAGAAGGCAGGCCTGTCCTATGTCTCTGGTCAAAAGGGAACAGCGTCTCCTTGAACACCTGTGCCTAGGGCAGACTTGGGCTTGCCACCAGGCCCCATAGCCGCAACTCGCAGCAACAGCTCCCTGGAGGACCGGGCAGTCCGATGCCGTCTTCCTCCAAGATGTGACAACGTTGGTGGTGGCAGGGCGTGTGCCGGGGAAGGAATGGGGACAGTGTGCAGGGTTCATGTCCACTCCCTATCCTGTGGGGAAGGCACTGGCCTAGTCCCCGATTCCGCCTGAGCGCCAGTAGAAAAGGCCTAGCCTGCCTATGCCAGGACATGGAAGTGAGCATGGAGTGCCATCCTAAGCCACGCACGCTGCTGTTGCTTTGTGACTGTGCCTGCTTCGTTTGGCTTGTCAGGGTGAACGCGGGGCGCGAACAGGGATCCCGGGAATGCAAGGCCCAAGAGGCACTAGCTCTCCCGCAGCTCTTCATTTTTGAAGTGACAGAGCGAACGCCGAAAGCCTTGCTGTGAAGCAGCAGCGAAGGGCAGTTCGTGCCAGCTGAAAACCTCTACAAACGTGTAGCAGTAGTTGCTAAATCAGAGTCGGATCTGTAGGCTGCTGTGGCTGCCTGCCTTAGCCTACTCTTCCCTGGACAGAGGGAGAGCCCCGCATACAGAGAAAGCCTCTTTGCCCGGGCATCCCTTCTGGGAAGGCCCAGCTTTCTTTGGGAAATCAAAGTCAGGTCTGAGGGACGCTGCTGCTGCTTGCTTGAGCTGGTCTCCCCTTCACGTTGTAATAAACCCGCATGGAGCGAAATCCTCTATGCGCAGGCATCCTCTCTGGGAAAGCATAGCATTTGTTGGGAAATCAGAATCGGGATTGTGGGAAGCTGCTGCTTCTTGCCGGAGCTAGTCTGCTCAGGACAGTGGAAGATACCCGCATGGAGCGAAATTCTCTTTCACCTAGCATCCCCTCTGACTGAGAGAGAAGCGTGGTTGCACCTCTGGAAAGGACCTTAAGGAAAGGGACACGTCTGTCACCGTGTTCCCCAAAGGCAAGTATGAGGAAGGTGCAGAACGCTGCACCGGGCGAATAGAACGAGCCGTTGGCTTTATGTCAGAAAACGGTGCGAAGCAGGAGAGAAGGCAGTGGCAGGTGGAGCGGGCCGGTTGCAAGACATGTGTCACCAGTGCCCTGTCAGAGCCATGGAGGCCAGGCTGCTAAGGAGACACGAGAAGAAGACTAGGGCAGGCACGCGTGCTCCACTCTAAGGGAGGAGTCTGGGCAGAAGGCAGGCCTGTCCTGTGTCTCTGGTCCCAAGGGGACAGCGTCTCCTTGAACACCTGTGCCTAGGGCAGACTTGGGCTTGCCACCAGGCCCCATAGCCGCAACTCGCAGCAACAGCTCCCTGGAGGACCGGGCAGTCCGATGCCGTCTTCCTCCAAGATGTGACAACGTTGGTGGTGGCAGGGCGTGTGCCGGGGAAGGAATGGGGACAGTGTGCAGGGTTCATGTCCACTCCCTCTCCTGTGGGATAGGCACTGGCCTAGTCCCCGATTCCGCCTGAGCGCCAGTAGAAAAGGCCTAGCCTGCCTATGCCAGGACATGGAAGTGAGCATGGAGTGCCATCCTAAGCCACGCACGCTGCTGTTGCTTTGTGACTGTGCCTGCTTAGTTCGGCTTGGCAGGGTGAACGCGGGGCGCGAACAGGGAGCCCGGGAAAGCGAGGCCCAAGAGGCACTAGCTCTCCCGCAGCTCTTCATCTTTGAAGTGACAGAGCGAACGCCCAAAGCCTTGCTGTGAAGCAGCAGCGAAGGGCAGTTCGTGCCAGCTGAAAACCTCTACAAACGTGTAGCAGTAGTTGCTAAATCAGAGTCGGATCTGTAGGCTGCTGTGGCTGCCTGCCTTAGCCTACTCTTCCCAGGACAGAGGGAGAGCCCCGCATAGAGCGAAAGCCTCTTTGCCCGGGCATCCCTTCTGGGAAGGCCCAGCTTTCTTTGGGAAATCAAAGTCAGGTCTGAGGGACGCTGCTGCTGCTTGCTTGAGCTGGTCTCCCCTGCACGTTGTAATAAACCCGCATGGAGCGAAATCCTCTATGCGCAGGCATCCTCTCTGGGAAAGCATAGCATTTGTTGGGAAATCAGAATCGGGTTTGTGGGAAGCTGCTGCTTCTTGCCGGAGCTAGTCTGCTCAGGACAGTGGAAGATACCCGCATGGAGCGAAATTCTCTTTCACCTAGCATCCCCTCTGCCTGAGAGAGAAGCGTGGTTGCACCTCTGGAAAGGACCTTAAGGAAAGGGACACGTCTGTCACCGTGTTCCCCAAAGGCAAGTATGAGGAAGGTGCAGAACGCTGCACCGGGCGAATAGAACGAGCCGTTGCCTTTATGTCAGAAAACGGTGCGAAGCAGGAGAGAAGGCACTGGCAGGTGCAGCGGGACGGTTGCAAGACAAGTGTCACCAGTTCCCTGTCAGAGCCATGGAGGCCAGGCTGCTAAGGAGACACGAGAGGAAGACTAGGGCAGGCACGCGTGCTCCACTCTGAGGGAGGAGTCTGGGCAGAAGGCAGGCCTGTCCTGTGTCTCTGGTCCCAAGGGGACAGCGTCTCCTTGAACACCTGTGCCTAGGGCAGACTTGGGCTTGCCACCAGGCCCCATAGCCGCAACTCGCAGCAACAGCTCCCTGGAGGACCGGGCAGTCCGATGCCGTCTTCCTCCAAGATGTGACAACGTTGGTGGTGGCAGGGCGTGTGCCGGGGAAGGAATGGGGACAGTGTGCAGGGTTCATGTCCACTCCCTCTCCTGTGGGGAAGGCACTGGCCTAGTCCCCGATTCCGCCTGAGCGCCAGTAGAAAAGGCCTAGCCTGCCTATGCCAGGACATGGAAGTGAGCATGGAGTGCCATCCTAAGCCACGCACGCTGCTGTTGCTTTGTGACTGTGCCTGCTTAGTTCGGCTTGGCAGGGTGAACGCGGGGCGCGAACAGGGAGCCCGGGAAAGCGAGGCCCAAGAGGCACTAGCTCTCCCGCAGCGCTTCATCTTTGAAGTGACAGAGCGAACGCCCAAAGCCTTGCTGTGAAGCAGCAGCGAAGGGCAGTTCGTGCCAGCTGAAAACCTCTACAAACGTGTAGCAGTAGTTGCTAAATCAGAGTCGGATTTGTAGGCTGCTGTGGCTGCCTGCCTTAGCCTACTATTCCCAGGACAGAGGGAGAGCCCCGCATAGAGCGAAAGCCTCTTTGCCTGGGCATCCCTTCTGGGAAGGCCCAGCTTTCTTTGGGAAATCAAAGTCAGGTCTGAGGGACGCTGCTGCTGCTTGCTTGAGCTGGTCTCCCCTGCACGTTGTAATAAACCCGCATGGAGCGAAATCCTCTATGCGCAGGCATCCTCTCTGGGAAAGCGTAGCATTTGTTGGGAAATCAGAATCGGGTTTGTGGGAAGCTGCTGCTTCTTGCCAGAGCTAGTCTGCTCAGGACAGTGGAAGATACCCGCATGGAGCGAAATTCTCTTTCACCTAGCATCCCCTCTGCCTGAGAGAGAAGCGTGGTTGCACCTCTGGAAAGGACCTTAAGGAAAGGGACACGTCTGTCACCGTGTTCCCCAAAGGCAAGTATGAGGAAGGTGCAGAACGCTGCAACGGGCGAATAGAACGAGCCGTTGGCTTTATGTCAGAAAACGGTGCGAAGCAGGAGAGAAGGCACTGGCAGGTGGAGCGGGACGGTTGCAAGACAAGTGTCACCAGTTCCCTGTCAGAGCCATGGAGGCCAGGCTGCTAAGGAGACACGAGAGGAAGACTAGGGCAGGCACGCGTGCTCCACTCTAAGGGAGGTGTCTGGGCAGAAGGCAGGCCTGTCCTGTGTCTCTGGTCCCAAGGGGACAGCGTCTCCTTGAACACCTGTGCCTAGGGCAGACTGGGGCTTGCCACCAGGCCCCATAGCCGCAACTCGCAGCAACAGCTCCGTGGAGGACCGGGCATTCCGATGCCGTCTTCCTCCAAGATGTGACAACGTTGGTGGTGGCAGGGCGTGTGCCGGGGAAGGGATGGGGACAGTGTGCAGGGTTCATGTCCACTCCCTCTCCTGTGGGGAAGGCACTGGCCTAGTCCCCGATTCCGCCTGAGCGCCAGTAGAAAAGGCCTAGCCTGCCTATGCCAGGACATGGAAGTGAACATGGAGTGCCATCCTAAGCCACGCACGCTGCTGTTGCTTTGTGACTGTGCCTGCTTAGTTCGGCTTGGCAGGGTGAACGCGGGGCGCGAACAGGGAGCCCGGGAAAGCGAGGCCCAAGAGGCACTAGCTCTCCCGCAGCTCTACATCTTTGAAGTGACAGAGCGAACGCCCAAAGCCTTGCTGTGAAGCAGCAGCGAAGGGCAGTTCGTGCCAGCTGAAAACCTCTACAAACGTGTAGCAGTAGTTGCTAAATCAGAGTCGGATCTGTAGGCTGCTGTGGCTGCCTGCCTTAGCCTACTATTCCCAGGACAGAGGGAGAGCCCCGCATAGAGCGAAAGCCTCTTTGCCCGGGCATCCCTTCTGGGAAGGCCCAGCTTTCTTTGTGAAATCAAAGTCAGGTCTGAGGGACGCTGCTGCTGCTTGCTTGAGCTGGTCTCCCCTGCACGTTGTAATAAACCCGCATGGAGCGAAATCCTCTATGCGCAGGCATCCTCTCTGGGAAAGCATAGCATTTGTTGGGAAATCAGAATCGGGTTTGTGGGAAGCTGCTGCTTCTTGCCGGAGCTAGTCTGCTCAGGACAGTGGAAGATACCCGCATGGAGCGAAATTCTCTTTCACCTAGCATCCCCTCTGCCTGAGAGAGAAGCGTGGTTGCACCTCTGGAAAGGACCTTAAGGAAAGGGACACGTCTGTCACCGTGTTCCCCAAAGGCAAGTATGAGGAAGGTGCAGAACGCTGCAACGGGCGAATAGAACGAGCCGTTGGCTTTATGTCAGAAAACGGTGCGAAGCAGGAGAGAAGGCACTGGCAGGTGCAGCGGGACGGTTGCAAGACAAGTGACTCCAGTTCCCTGTCAGAGCCATGGAGGCCAGGCTGCTAAGGAGACACGAGAGGAAGACTAGGGCTGGCACGCGTGCTCCACTCTGAGGGAGGAGTCTGGGCAGAAGGCAGGCCTGTCCTCTGTCTCTGGTCCCAAGGGGACAGCGTCTCCTTGAACACCTGTGCCTAGGGCAGACTTGGGCTTGCCACCAGGCCCCATAGTCGCAACTCGCAGCAACAGCTCCCTGGAGGACCGGGCAGTCCGATGCCGTCTTCCTCCAAGATGTGACAACGTTGGTGGTGGCAGGGCGTGTGCCGGGGAAGGGATGGGGACAGTGTGCAGGGTTCATGTCCACTCCCTCTCCTGTGGGGAAGGCACTGGCCTAGTCCCCGATTCCGCCTGAGCGCCAGTAGAAAAGGCCTAGCCTGCCTATGCCAGGACATGGAAGTGAACATGGAGTGCCATCCTAAGCCACGCACGCTGCTGTTGCTTTGTGACTGTGCCTGCTTAGTTCGGCTTGGCAGGGTGAACGCGGGGCGCGAAAAGGGAGCCCGGGAAAGCGAGGTCCAAGAGGCACTAGCTCTCCCGCAGCTCTACATCTTTGAAGTGACAGAGCGAACGCCCAAAGCCTTGCTGTGAAGCAGCAGCGAAGGGCAGTTCGTGCCAGCTGAAAACCTCTACAAACGTGTAGCAGTAGTTGCTAAATCAGAGTCGGATCTGTAGGCTGCTGTGGCTGCCTGCCTTAGCCTACTATTCCCAGGACAGAGGGAGAGCCCCGCATAGAGCGAAAGCCTCTTTGCCCGGGCATCCCTTCTGGGAAGGCCCAGCTTTCTTTGGGAAATCAAAGTCAGGTCTGAGGGACGCTGCTGCTGCTTGCTTGAGCTGGTCTCCCCTGCACGTTGTAATAAACCCGCATGGAGCGAAATCCTCTATGCGCAGGCATCCTCTCTGGGAAAGCATAGCATTTGTTGGGAAATCAGAATCGGGTTTGTGGGAAGCTGCTGCTTCTTGCCGGAGCTAGTCTGCTCAGAACAGTGGAAGATACCCGCATGGAGCGAAATTCTCTTTCACCTATCATCCCCTCTGCCTGAGAGAGAAGCGTGCTTGCACCTCTGGAAAGGACCTTAAGGAAAGGGACACGTCTGTCACCGTGTTCCCCAAAGGCAAGTATGAGGAAGGTGCAGAACGCTGCAACGGGCGAATAGAACGAGCCGTTGGCTTTATGTCAGAAAACGGTGCGAAGCAGGAGAGAAGGCACTGGCAGGTGCAGCGGGACGGTTGCAAGACAAGTGTCACCAGTTCCCTGTCAGAGCCATGGAGGCCAGGCTGCTAAGGAGACACGAGAGGAAGACTAGGGCAGGCACGCTTGCTCCACTCTAAGGCAGGAGTCTGGGCAGAAGGCAGGCCTGTCCTGTGTCTCTGGTCCCAAGGGGACAGCGTCTCCTTGAACACCTGTGCCTAGGGCAGACTTGGGCTTGCCACCAGGCCCCATAGCCGCAACTCGCAGCAACAGCTCCCTGGAGGACCGGGCATTCCGATGCCGTCTTCCTCCAAGATGTGACAACGTTGGTGGTGGCAGGGCGTGTGCCGGGGAAGGAATGGGGACAGTGTGCAGGGTTCATGTCCACTCCCTCTCCTGTGGGGAAGGCACTGGCCTAGTCCCCGATTCCGCCTGAGCGCCAGTAGAAAAGGCCTAGCCTGCCTATGCCAAGACATGGAAGTGAGCATGGAGTGCCGTCCTAAGCCACGCACGCTGCTGTTGCTTTGTGACTGTGCCTGCTTAGTTCGGCTTGGCAGGGTGAACGCGGGGCTCGAACAGGGAGCCCGGGAAAGCGAGGCCCAAGAGGCACTAGCTCTCCCGCAGCTCTTCATCTTTGAAGTGACAGAGCGAACGCCCAAAGCCTTGCTGTGAAGCAGCAGCAAAGGGCAGTTCGTGCCAGCTGAAAACCTCTACAAACGTGTAGCAGTAGTTGCTAAATCAGAGTCGGATCTGTAGGCTGCTGTGGCTGCCTGCCTTAGCCTACTCTTCCCAGGACAGAGGGAGAGCCCCGCATAGAGCGAAAGCCTCTTTGTCCGGGCATCCCTTCTGGGAAGGCCCAGCTTTCTAGGGAAATCAAAGTCAGGTCTGAGGGACGCTGCTGCTGCTTGCTTGAGCTGGTCTCCCCTGCACGTTGTAATAAACCCGCATGGAGCGAAATCCTCTATGCGCAGGCATCCTCTCTGGGAAAGCATAGCATTTGTTGGGAAATCAGAATCGGGTTTGTGGGAAGCTGCTGCTTCTTGCCGGAGCTAGTCTGCTCAGGACAGTGGAAGATACCCGCATGGAGTGAAATTCTCTTTCACCTAGCATCCCCTCTGCCTGAGAGAGAAGCGTGGTTGCACCTCTGGAAAGGACCTTAAGAAAAGCGACACGTCTGTCACCGTGTTCCCCAAAGGCAAGATTGAGGAAGGTGCAGAACGCTGCAACGGGCGAATAGAACGAGCCGTTGGCTTTATGTCAGAAAACGGTGCGAAGCAGGAGAGAAGGCACTGGCAGGTGCAGCGGGACGGTTGCAAGACAAGTGTCACCAGTTCCCTGTCAGAGCCATGGAGGCCAGGCTGCTAAGGAGACACGAGAGGAAGACTAGGGCAGGCACGGGTGCTCCACTCTGAGGGAGGAGTCTGGGCAGAAGGCAGGCCTGTCCTATGTCTCTGGTCCCAAGGGAACAGCGTCTCCTTGAACACCTGTGCCTAGGGCAGACTTGGGCTTGCCACCAGGCCCCATAGCCGCAACTCGCAGCAACAGCTCCCTGGAGGACCGGGCAGTCCGATGCCGTCTTCCTCCAAGATGTGACAACGTTGGTGGTGGCAGGGCGTGTGCCGGGGAAGGAATGGGGACAGTGTGCAGGGTTCATGTCCACTCCCTCTCCTGTGGGGAAGGCACTGGCCTAGTCCCCGATTCCGCCTGAGCGCCAGTAGAAAAGGCCTAGCCTGCCTATGCCAGGACATGGAAGTGAGCATGGAGTGCCATCCTAAGCCACGCACGCTGCTGTTGCTTTGTGACTGTGCCTGCTTAGTTCGGCTTGGCAGGGTGAACGCGGGGCGCGAACAGGGAGCCCGGGAAAGCGAGGCCCAAGAGGCACTAGCTCTCCCGCAGCTCTTCATCTTTGAAGTGACAGAGCGAACGCCCAAAGCCTTGCTGTGAAGCAGCAGCGAAGGGCAGTTCGTGCCAGCTGAATACCTCTACAAACGTGTAGCAGTAGTTGCTAAATCAGAGTCGGATCTGTAGGCTGCTGTGGCTGCCTGCCTTAGCCTACTCTTCCCTGGACAGAGGGAGAGCCCCGCATACAGAGAAAGCCTCTTTGCCCGGGCATCCCTTCTGGGAAGGCCCAGCTTTCTTTGGGAAATCAAAGTCAGGTCTGAGGGACGCTGCTGCTGCTTGCTTGAGCTGGTCTCCCCTGCACGTTGTAATAAACCCGCATGGAGCGAAATCCTCTATGCGCAGGCATCCTCTCTGGGAAAGCATAGCATTTGTTGGGAAATCAGAATCGGGTTTGTGGGAAGCTGCTGCTTCTTGCCGGAGCTAGTCTGCTCAGGACAGTGGAAGATACCCGCATGGAGCGAAATTCTCTTTCACCTAGCATCCCCTCTGCCTGAGAGAGAAGCGTGGTTGCACCTCTGGAAAGGACCTTAAGGAAAGGGACACGTCTGTCACCGTGTTCCCCAAAGGCAAGTATGAGGAAGGTGCGGAACGCTGCAACGGGCGAATAGAACGAGCCGTTGGCTTTATGTCAGAAAACGGTGCGAAGCAGGAGAGAAGGCACTGGCAGGTGCAGCGGGACGGTTGCAAGACAAGTGTCACCAGTTCCCTGTCAGAGCCATGGAGGCCAGGCTGCTAAGGAGACACGAGAGGAAGACTAGGGCAGGCACGCGTGCTCCACTCTGAGGGAGGAGTCTGGGCAGAAGGCAGGCCTGTCCTGTGTCTCTGGTCCCAAGGGGACAGCGTCTCCTTGAACACCTGTGCCTAGGGCAGACTTGGGCTTGCCACCAGGCCCCATAGCCGCAACTCGCAGCAACAGCTCCCTGGAGGACCGGGCAGTCCGATGCCGTCTTCCTCCAAGATGTGACAACGTTGGTGGTGGCAGGGCGTGTGCCGGGGAAGGAATGGGGACAGTGTGCAGGGTTCATGTCCACTCCCTCTCCTGTGGGGAAGGCACTGGCCTAGTCCCCGATTCCGCCTGAGCGCCAGTAGAAAAGGCCTAGCCTGCCTATGCCAGGACATGGAAGTGAGCATGGAGTGCCATCCTAAGCCACGCACGCTGCTGTTGCTTTGTGACTGTGCCTGCTTAGTTCGGCTTGGCAGGGTGAACGCTGGGCGCGAACAGGGAGCCCGGGAAAGCAAGGCCCAAGAGGCACTAGCTCTCCCGCAGCTCTTCATCTTTGAAGTGACAGAGCGAACGCCCAAAGCCTTGCTGTGAAGCAACAGCGAAGGGCAGTTCGTGCCAGCTGAAAACCTCTACAAACGTGTAGCAGTAGTTGCTAAATCAGAGTCGGATCTGTAGGCTGCTGTGGCTGCCTGCCTTAGCCTACTATTCCCAGGACAGAGGGAGAGCCCCACATAGAGCGAAAGCCTCTTTGCCCGGGCTCCCTTCTGGGAAGGCCCAGCTTTCTTTGGGAAATCAAAGTCAGGTCTGAGGGACACTGCTGCTGCTTGCTTGAGCTGGTCTCCCCTGCACGTTGTAATAAACCCGCATGGAGCGAAATCCTCTATGCGCAGGCATCCTCTCTGGGAAAGCATAGCATTTGTTGGGAAATCAGAATCGGGTTTGTGGGAAGCTGCTGCTTCTTGCCGGAGCTAGTCTGCTCAGGACAGTGGAAGATACCCGCATGGAGCGAAATTCTCTTTCACCTAGCATCCCCTCTGCCTGAGAGAGAAGCGTGGTTGCACCTCTGGAAAGGACCTTAAGGAAAGGGACACGTCTGTCACCGTGTTCCCCAAAGGCAAGTATGAGGAAGGTGCGGAACGCTGCAACGGGCGAATAGAACGAGCCGTTGGCTTTATGTCAGAAAACGGTGCGAAGCAGGAGAGAAGGCACTGGCAGGTGCAGCGGGACGGTTGCAAGACAAGTGTCACCAGTTCCCTGTCAGAGCCATGGAGGCCAGGCTGCTAAGGAGACACGAGAGGAAGACTAGGGCAGGCACGCGTGCTCCACTCTGAGGGAGGAGTCTGGGCAGAAGGCAGGCCTGTCCTGTGTCTCTGGTCCCAAGGGGACAGCGTCTCCTTGAACACCTGTGCCTAGGGCAGACTTGGGCTTGCCACCAGGCCCCATAGCCGCAACTCGCAGCAACAGCTCCCTGGAGGACCGGGCAGTCCGATGCCGTCTTCCTCCAAGATGTGACAACGTTGGTGGTGGCAGGGCGTGTGCCGGGGAAGGAATGGGGACAGTGTGCAGGGTTCATGTCCACTCCTTCTCCTGTGGGGAAGGCACTGGCCTAGTCCCCGATTCCGCCTGAGCGCCAGTAGAAAAGGCCTAGCCTGCCTATGCCAGGACATGGAAGTGAGCATGGAGTGCCATCCTAAACCACGCACGCTGCTGTTGCTTTGTGACTGTGCCTGCTTAGTTCGGCTTGGCAGGGTGAACGCGGGGCGCGAACAGGGAGCCCGGGAAAGCGAGGCCCAAGAGGCACTAGCTCTCCCGCAGCTCTTCATCTTTGAAGTGACAGAGCGAACGCCCAAAGCCTTGCTGTGAAGCAGCAGCGAAGGGCAGTTCGTGCCACCTCAAAACCTCTACAAACGTGTAGCAGTAGTTGCTAAATCAGAGTCGGATCTGTAGGCTGCTGTGGCTGCCTGCCTTAGCCTACTATTCCCAGGACAGAGGGAGAGCCCCGCATCGAGCAAAAGCCTCTTTGCCCGGGCATCCCTTCTGGGAAGGCCCAGCTTTCTTTGGGAAATCAAAGTCAGGTCTGAGGGACGCTGCTGCTGCTTGCTTGAGCTGGTCTCCCCTGCACGTTGTAATAAACCCGCATGGAGCGAAATCCTCTATGCGCAGGCATCCTCTCTGGGAAAGCATAGCATTTGTTGGGAAATCAGAATCGGGTTTGTGGGAAGCTGCTGCTACTTGCCGGAGCTAGTCTGCTCAGGACAGTGGAAGATACCCGCATGGAGCGAAATTCTCTTTCACCTAGCATCCCCTCTGCCTGAGAGAGAAGCGTGGTTGCACCTCTGGAAAGGACCTTAAGGAAAGGGACACGTCTGTCACCGTGTTCCCCAAAGGCAAGTATGAGGAAGGTGCGGAACGCTGCAACGGGCGAATAGAACGAGCCGTTGGCTTTATGTCAGAAAACGGTGCGAAGCAGGAGAGAAGGAACTGGCAGGTGCAGCGGGACGGTTGCAAGACAAGTGTCACCAGTTCCCTGTCAGAGCCATGGAGGCCAGGCTGCTAAGGAGACACGAGAGGAAGACTAGGGCAGGCACGCGTGCTCCACTCTGAGGGAGGAGTCTGGGCAGAAGGCAGGCCTGTCCTATGTCTCTGGTCCCAAGGGAACAGCGTCTCCTTGAACACCTGTGCCTAGGGCAGACTTGGGCTTGCCACCAGGCCCCATAGCCGCAACTCGCAGCAACAGCTCCCTGGAGGACCGGGCAGTCCGATGCCGTCTTCCTCCAAGATGTGACAACGTTGGTGGTGGCAGGGCGTGTGCCGGGGAAGGAATGGGGACAGTGTGCAGGGTTCATGTCCACTCCCTTTCCTGTGGGGAAGGCACTGGCCTAGTCCCCGATTCCGCCTGAGCGCCAGTAGAAAAGGCCTAGCCTGCCTATGCCAGGACATGGAAGTGAGCATGGAGTGCCATCCTAAGCCACGCACGCTGCTGTTGCTTTGTGACTGTGCCTGCTTCGTTTGGCTTGTCAGGGTGAACGCGGGGCGCGAACAGGGATCCCGGGAATGCAAGGCCCAAGAGGCACTAGCTCTCCCGCAGCTCTTCATTTTTGAAGTGACAGAGCGAACGCCCAAAGCCTTGCTGTGAAGCAGCAGCGAAGGGCAGTTCGTGCCAGCTGCAAACCTCTACAAACGTGTAGCAGTAGTTGCTAAATCAGAGTCGGATCTGTAGGCTGCTGTGGCTGCCTGCCTTAGCCTACTCTTCCCAGGACAGAGGGAGAGCCCCGCATACAGAGAAAGCCTCTTTGCCCGGGCATCCCTTCTGGGAAGGCCCAGCTTTCTTTGGGAAATCAAAGTCAGGTCTGAGGGACGCTGCTGCTGCTTGCTTGAGCTGGTCTCCCCTGCACGTTGTAATAAACCCGCATGGAGCGAAATCCTCTATGCGCAGGCATCCTCTCTGGGAAAGCATAGCATTTGTTGGGAAATCAGAATCGGGTTTGTGGGAAGCTGCTGCTTCTTGCCGGAGCTAGTCTGCTCAGGACAGTGGAAGATACCCGCATGGAGCGAAATTCTCTTTCACCTAGCATCCCCTCTGCCTGAGAGAGAAGCGTGGTTGCACCATGGAAAGGACCTTAAGGAAAGGGACACGTCTGTCACCGTGTTCCCCAAAGGCAAGTATGAGGAAGGTGCGGAACGCTGCAACGGGCGAATAGAACGAGCCGTTGGCTTTATGTCAGAAAACGGTGCGAAGCAGGAGAGAAGGCACTGGCAGGTGCAGCGGGACGGTTGCAAGACAAGTGTCACCAGTACCCTGTCAGAGCCATGGAGGCCAGGCTGCTAAGGAGACACGAGAGGAAGACTAGGGCAGGCACGCGTGCTCCACTCTGAGGGAGGAGTCTGGGCAGAAGGCAGGCCTGTCCTGTGTCTCTGGTCCCAAGGGGACAGCGTCTCCTTGAACACCTGTGCCTAGGGCAGACTTGGGCTTGCCACCAGGCCCCATAGCCGCAACTCGCAGCAACAGCTCCCTGGAGGACCGGGCAGTCCGATGCCGTCTTCCTCCAAGATGTGACAACGTTGGTGGTGGCAGGGCGTGTGCCGGGGAAGGAATGGGGACAGTGTGCAGGGTTCATGTCCACTCCCTCTCCTGTGGGGAAGGCACTGGCCTAGTCCCCGATTCCGCCTGAGCGCCAGTAGAAAAGGCCTAGCCTGCCTATGCCAGGACATGGAAGTGAACATGGAGTGCCATCCTAAGCCACGCACGCTGCTGTTGCTTTGTGACTGTGCCTGCTTAGTTCGGCTTGGCAGGGTGAACGCGGGGCGCGAACAGGGAGCCCGGGAAAGCGAGGCCCAAGAGGCACTAGCTCTCCCGCAGCTCTACATCTTTGAAGTGACAGAGCGAACGCCCAAAGCCTTGCTGTGAAGCAGCAGCGAAGGGCAGTTCGTGCCAGCTGAAAACCTCTACAAACGTGTAGCAGTAGTTGCTAAATCAGAGTCGGATCTGTAGGCTGCTGTGGCTGCCTGCCTTAGCCTACTCTTCCCAGGACAGAGGGAGAGCCCCGCATAGAGCGAAAGCCTCTTTGCCCGGGCATCCCTTCTGGGAAGGCCCAGCTTTCTTTGGGAAATCAAAGTCAGGTCTGAGGGACGCTGCTGCTGCTTGCTTGAGCTGGTCTCCCCTGCACGTTGTAATAAACCCGCATGGAGCGAAATCCTCTATGCGCAGGCATCCTCTCTGGGAAAGCATAGCATTTGTTGGGAAATCAGAATCGGGTTTGTGGGAAGCTGCTGCTTCTTGCCGGAGCTAGTCTGCTCAGGACAGTGGAAGATACCCGCATGGAGCGAAATTCTCTTTCACCTAGCATCCCCTCTGCCTGAGAGAGAAGCGTGGTTGCACCTCTGGAAAGGACCTTAAGGAAAGGGACACGTCTGTCACCGTGTTCCCCAAAGGCAAGTATGAGGAAGGTGCGGAACCCTGCAACGGGCGAATAGAACGAGCCGTTGGCTTTATGTCAGAAAACGGTGCGAAGCAGGAGAGAAGGCACTGGCAGGTGCAGCGGGACGGTTGCAAGACAAGTGTCACCAGTTCCCTGTCAGAGCCATGGAGGCCAGGCTGCTAAGGAGACACGAGAGGAAGACTAGGGCAGGCACGCGTGCTCCACTCTGAGGGAGGAGTCTGGGCAGAAGGCAGGCCTGTCCTATGTCTCTGGTCCCAAGGGAACAGCGTCTCCTTGAACACCTGTGCCTAGGGCAGACTTGGGCTTGCCACCAGGCCCCATAGCCGCAACTCGCAGCAACAGCTCCCTGGAGGACCGGGCAGTCCGATGCCGTCTTCCTCCAAGATGTGACAACGTTGGTGGTGGCAGGGCGTGTGCCGGGGAAGGAATGGGGACAGTGTGCAGGGTTCATGTCCACTCCCTTTCCTGTGGGGAAGGCACTGGCCTAGTCCCCGATTCCGCCTGAGCGCCAGTAGAAAAGGCCTAGCCTGCCTATGCCAGGACATGGAAGTGAGCATGGAGTGCCATCCTAAGCCACGCACGCTGCTGTTGCTTTGTGACTGTGCCTGCTTCGTTTGGCTTGTCAGGGTGAACGCGGGGCGCGAACAGGGATCCCGGGAATGCAAGGCCCAAGAGGCACTAGCTCTCCCGCAGCTCTTCATTTTTGAAGTGACAGAGCGAACGCCCAAAGCCTTGCTGTGAAGCAGCAGCGAAGGGCAGTTCGTGCCAGCTGCAAACCTCTACAAACGTGTAGCAGTAGTTGCTAAATCAGAGTCGGATCTGTAGGCTGCTGTGGCTGCCTGCCTTAGCCTACTCTTCCCAGGACAGAGGGAGAGCCCCGCATACAGAGAAAGCCTCTTTGCCCGGGCATCCCTTCTGGGAAGGCCCAGCTTTCTTTGGGAAATCAAAGTCAGGTCTGAGGGACGCTGCTGCTGCTTGCTTGAGCTGGTCTCCCCTGCACGTTGTAATAAACCCGCATGGAGCGAAATCCTCTATGCGCAGGCATCCTCTCTGGGAAAGCATAGCATTTGTTGGGAAATCAGAATCGGGTTTGTGGGAAGCTGCTGCTTCTTCCCGGAGCTAGTCTGCTCAGGACAGTGGAAGATACCCGCATGGAGCGAAATTCTCTTTCACCTGGCATCCCCTCTGACTGAGAGAGAAGCGTGGTTGCACCTCTGGAAAGGACCTTAAGGAAAGGGACACGTCTGTCACCGTGTTCCCCAAAGGCAAGTATGAGGAAGGTGCAGAACGCTGCACCGGGCGAATAGAACGAGCCGTTGGCTTTATGTCAGAAAACGGTGCGAAGCAGGAGAGAAGGCACTGGCAGGTGCAGCGGGACGGTTGCAAGACAAGTGTCACCAGTTCCCTGTCAGAGCCATGGAGGCCAGGCTGCTAAGGAGACACGAGAGGAAGACTAGGGCAGGCACGCGTGCTCCACTCTAAGCGAGGAGTCTGGGCAGAAGGCAGGCCTGTCCTGTGTCTCTGGTCCCAAGGGGACAGCGTCTCCTTGAACACCTGTGCCTAGGGCAGACTTGGGCTTGCCACCAGGCCCCATAGCCGCAACTCGCAGCAACAGCTCCCTGGAGGACCGGGCAGTCCGATGCCGTCTTCCTCCAAGATGTGACAACGTTGGTGGTGGCAGGGCGTGTGCCGGGGAAGGAATGGGGACAGTGTGCAGGGTTCATGTCCACTCCCTCTCCTGTGGGGAAGGCACTGGCCTAGTCCCCGATTCCGCCTGAGCGCCAGTAGAAAAGGCCTAGCCTGCCTATGCCAGGACATGGAAGTGAGCATGGAGTGCCATCCTAAGCCACGCACGCTGCTGTTGCTTTGTGACTGGGCCTGATTAGTTCGGCTTGGCAGGGTGAACGCGGGGCGCGAACAGGGAGCCCGGGAAAGCGAGGCCCAAGAGGCACTAGCTCTCCCCCAGCTCTTCATCTTTGAAGTGACAGAGCGAACGCCCAAAGCCTTGCTGTGAAGCAGCAGCGAAGGGCAGTTCGTGCCAGCTGAAAACCTCTACAAACGTGTAGCAGTAGTTGCTAAATCAGAGTCGGATCTGTAGGCTGCTGTGGCTGCCTGCCTTAGCCTACTATTCCCAGGACAGAGGGAGAGCCCCACATAGAGCGAAAGCCTCTTTGCCCGGGCATCCCTTCTGGGAAGGCCCAGCTTTCTTTGTGAAATCAAAGTCAGGTCTGAGGGACGCTGCTGCTGCTTGCTTGAGCTGGTCTCCCCTGCACGTTGTAATAAACCCGCATGGAGCGAAATCCTCTATGCGCAGGCATCCTCTCTGGGAAAGCATAGCATTTGTTGGGAAATCAGAATCGGGTTTGTGGGAAGCTGCTGCTTCTTGCCGGAGCTAGTCTGCTCAGGACAGTGGAAGATACCCGCATGGAGCGAAATTCTCTTTCACCTAGCATCCCCTCTGCCTGAGAGAGAAGCGTGGTTGCACCATGGAAAGGACCTTAAGGAAAGCGACACGTCTGTCACCGTGTTCCCCAAAGGCAAGTATGAGGAAGGTGCGGAACGATGCAACGGGCGAATAGAACGAGCCGTTGGTTTTATGTCAGAAAACGGTGCGAAGCAGGAGAGAAGGCACTGGCAGGTGCAGCGGGACGGTTGCAAGACAAGTGTCACCAGTACCCTGTCAGAGCCATGGAGGCTAGGCTGCTAAGGAGACACGAGAGGAAGACCAGGGCAGGCACGCGTGCTCCACTCTGAGGGAGGAGTCTGGGCAGAAGGCAGGCCTGTCCTGTGTCTCTGGTCCCAAGGGGACAGCGTCTCCTTGAACACCTGTGCCTAGGGCAGACTTGGGCTTGCCACCAGGCCCCATAGCCGCACTCGCAGCAACAGCTCCCTGGAGGACCGGGCAGTCCGATGCCGTCTTCCTCCAAGATGTGACAACGTTGGTGGTGGCAGGGCGTGTGCCGGGGAAGGAATGGGGACAGTGTGCAGGGTTCATGTCCACTCCCTCTCCTGTGGGGAAGGCACTGGCCAGGTCCCCGATTCCTCCTGAGCGCCAGTAGAAAAGGCCTAGCCTGCCTATGCCAGGACATGGAAGTGAGCATGGAGTGCCATCCTAAGCCACGCACGCTGCTGTTGCTTTGTGACTGTGCCTGCTTAGTTCGGCTTGGCAGGGTGAACGCGGGGCGCGAACAGGGAGCCCGGGAAAGCGAGGCCCAAGAGGCACTAGCTCTCCCGCAGCTCTACATCTTTGAAGTGACAGAGCGAACGCCCAAAGCCTTGCTGTGAAGCAGCAGCGAAGGGCAGTTCGTGCCAGCTGAAAACCTCTACAAACGTGTAGCAGTAGTTGCTAAATCAGAGTCGGATCTGTAGGCTGCTGTGGCTGCCTGCCTTAGCCTACTCTTCCCAGGACAGAGGGAGAGCCCCGCATAGAGCGAAAGCCTCTTTGCCCGGGCATCCCTTCTGGGAAGGCCCAGCTTTCTTTGGGAAATCAAAGTCAGGTCTGAGGGACGCTGCTGCTGCTTGCTTGAGCTGGTCTCCCCTGCACGTTGTAATAAACCCGCATGGAGCGAAATCCTCTATGCGCAGGCATCCTCTCTGGGAAAGCATAGCATTTGTTGGGAAATCAGAATCGGGTTTGTGGGAAGCTGCTGCTTCTTGCCGGAGCTAGTCTGCTCAGGACAGTGGAAGATACCCGCATGGAGCGAAATTCTCTTTCACCTAGCATCCCCTCTGCCTGAGAGAGAAGCGTGGTTGCACCTCTGGAAAGGACCTTAAGGAAAGGGACACGTCTGTCACCGTGTTCCCCAAAGGCAAGTATGAGGAAGGTGCAGAACGCTGCAACGGGCGAATAGAACGAGCCGTTGGCTTTATGTCAGAAAACGGTGCGAAGCAGGAGAGAAGGCACTGGCAGGTGCAGCGGGACGGTTGCAAGACAAGTGTCACCAGTTCCCTGTCAGAGCCATGGAGGCCAGGCTGCTAAGGAGACACGAGAGGAAGACTAGGGCAGGCACGCGTGCTCCACTCTGAGGGAGGAGTCTGGGCAGAAGGCAGGCCTGTCCTATGTCTCTGGTCCCAAGGGAACAGCGTCTCCTTGAACACCTGTGCCTAGGGCAGACTTGGGCTTGCCACCAGGCCCCATAGCCGCAACTCGCAGCAACAGCTCCCTGGAGGACCGGGCAGTCCGATGCCGTCTTCCTCCAAGATGTGACAACGTTGGTGGTGGCAGGGCGTGTGCCGGGGAAGGAATGGGGACAGTGTGCAGGGTTCATGTCCACTCCCTTTCCTGTGGGGAAGGCACTGGCCTAGTCCCCGATTCCGCCTGAGCGCCAGTAGAAAAGGCCTAGCCTGCCTATGCCAGGACATGGAAGTGAGCATGGAGTGCCATCCTAAGCCACGCACGCTGCTGTTGCTTTGTGACTGTGCCTGCTTCGTTTGGCTTGTCAGGGTGAACGCGGGGCGCGAACAGGGATCCCGGGAATGCAAGGCCCAAGAGGCACTAGCTCTCCCGCAGCTCTTCATTTTTGAAGTGACAGAGCGAACGCCCAAAGCCTTGCTGTGAAGCAGCAGCGAAGGGCAGTTCGTGCCAGCTGCAAACCTCTACAAACGTGTAGCAGTAGTTGCTAAATCAGAGTCGGATCTGTAGGCTGCTGTGGCTGCCTGCCTTAGCCTACTCTTCCCAGGACAGAGGGAGAGCCCCGCATACAGAGAAAGCCTCTTTGCCCGGGCATCCCTTCTGGGAAGGCCCAGCTTTCTTTGGGAAATCAAAGTCAGGTCTGAGGGACGCTGCTGCTGCTTGCTTGAGCTGGTCTCCCCTGCACGTTGTAATAAACCCGCATGGAGCGAAATCCTCTATGCGCAGGCATCCTCTCTGGGAAAGCATAGCATTTGTTGGGAAATCAGAATCGGGTTTGTGGGAAGCTGCTGCTTCTTGCCGGAGCTAGTCTGCTCAGGACAGTGGAAGATACCCGCATGGAGCGAAATTCTCTTTCACCTGGCATCCCCTCTGACTGAGAGAGAAGCGTGGTTGCACCTCTGGAAAGGACCTTAAGGAAAGGGACACGTCTGTCACCGTGTTCCCCAAAGGCAAGTATGAGGAAGGTGCAGAACGCTGCACCGGGCGAATAGAACGAGCCGTTGGCTTTATGTCAGAAAACGGTGCGAAGCAGGAGAGAAGGCACTGGCAGGTGCAGCGGGACGGTTGCAAGACAAGTGTCACCAGTTCCCTGTCAGAGCCATGGAGGCCAGGCTGCTAAGGAGACACGAGAGGAAGACTAGGGCAGGCACGCGTGCTCCACTCTAAGCGAGGAGTCTGGGCAGAAGGCAGGCCTGTCCTGTGTCTCTGGTCCCAAGGGGACAGCGTCTCCTTGAACACCTGTGCCTAGGGCAGACTTGGGCTTGCCACCAGGCCCCATAGCCGCAACTCGCAGCAACAGCTCCCTGGAGGACCGGGCAGTCCGATGCCGTCTTCCTCCAAGATGTGACAACGTTGGTGGTGGCAGGGCGTGTGCCGGGGAAGGAATGGGGACAGTGTGCAGGGTTCATGTCCACTCCCTCTCCTGTGGGGAAGGCACTGGCCTAGTCCCCGATTCCGCCTGAGCGCCAGTAGAAAAGGCCTAGCCTGCCTATGCCAGGACATGGAAGTGAGCATGGAGTGCCATCCTAAGCCACGCACGCTGCTGTTGCTTTGTGACTGGGCCTGATTAGTTCGGCTTGGCAGGGTGAACGCGGGGCGCGAACAGGGAGCCCGGGAAAGCGAGGCCCAAGAGGCACTAGCTCTCCCCCAGCTCTTCATCTTTGAAGTGACAGAGCGAACGCCCAAAGCCTTGCTGTGAAGCAGCAGCGAAGGGCAGTTCGTGCCAGCTGAAAACCTCTACAAACGTGTAGCAGTAGTTGCTAAATCAGAGTCGGATCTGTAGGCTGCTGTGGCTGCCTGCCTTAGCCTACTATTCCCAGGACAGAGGGAGAGCCCCACATAGAGCGAAAGCCTCTTTGCCCGGGCATCCCTTCTGGGAAGGCCCAGCTTTCTTTGTGAAATCAAAGTCAGGTCTGAGGGACGCTGCTGCTGCTTGCTTGAGCTGGTCTCCCCTGCACGTTGTAATAAACCCGCATGGAGCGAAATCCTCTATGCGCAGGCATCCTCTCTGGGAAAGCATAGCATTTGTTGGGAAATCAGAATCGGGTTTGTGGGAAGCTGCTGCTTCTTGCCGGAGCTAGTCTGCTCAGGACAGTGGAAGATACCCGCATGGAGCGAAATTCTCTTTCACCTAGCATCCCCTCTGCCTGAGAGAGAAGCGTGGTTGCACCATGGAAAGGACCTTAAGGAAAGGGACACGTCTGTCACCGTGTTCCCCAAAGGCAAGTATGAGGAAGGTGCGGAACGATGCAACGGGCGAATAGAACGAGCCGTTGGTTTTATGTCAGAAAACGGTGCGAAGCAGGAGAGAAGGCACTGGCAGGTGCAGCGGGACGGTTGCAAGACAAGTGTCACCAGTACCCTGTCAGAGCCATGGAGGCCAGGCTGCTAAGGAGACACGAGAGGAAGACTAGGGCAGGCACGCGTGCTCCACTCTGAGGGAGGAGTCTGGGCAGAAGGCAGGCCTGTCCTGTGTCTCTGGTCCCAAGGGGACAGCGTCTCCTTGAACACCTGTGCCTAGGGCAGACTTGGGCTTGCCACCAGGCCCCATAGCCGCACTCGCAGCAACAGCTCCCTGGAGGACCGGGCAGTCCGATGCCGTCTTCCTCCAAGATGTGACAACGTTGGTGGTGGCAGGGCGTGTGCCGGGGAAGGAATGGGGACAGTGTGCAGGGTTCATGTCCACTCCCTCTCTTGTGGGGAAGGCACTGGCCAGGTCCCCGATTCCTCCTGAGCGCCAGTAGAAAAGGCCTAGCCTGCCTATGCCAGGACATGGAAGTGAGCATGGAGTGCCATCCTAAGCCACGCACGCTGCTGTTGCTTTGTGACTGTGCCTGCTTAGTTCGGCTTGGCAGGGTGAACGCGGGGCGCGAACAGGGAGCCCGGGAAAGCAAGGCCCAAGAGGCACTAGCTCTCCCGCAGCTCTTCATCTTTGAAGTGACAGAGCGAACGCCCAAAGCCTTGCTGTGAAGCAACAGCGAAGGGCAGTTCGTGCCAGCTGAAAACCTCTACAAACGTGTAGCAGTAGTTGCTAAATCAGAGTCGGATCTGTAGGCTGCTGTGGCTGCCTGCCTTAGCCTACTATTCCCAGGACAGAGGGAGAGCCCCACATAGAGCGAAAGCCTCTTTGCCCGGGCTCCCTTCTGGGAAGGCCCAGCTTTCTTTGGGAAATCAAAGTCAGGTCTGAGGGACGCTGCTGCTGCTTGCTTGAGCTGGTCTCCCCTGCACGTTGTAATAAACCCGCATGGAGCGAAATCCTCTATGCGCAGGCATCCTCTCTGGGAAAGCGTAGCATTTGTTGGGAAATCAGAATCGGGTTTGTGGGAAGCTGCTGCTTCTTGCCGGAGCTAGTCTGCTCAGGACAGTGGAAGATACCCGCATGGAGCGAAATTCTCTTTCACCTAGCATCGCCTCTGCCTGAGAGAGAAGCGTGGTTGCACCTCTGGAAAGGACCTTAAGGAAAGGGACACGTCTGTCACCGTGTTCCCCAAAGGCAAGTATGAGGAAGGTTCAGAACGCTGCAACGGGCGAATAGAACGAGCCGTTGGCTTTATGTCAGAAAACGGTGAGAAGCAGGAGAGAAGGCACTGGCAGGTGGAGCGGGACGGTTGCAAGACAAGTGTCACCAGTTCCCTGTCAGAGCCATGGAGGCCAGGCTGCTAAGGAGACACGAGAGGAAGACTAGGGCAGGCACGCGTGCTCCACTCTAAGGGAGGTGTCTGGGCAGAAGGCAGGCCTGTCCTGTGTCTCTGGTCCCAAGGGGACAGCGTCTCCTTGAACACCTGTGCCTAGGGCAGACTTGGGCTTGCCACCAGGCCCCATAGCCACAACTCGCAGCAACAGCTCCCTGGAGGACCGGGCATTCCGATGCCGTCTTCCTCCAAGATGTGACAACGTTGGTGGTGGCAGGGCGTGTGCCGGGGAAGGGATGGGGACAGTGTGCAGGGTTCATGTCCACTCCCTCTCCTGTGGGGAAGGCACTGGCCTAGTCCCCGATTCCGCCTGAGCGCCAGTAGAAAAGGCCTAGCCTGCCTATGCCAGGACATGGAAGTGAACATGGAGTGCCATCCTAAGCCACGCACGCTGCTGTTGCTTTGTGACTGTGCCTGCTTAGTTCGGCTTGGCAGGGTGAACGCGGGGCGCGAACAGGGAGCCCGGGAAAGCGAGGCCCAAGAGGCACTAGCTCTCCCGCAGCTCTACATCTTTGAAGTGACAGAGCGAACGCCCAAAGCCTTGCTGTGAAGCAGCAGCGAAGGGCAGTTTGTGCCAGCTGAAAACCTCTACAAACGTGTAGCAGTAGTTGCTAAATCAGAGTCGGATCTGTAGGCTGCTGTGGCTGCCTGCCTTAGCCTACTATTCCCAGGACAGAGGGAGAGCCCCGCATAGAGCGAAAGCCTCTTTGCCCGGGCATCCCTTCTGGGAAGGCCCAGCTTTCTTTGGGAAATCAAAGTCAGGTCTGAGGGACGCTGCTGCTGCTTGCTTGAGCTGGTCTCCCCTGCACGTTGTAATAAACCCGCATGGAGCGAAATCCTCTATGCGCAGGCATCCTCTCTGGGAAAGCATAGCATTTGTTGGGAAATCAGAATCGGGTTTGTGGGAAGCTGCTGCTTCTTGCCGGAGCTAGTCTGCTCAGGACAGTGGAAGATACCCGCATGGAGCGAAATTCTCTTTCACCTAGCATCCCCTCTGCCTGAGAGAGAAGCGTGGTTGCACCTCTGGAAAGGACCTTAAGGAAAGGGACACGTCTGTCACCGTGTTCCCCAAAGGCAAGTATGAGGAAGGTGCAGAACGCTGCAACGGGCGAATAGAACGAGCCGTTGGCTTTATGTCAGAAAACGGTGCGAAGCAGGAGAGAAGGCACTGGCAGGTGCAGCGGGACGGTTGCAAGACAAGTGTCACCAGTTCCCTGTCAGAGCCATGGAGGCCAGGCTGCTAAGGAGACACGAGAGGAAGACTAGGGCAGGCACGCGTGCTCCACTCTGAGGGAGGAGTCTGGGCAGAAGGCAGGCCTGTCCTGTGTCTCTGGTCCCAAGGGGACAGCGTCTCCTTGAACACCTGTGCCTAGGGCAGACTTGGGCTTGCCACCAGGCCCCATAGCCGCAACTCGCAGCAACAGCTCCCTGGAGGACCGGGCAGTCCGATGCCGTCTTCCTCCAAGATGTGACAACGTTGGTGGTGGCAGGGCGTGTGCCGGGGAAGGAATGGGGACAGTGTGCAGGGTTCATGTCCACTCCCTCTCCTGTGGGGAAGGCACTGGCCTAGTCCCCGATTCCGCCTGAGCGCCAGTAGAAAAGGCCTAGCCTGCCTATGCCAGGACATGGAAGTGAACATGGAGTGCCATCCTAAGCCACGCACGCTGCTGTTGCTTTGTGACTGTGCCTGCTTAGTTCGGCTTGGCAGGGTGAACGCGGGGCGCGAACAGGGAGCCCGGGAAAGCGAGGCCCAAGAGGCAATAGCTCTCCCGCAGCTCTACATCTTTGAAGTGACAGAGCGAACGCCCAAAGCCTTGCTGTGAAGCAGCAGCGAAGGGCAGTTCGTGCCAGCTGAAAACCTCTACAAACGTGTAGCAGTAGTTGCTAAATCAGAGTCGGATCTGTAGGCTGCTGTGGCTGCCTGCCTTAGCCTACTATTCCCAGGACGAGGGAGAGCCCCGCATAGAGCGAAAGCCTCTTTGCCCGGGCATCCCTTCTGGGAAGGCCCAGCTTTCTTTGGGAAATCAAAGTCAGGTCTGAGGGACGCTGCTGCTGCTTGCTTGAGCTGGTCTCCCCTGCACGTTGTAATAAACCCGCATGGAGCGAAATCCTCTATGCGCAGGCATCCTCTCTGGGAAAGCATAGCATTTGTTGGGAAATCAGAATCGGGTTTGTGGGAAGCTGCTGCTTCTTGCCGGAGCTAGTCTGCTCAGGACAGTGGAAGATACCCGCATGGAGCGAAATTCTCTTTCACCTAGCATCCCCTCTGCCTGAGAGAGAAGCGTGGTTGCACCTCTGGAAAGGACCTTAAGGAAAGGGACACGTCTGTCACCGTGTTCCCCAAAGGCAAGTATGAGGAAGGTGCAGAACGCTGCAACGGGCGAATAGAACGAGCCGTTGGCTTTATGTCAGAAAACGGTGCGAAGCAGGAGAGAAGGCACTGGCAGGTGCAGCGGGACGGTTGCAAGACAAGTGTCACCAGTTCCCTGTCAGAGCCATGGAGGCCAGGCTGCTAAGGAGACACGAGAGGAAGACTAGGGCAGGCACGCGTGCTCCACTCTGAGGGAGGAGTCTGGGCAGAAGGCAGGCCTGTCCTATGTCTCTGGTCCCAAGGGAACAGCGTCTCCTTGAACACCTGTGCCTAGGGCAGACTTGGGCTTGCCACCAGGCCCCATAGCCGCAACTCGCAGCAACAGCTCCCTGGAGGACCGGGCAGTCCGATGCCGTCTTCCTCCAAGATGTGACAACGTTGGTGGTGGCAGGGCGTGTGCCGGGGAAGGAATGGGGACAGTGTGCAGGGTTCATGTCCACTCCCTTTCCTGTGGGGAAGGCACTGGCCTAGTCCCCGATTCCGCCTGAGCGCCAGTAGAAAAGGCCTAGCCTGCCTATGCCAGGACATGGAAGTGAGCATGGAGTGCCATCCTAAGCCACGCACGCTGCTGTTGCTTTGTGACTGTGCCTGCTTCGTTTGGCTTGTCAGGGTGAACGCGGGGCGCGAACAGGGATCCCGGGAATGCAAGGCCCAAGAGGCACTAGCTCTCCCGCAGCTCTTCATTTTTGAAGTGACAGAGCGAACGCCCAAAGCCTTGCTGAGAAGCAGCAGCGAAGGGCAGTTCGTGCCAGCTGCAAACCTCTACAAACGTGTAGCAGTAGTTGCTAAATCAGAGTCGGATCTGTAGGCTGCTGTGGCTGCCTGCCTTAGCCTACTATTCCCAGGACAGAGGGAGAGCCCCGCATAGAGCGAAAGCCTCTTTGCCCGGGCATCCCTTCTGGGAAGGCCCAGCTTTCTTTGGGAAATCAAAGTCAGGTCTGAGGGACGCTGCTGCTGCTTGCTTGAGCTGGTCTCCCCTGCACGTTGTAATAAACCCGCATGGAGCGAAATCCTCTATGCGCAGGCATCCTCTCTGGGAAAGCATATCATTTGTTGGGAAATCAGAATCGGGTTTGTGGGAAGCTGCTGCTTCTTGCCGGAGCTAGTCTGCTCAGGACAGTGGAAGATACCCGCATGGAGCGAAATTCTCTTTCACCTAGCATCCCCTCTGACTGAGAGAGAAGCGTGGTTGCACCTCTGGAAAGGACCTTAAGGAAAGGGACACGTCTGTCACCGTGTTCCCCAAAGGCAAGTATGAGGAAGGTGCAGAACGCTGCACCGGGCGAATAGAACGAGGCGTTGGCTTTATGTCAGAAAACGGTGCGAAGCAGGAGAGAAGGCACTGGCAGGTGCAGCGGGACGGTTGCAAGACAAGTGTCACCAGTTCCCTGTCAGAGCCATGGAGGCCAGGCTGCTAAGGAGACACGAGAGGAAGACTAGGGCAGGCACGCGTGCTCCACTCTGAGGGAGGAGTCTGGGCAGAAGGCAGGCCTGTCCTGTGTCTCTGGTCCCAAGGGGACAGCGTCTCCTTGAACACCTGTGCCTAGGGCAGACTTGGGCTTGCCACCAGGCCCCATAGCCGCAACTCGCAGCAACAGCTCCCTGGAGGACCGGGCAGTCCGATGCCGTCTTCCTCCAAGATGTGACAACGTTGGTGGTGGCAGGGCGTGTGCCGGGGAAGGAATGGGGACAGTGTGCAGGGTTCATGTCCACTCCCTCTCTTGTGGGGAAGGCACTGGCCAGGTCCCCGATTCCTCCTGAGCGCCAGTAGAAAAGGCCTAGCCTGCCTATGCCAGGACATGGAAGTGAGCATGGAGTGCCATCCTAAGCCACGCACGCTGCTGTTGCTTTGTGACTGTGCCTGCTTAGTTCGGCTTGGCAGGGTGAACGCGGGGCGCGAACAGGGAGCCCGGGAAAGCAAGGCCCAAGAGGCACTAGCTCTCCCGCAGCTCTTCATCTTTGAAGTGACAGAGCGAACGCCCAAAGCCTTGCTGTGAAGCAACAGCGAAGGGCAGTTCGTGCCAGCTGAAAACCTCTACAAACGTGTAGCAGTAGTTGCTAAATCAGAGTCGGATCTGTAGGCTGCTGTGGCTGCCTGCCTTAGCCTACTATTCCCAGGACAGAGGGAGAGCCCCACATAGAGCGAAAGCCTCTTTGCCCGGGCTCCCTTCTGGGAAGGCCCAGCTTTCTTTGGGAAATCAAAGTCAGGTCTGAGGGACGCTGCTGCTGCTTGCTTGAGCTGGTCTCCCCTGCACGTTGTAATAAACCCGCATGGAGCGAAATCCTCTATGCGCAGGCATCCTCTCTGGGAAAGCGTAGCATTTGTTGGGAAATCAGAATCGGGTTTGTGGGAAGCTGCTGCTTCTTGCCGGAGCTAGTCTGCTCAGGACAGTGGAAGATACCCGCATGGAGCGAAATTCTCTTTCACCTAGCATCGCCTCTGCCTGAGAGAGAAGCGTGGTTGCACCTCTGGAAAGGACCTTAAGGAAAGGGACACGTCTGTCACCGTGTTCCCCAAAGGCAAGTATGAGGAAGGTTCAGAACGCTGCAACGGGCGAATAGAACGAGCCGTTGGCTTTATGTCAGAAAACGGTGCGAAGCAGGAGAGAAGGCACTGGCAGGTGGAGCGGGACGGTTGCAAGACAAGTGTCACCAGTTCCCTGTCAGAGCCATGGAGGCCAGGCTGCTAAGGAGACACGAGAGGAAGACTAGGGCAGGCACGCGTGCTCCACTCTAAGGGAGGTGTCTGGGCAGAAGGCAGGCCTGTCCTGTGTCTCTGGTCCCAAGGGGACAGCGTCTCCTTGAACACCTGTGCCTAGGGCAGACTTGGGCTTGCCACCAGGCCCCATAGCCGCAACTCGCAGCAACAGCTCCCTGGAGGACCGGGCATTCCGATGCCGTCTTCCTCCAAGATGTGACAACGTTGGTGGTGGCAGGGCGTGTGCCGGGGAAGGGATGGGGACAGTGTGCAGGGTTCATGTCCACTCCCTCTCCTGTGGGGAAGGCACTGGCCTAGTCTCCGATTCCGCCTGAGCGCCAGTAGAAAAGGCCTAGCCTGCCTATGCCAGGACATGGAAGTGAACATGGAGTGCCATCCTAAGCCACGCACGCTGCTGTTGCTTTGTGACTGTGCCTGCTTAGTTCGGCTTGGCAGGGTGAACGCGGGGCGCGAACAGGGAGCCCGGGAAAGCGAGGCCCAAGAGGCACTAGCTCTCCCGCAGCTCTACATCTTTGAAGTGACAGAGCGAACGCCCAAAGCCTTGCTGTGAAGCAGCAGCGAAGGGCAGTTTGTGCCAGCTGAAAACCTCTACAAACGTGTAGCAGTAGTTGCTAAATCAGAGTCGGATCTGTAGGCTGCTGTGGCTGCCTGCCTTAGCCTACTATTCCCAGGACAGAGGGAGAGCCCCGCATAGAGCGAAAGCCTCTTTGCCCGGGCATCCCTTCTGGGAAGGCCCAGCTTTCTTTGGGAAATCAAAGTCAGGTCTGAGGGACGCTGCTGCTGCTTGCTTGAGCTGGTCTCCCCTGCACGTTGTAATAAACCCGCATGGAGCGAAATCCTCTATGCGCAGGCATCCTCTCTGGGAAAGCATATCATTTGTTGGGAAATCAGAATCGGGTTTGTGGGAAGCTGCTGCTTCTTGCCGGAGCTAGTCTGCTCAGGACAGTGGAAGATACCCGCATGGAGCGAAATTCTCTTTCACCTAGCATCCCCTCTGCCTGAGAGAGAAGCGTGGTTGCACCTCTGGAAAGGACCTTAAGGAAAGGGACACGTCTGTCACCGTGTTCCCCAAAGGCAAGTATGAGGAAGGTGCAGAACGCTGCAACGGGCGAATAGAACGAGCCGTTGGCTTTATGTCAGAAAACGGTGCGAAGCAGGAGAGAAGGCACTGGCAGGTGCAGCGGGACGGTTGCAAGACAAGTGTCACCAGTTCCCTGTCAGAGCCATGGAGGCCAGGCTGCTAAGGAGACACGAGAGGAAGACTAGGGCAGGCACGCGTGCTCCACTCTGAGGGAGGAGTCTGGGCAGAAGGCAGGCCTGTCCTGTGTCTCTGGTCCCAAGGGGACAGCGTCTCCTTGAACACCTGTGCCTAGGGCAGACTTGGGCTTGCCACCAGGCCCCATAGCCGCAACTCGCAGCAACAGCTCCCTGGAGGACCGGGCAGTCCGATGCCGTCTTCCTCCAAGATGTGACAACGTTGGTGGTGGCAGGGCGTGTGCCGGGGAAGGAATGGGGACAGTGTGCAGGGTTCATGTCCACTCCCTCTCCTGTGGGGAAGGCACTGGCCTAGTCCCCGATTCCGCCTGAGCGCCAGTAGAAAAGGCCTAGCCTGCCTATGCCAGGACATGGAAGTGAACATGGAGTGCCATCCTAAGCCACGCACGCTGCTGTTGCTTTGTGACTGTGCCTGCTTAGTTCGGCTTGGCAGGGTGAACGCGGGGCGCGAACAGGGAGCCCGGGAAAGCGAGGCCCAAGAGGCACTAGCTCTCCCGCAGCTCTACATCTTTGAAGTGACAGAGCGAACGCCCAAAGCCTTGCTGTGAAGCAGCAGCGAAGGGCAGTTCGTGCCAGCTGAAAACCTCTACAAACGTGTAGCAGTAGTTGCTAAATCAGAGTCGGATCTGTAGGCTGCTGTGGCTGCCTGCCTTAGCCTACTATTCCCAGGACAGAGGGAGAGCCCCGCATAGAGCGAAAGCCTCTTTGCCCGGGCATCCCTTCTGGGAAGGCCCAGCTTTCTTTGGGAAATCAAAGTCAGGTCTGAGGGACGCTGCTGCTGCTTGCTTGAGCTGGTCTCCCCTGCACGTTGTAATAAACCCGCATGGAGCGAAATCCTCTATGCGCAGGCATCCTCTCTGGGAAAGCATAGCATTTGTTGGGAAATCAGAATCGGGTTTGTGGGAAGCTGCTGCTTCTTGCCGGAGCTAGTCTGCTCAGGACAGTGGAAGATACCCGCATGGAGCGAAATTCTCTTTCACCTAGCATCCCCTCTGCCTGAGAGAGAAGCGTGGTTGCACCTCTGGAAAGGACCTTAAGGAAAGGGACACGTCTGTCACCGTGTTCCCCAAAGGCAAGTATGAGGAAGGTGCAGAACGCTGCAACGGGCGAATAGAACGAGCCGTTGGCTTTATGTCAGAAAACGGTGCGAAGCAAGAGAGAAGGCACTGGCAGGTGCAGCGGGACGGTTGCAAGACAAGTGTCACCAGTTCCCTGTCAGAGCCATGGAGGCCAGGCTGCTAAGGAGACACGAGAGGAAGACTAGGGCAGGCACGCGTGCTCCACTCTGAGGGAGGAGTCTGGGCAGAAAGCAGGCCTGTCCTATGTCTCTGGTCCCAAGGGAACAGCGTCTCCTTGAACACCTGTGCCTAGGGCAGACTTGGGCTTGCCACCAGGCCCCATAGCCGCAACTCGCAGCAACAGCTCCCTGGAGGACCGGGCAGTCCGATGCCGTCTTCCTCCAAGATGTGACAACGTTGGTGGTGGCAGGGCGTGTGCCGGGGAAGGAATGGGGACAGTGTGCAGGGTTCATGTCCACTCCCTTTCCTGTGGGGAAGGCACTGGCCTAGTCCCCGATTCCGCCTGAGCGCCAGTAGAAAAGGCCTAGCCTGCCTATGCCAGGACATGGAAGTGAGCATGGAGTGCCATCCTAAGCCACGCACGCTGCTGTTGCTTTGTGACTGTGCCTGCTTCGTTTGGCTTGTCAGGGTGAACGCGGGGCGCGAACAGGGATCCCGGGAATGCAAGGCCCAAGAGGCACTAGCTCTCCCGCAGCTCTTCATTTTTGAAGTGACAGAGCGAACGCCCAAAGCCTTGCTGTGAAGCAGCAGCGAAGGGCAGTTCGTGCCAGCTGCAAAGCTCTACAAACGTGTAGCAGTAGTTGCTAAATCAGAGTCGGATCTGTAGGCTGCTGTGGCTGCCTGCCTTAGCCTACTCTTCCCAGGACAGAGGGAGAGCCCCGCATACAGAGAAAGCCTCTTTGCCCGGGCATCCCTTCTGGGAAGGCCCAGCTTTCTTTGGGAAATCAAAGTCAGGTCTGAGGGACGCTGCTGCTGCTTGCTTGAGCTGGTCTCCCCTGCACGTTGTAATAAACCCGCATGGAGCGAAATCCTCTATGCGCAGGCATCCTCTCTGGGAAAGCATAGCATTTGTTGGGAAATCAGAATCGGGTTTGTGGGAAGCTGCTGCTTCTTGCCGGAGCTAGTCTGCTCAGGACAGTGGAAGATACCCGCATGGAGCGAAATTCTCTTTCACCTAGCATCCCCTCTGCCTGAGAGAGAAGCGTGGTTGCACCTCTGGAAAGGACCTTAAGGAAAGGGACACGTCTGTCACCGTGTTCCCCAAAGGCAAGTATGAGGAAGGTGCAGAACGCTGCAACGGGCGAATAGAACGAGCCGTTGGCTTTATGTCAGAAAACGGTGCGAAGCAGGAGAGAAGGCACTGGCAGGTGCAGCGGGACGGTTGCAAGACAAGTGTCACCAGTTCCCTGTCAGAGCCATGGAGGCCAGGCTGCTAAGGAGACACGAGAGGAAGACTAGGGCAGGCACGCGTGCTCCACTCTGAGGGAGGACTCTGGGCAGAAGGCAGGCCTGTCCTGTGTCTCTGGTCCCAAGGGGACAGCGTCTCCTTGAACACCTGTGCCTAGGGCAGACTTGGGCTTGCCACCAGGCCCCATAGCCGCAACTCGCAGCAACAGCTCCCTGGAGGACCGGGCAGTCCGATGCCGTCTTCCTCCAAGATGTGACAACGTTGGTGGTGGCAGGGCGTGTGCCGGGGAAGGAATGGGGACAGTGTGCAGGGTTCATGTCCACTCCCTCTCCTGTGGGGAAGGCACTGGCCTAGTCCCCGATTCCGCCTGAGCGCCAGTAGAAAAGGCCTAGCCTGCCTATGCCAGGACATGGAAGTGAGCATGGAGTGCCATCCTAAGCCACGGACGCTGCTCTTGCTTTGTGACTGGGCCTGATTAGTTCGGCTTGGCAGGGTGAACGCGGGGCGCGAACAGGGAGCCCGGGAAAGCGAGGCCCAAGAGGCACTAGCTCTCCCCCAGCTCTTCATCTTTGAAGTGACAGAGCGAACGCCCAAAGCCTTGCTGTGAAGCAGCAGCGAAGGGCAGTTCGTGCCAGCTGAAAACCTCTACAAACGTGTAGCAGTAGTTGCTAAATCAGAGTCGGATCTGTAGGCTGCTGTGGCTGCCTGCCTTAGCCTACTATTCCCAGGACAGAGGGAGAGCCCCACATAGAGCGAAAGCCTCTTTGCCCGGGCATCCCTTCTGGGAAGGCCCAGCTTTCTTTGGGAAATCAAAGTCAGGTCTGAGGGACGCTGCTGCTGCTTGCTTGAGCTGGTCTCCCCTGCACGTTGTAATAAACCCGCATGGAGCGAAATCCTCTATGCGCAGGCATCCTCTCTGGGAAAGCATAGCATTTGTTGGGAAATCAGAATCGGGTTTGTGGGAAGCTGCTGCTTCTTGCCGGAGCTAGTCTGATCAGGACAGTGGAAGATACCCGCATGGAGCGAAATTCTCTTTCACCTAGCATCCCCTCTGCCTGAGAGAGAAGCGTGGTTGCACCATGGAAAGGACCTTAAGGAAAGGGACACGTCTGTCACCGTGTTCCCCAAAGGCAAGTATGAGGAAGGTGCGGAACGCTGCAACGGGCGAATAGAACGAGCCGTTGGCTTTATGTCAGAAAACGGTGCGAAGCAGGAGAGAAGGCACTGGCAGGTGCAGCGGGACGGTTGCAAGACAAGTGTCACCAGTACCCTGTCAGAGCCATGGAGGCCAGGCTGCTAAGGAGACACGAGAGGAAGACTAGGGCAGGCACGCGTGCTCCACTCTGAGGGAGGAGTCTGGGCAGAAGGCAGGCCTGTCCTGTGTCTCTGGTCCCAAGGGGACAGCGTCTCCTTGAACACCTGTGCCTAGGGCAGACTTGGGCTTGCCACCAGGCCCCATAGCCGCACTCGCAGCAACAGCTCCCTGGAGGACCGGGCAGTCCGATGCCGTCTTCCTCCAAGATGTGACAACGTTGGTGGTGGCAGGGCGTGTGCCGGGGAAGGAATGGGGACAGTGTGCAGGGTTCGTGTGCACTCCCTCTCTTGTGGGGAAGGCACTGGCCAGGTCCCCGATTCCTCCTGAGCGCCAGTAGAAAAGGCCTAGCCTGCCTATGCCAGGACATGGAAGTGAGCATGGAGTGCCATCCTAAGCCACGCACGCTGCTGTTGCTTTGTGACTGTGCCTGCTTAGTTCGGCTTGGCAGGGTGAACGCGGGGCGCGAACAGGGAGCCCGGGAAAGCGAGGCCCAAGAGGCACTAGCTCTCCCGCAGCTCTTCATCTTTGAAGTGACAGAGCGAACGCCCAAAGCCTTGCTGTGAAGCAACAGCGAAGGGCAGTTCGTGCCAGCTGAAAACCTCTACAAACGTGTAGCAGTAGTTGCTAAATCAGAGTCGGATCTGTAGGCTGCTGTGGCTGCCTGCCTTAGCCTACTATTCCCAGGACAGAGGGAGAGCCCCACATAGAGCGAAAGCCTCTTTGCCCGGGCTCCCTTCTGGGAAGGCCCAGCTTTCTTTGGGAAATCAAAGTCAGGTCTGAGGGACGCTGCTGCTGCTTGCTTGAGCTGGTCTCCCCTGCACGTTGTAATAAACCCGCATGGAGCGAAATCCTCTATGCGCAGGCATCCTCTCTGGGAAAGCATAGCATTTGTTGGGAAATCAGAATCGGGTATGTGGGAAGCTGCTGCTTCTTGCCGGAGCTAGTCTGCTCAGGACAGTGGAAGATACCCGCATGGAGCGAAATTCTCTTTCACCTAGCATCCCCTCTGCCTGAGAGAGAAGCGTGGTTGCACCTCTGGAAAGGACCTTAAGGAAAGGGACACGTCTGTCACCGTGTTCCCCAAAGGCAAGTATGAGGAAGGTGCAGAACGCTGCAACGGGCGAATAGAACGAGCCGTTGGCTTTATGTCAGAAAACGGTGCGAAGCAGGAGAGAAGGCACTGGCAGGTGCAGCGGGACGGTTGCAAGACAAGTGTCACCAGTTCCCTGTCAGAGCCATGGAGGCCAGGCTGCTAAGGAGACACGAGAGGAAGACTAGGGCAGGCACGCGTGCTCCACTCTGAGGGAGGAGTCTGGGCAGAAGGCAGGCCTGTCCTGTGTCTCTGGTCCCAAGGGGACAGCGCCTCCTTGAACACCTGTGCCTAGGGCAGACTTGGGCTTGCCACCAGGCCCCATAGCCGCAACTCGCAGCAACAGCTCCCTGGAGGACCGGGCAGTCCGATGCCGTCTTCCTCCAAGATGTGACAACGTTGGTGGTGGCAGGGCGTGTGCCGGGGAAGGAATGGGGACAGTGTGCAGGGTTCATGTCCACTCCCTCTCCTGTGGGGAAGGCACTGGCCTAGTCCCCGATTCCGCCTGAGCGCCAGTAGAAAAGGCCTAGCCTGCCTATGCCAGGACATGGAAGTGAGCATGGAGTGCAGTCCTAAGCCACGCACGCTGCTGTTGCTTTGTGACTGTGCCTGCTTAGTTCGGCTTGGCAGGGTGAACGCGGGGCTCGAACAGGGAGCCCGGGAAAGCGAGGCCCAAGAGGCACTAGCTCTCCCGCAGCTCTTCATCTTTGAAATGACAGAGCGAACGCCCAAAGCCTTGCTGTGAAGTAGCAGCGAAGGGCAGTTCGTGCCAGCTGCAAACCTCTACAAACGTGTAGCAGTAGTTGCTAAATCAGAGTCGGATCTGTAGGCTGCTGTGGCTGCCTGCCTTAGCCTACTCTTCCCAGGACAGAGGGAGAGCCCCGCATAGAGCGAAAGCCTCTTTGCCCGGGCATCCCTTCTGGGAAGGCCCAGCTTTCTTTGGGAAATCAAAGTCAGGTCTGAGGGACGCTGCTGCTGCTTGCTTGAGCTGGTCTCCCCTGCACGTTGTAATAAACCCGCATGGAGCGAAATCCTCTATGCGCAGGCATCCTCTCTGGGAAAGCATAGCATTTGTTGGGAAATCAGAATCGGGTTTGTGGGAAGCTGCTGCTTCTTGCCGGAGCTAGTCTGCTCAGGACAGTGGAAGATACCCGCATGGAGCGAAATTCTCTTTCACCTAGCATCCCCTCTGCCTGAGAGAGAAGCGTGGTTGCACCTCTGGAAAGGACCTTAAGGAAAGGGACACGTCTGTCACCGTGTTCCCCAAAGGCAAGTATGAGGAAGGTGCAGAACGCTGCAACGGGCGAATAGAACGAGCCGTTGGCTTTATGTCAGAAAACGGTGCGAAGCAGGAGAGAAGGCACTGGCAGGTGCAGCGGGACGGTTGCAAGACAAGTGTCACCAGTTCCCTGTCAGAGCCATCGAGGCCAGGCTGCTAAGGAGACACGAGAGGAAGACTACGGCAGGCACGGGTGCTCCACTCTGAGGGAGGAGTCTGGGCAGAAGGCAGGCCTGTCCTATGTCTCTGGTCCCAAGGGAACAGCGTCTCCTTGAACACCTGTGCCTAGGGCAGACTTGGGCTTGCCACCAGGCCCCATAGCCGCAACTCGCAGCAACAGCTCCCTGGAGGACCGGGCATTCCGATGCCGTCTTCCTCCAAGATGTGACAACGTTGGTGGTAGCAGGGCGTGTGCCGGGGAAGGAATGGGGACAGTGTGCAGGGTTCATGTCCACTCCCTCTCCTGTGGGGAAGGCACTGGCCTAGTCCCCGATTCCGCCTGAGCGCCAGTAGAAAAGGCCTAGCCTGCCTATGCCAGGACATGGAAGTGAGCATGGAGTGCCATCCTAAGCCACGCACGCTGCTGTTGCTTTGTGACTGTGCCTGCTTAGTTCGGCTTGGCAGGGTGAACGCGGGGCGCGAACAGGGAGCCCGGGAAAGCGAGGCCCAAGAGGCACTAGCTCTCCCGCAGCTCTTCATCTTTGAAGTGACAGAGCGAACGCCCAAAGCCTTGCTGTGAAGCAGCAGCGAAGGGCAGTTCGTGCCAGCTGAAAACCTCTACAAACGTGTAGCAGTAGTTGCTAAATCAGAGTCGGATCTGTAGGCTGCTGTGGCTGCCTGCCTTAGCCTACTATTCCCAGGACAGAGGGAGAGCCCCGCATAGAGCGAAAGCCTCTTTGCCCGGGCATCCCTTCTGGGAAGGCCCAGCTTTCTTTGGGAAATCAAAGTCAGGTCTGAGGGACGCTGCTGCTGCTTGCTTGAGCTGGTCTCCCCTGCACGTTGTAATAAACCCGCATGGAGCGAAATCCTCTATGCGCAAGCATCCTCTCTGGGAAAGCATAGCATTTGTTGGGAAATCAGAATCAGGTTTGTGGGAAGCTGCTGCTTCTTGCGGAGGTAGTCTGCTCAGGACAGTGGGAGATACCCGCATGGAGCGAAATTCTCTTTCACCTAGCATCCCCTCTGCCTGAGAGAGAAGCGTGGTTGCACCTCTGGAAAGACCTTAAGGAAAGGGACACGTCTGTCACCGTGTTCCCCAAAGGCAAGTATGAGGAAGGTGCGGAACGCTGCAACGGGCGAATAGAACGAGCCGTTGGCTTTATGTCAGAAAACGGTGCGAAGCAGGAGAGAAGGCACTGGCAGGTGCAGCGGGACGGTTGCAAGACAAGTGTCACCAGTTCCCTGTCAGAGCCATGGAGGCCAGGCTGCTAAGGAGACACGAGAGGAAGACTAGGGCAGGCACGCGTGCTCCACTCTGAGGGAGGAGTCTGGGCAGAAGGCAGGCCTGTCCTGTGTCTCTGGTCCCAAGGGGACAGCGTCTCCTTGAACACCTGTGCCTAGGGCAGACTTGGGCTTGCCACCAGGCCCCATAGCCGCAACTCGCAGCAACAGCTCCCTGGAGGACCGGGCAGTCCGATGCCGTCTTCCTCCAAGATGTGACAACGTTGGTGGTGGCAGGGCGTGTGCCGGGGAAGGAATGGGGACAGTGTGCAGGGTTCATGTCCACTCCCTCTCCTGTGGGGAAGGCACTGGCCTAGTCCCCGATTCCGCCTGAGCGCCAGTAGAAAAGGCCTAGCCTGCCTATGCCAGGACATGGAAGTGAGCATGGAGTGCCATCCTAAGCCACGCACGCTGCTGTTGCTTTGTAACTGTGCCTGCTTAGTTCGGCTTCGCAGGGTGAACGCGGGGCGCGAACAGGGAGCCCGGGAAAGCAAGGCCCAAGAGGCACTAGCTCTCCCGCAGCTCTTCATCTTTGAAGTGACAGAGCGAACGCCCAAAGCCTTGCTGTGAAGCAACAGCGAAGGGCAGTTCGTGCCAGCTGAAAACCTCTACAAACGTGTAGCAGTAGTTGCTAAATCAGAGTCGGATCTGTAGGCTGCTGTGGCTGCCTGCCTTAGCCTACTATTCCCAGGACAGAGGGAGAGCTCCACATAGAGCGAAAGCCTCTTTGCCCGGGCTCCCTTCTGGGAAGGCCCAGCTTTCTTTGGGAAATCAAAGTCAGGTCTGAGGGACGCTGCTGCTGCTTGCTTGAGCTGGTCTCCCCTGCACGTTGTAATAAATCCGCATGGAGCGAAATCCTCTATGCGCAGGCATCCTCTCTGGGAAAGCATAGCATTTGTTGAGAAATCAGAATCGGGTTTGTGGGAAGCTGCTGCTTCTTGCCGGAGCTAGTCTGCTCAGGACAGTGGAAGATACCCGCATGGAGCGAAATTCTCTTTCACCTAGCATCCCCTCTGCCTGAGAGAGAAGCGTGGTTGCACCTCTGGAAAGGACCTTAAGGAAAGGGACACGTCTGTCACCGTGTTCCCCAAAGGCAAGTATGAGGAAGGTGCGGAACGCTGCAACGGGCGAATAGAACGAGCCGTTGGCTTTATGTCAGAAAACGGTGCGAAGCAGGAGAGAAGGCACTGGCAGGTGCAGCGGGACGGTTGCAAGACAAGTGTGACCAGTTCCCTGTCAGAGCCATGGAGGCCAGGCTGCTAAGGAGACACGAGAGGAAGACTAGGGCAGGCACGCGTGCTCCACTCTGAGGGAGGAGTCTGGGCAGAAGGCAGGCCTGTCCTGTGTCTCTGGTCCCAAGGGAACAGCGTCTCCTTGAACACCTGTGCCTAGGGCAGACTTGGGCTTGCCACCAGGCCCCATAGCCGCAACTCGCAGCAACAGCTCCCTGGAGGACCGGGCAGTCCGATGCCGTCTTCCTCCAAGATGTGACAACTTTGGTGGTGGCAGGGCGTGTGCCGGGGAAGGAATGGGGACAGTGTGCAGGGTTCATGTCCACTCCCTCTCCTGTGGGGAAGGCACTGGCCTAGTCCCCGATTCCGCCTGAGCGCCAGTAGAAAAGGCCTAGCCTGCCTATGCCAGGACATGGAAGTGAGCATGGAGTGCCATCCTAAGCCACGCACGCTGCTGTTGCTTTGTGACTGTGCCTGCTTAGTTCGGCTTGGCAGGGTGAACGCGGGGCGGGAACAGGGAGCCCGGGAAAGCAAGGCCCAAGAGGCACTAGCTCTCCCGCAGCTCTTCATCTTTGAAGTGACAGAGCGAACGCCCAAAGCCTTGCTGTGAAGCAACAGCGAAGGGCAGTTCGTGCCAGCTGAAAACCTCTACAAACGCGTAGCAGTAGTTGCTAAATCAGAGTCGGATCTGTAGGCTGCTGTGGCTGCCTGCCTTAGCCTACTATTCCCAGGACAGAGGGAGAGCCCCACATAGAGCAAAAGCCTCTTTGCCCGGGCATCCCTTCTGGGAAGGCCCAGCTTTCTTTGGGAAATCAAAGTCAGGTCTGAGGGACGCTGCTGCTGCTTGCTTGAGCTGGTCTCCCCTGCACGTTGTAATAAACCCGCATGGAGCGAAATCCTCTATGCGCAGGCATCCTCTCTGGGAAAGCATAGCATTTGTTGGGAAATCAGAATCGGGTTTGTGGGAAGCTGCTGCTTCTTGCCGGAGCTAGTCTGCTCAGGACAGTGGAAGATACCCGCATGGAGCGAAATTCTCTTTCACCTAGCATCCCCTCTGCCTGAGAGAGAAGCGTGGTTGCACCATGGAAAGGACCTTAAGGAAAGGGACACGTCTGTCACCGTGTTCCCCAAAGGCAAGTATGAGGAAGGTGCGGAACGCTGCAACGGGCGAATAGAACGAGCCGTTGGCTTTATGTCAGAAAACGGTGCGAAGCAGGAGAGAAGGCACTGGCAGGTGCAGCGGGACGGTTGCAAGACAAGTGTCACCAGTACCCTGTCAGAGCCATGGAGGCCAGGCTGCTAAGGAGACACGAGAGGAAGACTAGGGCAGGCACGCGTGCTCCACTCTGAGGGAGGAGTCTGGGCAGAAGGCAGGCCTGTCCTGTGTCTCTGGTCCCAAGGGGACAGCGTCTCCTTGAACACCTGTGCCTAGGGCAGACTTGGGCTTGCCACCAGGCCCCATAGCCGCACTCGCAGCAACAGCTCCCTGGAGGACCGGGCAGTCCGATGCCGTCTTCCTCCAAGATGTGACAACGTTGGTGGTGGCAGGGCGTGCGCCGGGGAAGGGATGGGGACAGTGTGCAGGGTTCATGTCCACTCCCTCTCCTGTGAGGAAGGCACTGGCCTAGTCCCCGTTTCCGCCTGAGCGCCAGTAGAAAAGGCCTAGCCTGCCTATGCCAGGACATGGAAGTGAGCATGGAGTGCCATCCTAAGCCACGCACACTGCTGTTGCTTTGTGACTGTGCCTGCTTAGTTCGGCTTGGCAGGGTGAACGCGGGGCGCGAACAGGGAGCCCGGGAAAGCGAGGCCCAAGAGCCACTAGCTCTCCCGAAGCTCTTCATCTTTGAAGTGACAGAGCGAACGCCCAAAGCCTTGCTGTGAAGCAACAGCGAAGGGCAGTTCGTGCCAGCTGCAAACCTCTACAAACGTGTAGCAGTAGTTGCTAAATCAGAGTCGGATCTGTAGGCTGCTGTGGCTGCCTGCCTTAGCCTACTATTCCCAGGACAGAGGGAGAGCCCCACATAGAGCGAAAGCCTCTTTGCCCGGGCTCCCTTCTGGGAAGGCCCAGCTTTCTTTGGGAAATCAAAGTCAGGTCTGAGGGACGCTGCTGCTGCTTGCTTGAGCTGGTCTCCCCTGCACGTTGTAATAAACCCGCATGGAGCGAAATCCTCTATGCGCAGGCATCCTCTCTGGGAAAGCATAGCATTTGTTGGGAAATCAGAATCGGGTTTGTGGGAAGCTGCTGCTTCTTGCCGGAGCTAGTCTGCTCAGGACAGTGGAAGATACCCGCATGGAGCGAAATTCTCTTTCACCTAGCATCCCCTCTGCCTGAGAGAGAAGCGTGGTTGCACCTCTGGAAAGGACCTTAAGGAAAGGGAAACGTCTGTCACCGTGTTCCCCAAAGGCAAGTATGAGGAAGGTGCGGAACGCTGCAACGGGCGAATAGAACGAGCCGTTGGCTTTATGTCAGAAAACGGTGCGAAGCAGGAGAGAAGGCACTGGCAGGTGCAGCGGGACGGTTGCAAGACAAGTGTCACCAGTTCCCTGTCAGAGCCATGGAGGCCAGGCTGCTAAGGAGACACGAGAGGAAGACTAGGGCAGGCACGCGTGCTCCACTCTGAGGGAGGAGTCTGGGCAGAAGGCAGGCCTGTCCTGTGTCTCTGGTCCAAAGGGGACAGCGTCTCCTTGAACACCTGTGCCTAGGGCAGACTTGGGCTTGCCACCAGGCCCCATAGCCGCAACTCGCAGCAACAGCTCCCTGGAGGACCGGGCAGTCCGATGCCGTCTTCCTCCAAGATGTGACAACTTTGGTGGTGGCAGGGCGTGTGCCGGGGAAGGAATGGGGACAGTGTGCAGGGTTCATGTCCACTCCCTCTCCTGTGGGGAAGGCACTGGCCTAGTCCCCGATTCCGCCTGAGCGCCAGTAGAAAAGGCCTAGCCTGCCTATGCCAGGACATGGAAGTGAGCATGGAGTGCCATCCTAAGCCACGCACGCTGCTGTTGCTTTGTGACTGTGCCTGCTTAGTTCGGCTTGGCAGGGTGAACGCGGGGCGGGAACAGGGAGCCCGGGAAAGCGAGGCCCAAAAGGCACTAGCTCTCCCGCAGCTCTTCATCTTTGAAGTGACAGAGCGAACGCCCAAAGCCTTGCTGTGAAGCAGCAGCGAAGGGCAGTTCGTGCCAGCTGAAAACCTCTACAAACGTGTAGCAGTAGTTGCTAAATCAGAGTCGGATCTGTAGGCTGCTGTGGCTGCCTGCCTTAGCCTACTCTTCCCAGGACAGAGGGAGAGCCCCGCATAGAGCGAAAGCCTCTTTGCCCGGGCATCCCTTCTGGGAAGGCCCAGCTTTCTTTGGGAAATCAAAGTCAGGTCTGAGGGACGCTGCTGCTGCTTGCTTGAGCGGGTCTCCCCTGCACGTTGTAATAAACCCGCATGGAGCGAAATCCTCTATGCGCAGGCATCCTCTCTGGGAAAGCATAGCATTTGTTGGGAAATCAGAATCGGGTTTGTGGGAAGCTGCTGCTTCTTGCCGGATCTAGTCTGCTCAGGACAGTGGAAGATACCCGCATGGAGCGAAATTCTCTTTCACCTAGCATCCCCTCTGCCTGAGAGAGAAGCGTGCTTGCACCTCTGGAAAGGACCTTAAGGAAAGGGACACGTCTGTCACCGTGTTCCCCAAAGGCAAGTATGAGGAAGGTGCAGAACGCTGCAACGGGCGAATAGAACGAGCCGTTGGCTTTATGTCAGAAAACGGTGCGAAGCAGGAGAGAAGGCACTGGCAGGTGCAGCGGGACGGTTGCAAGACAAGTGTCACCAGTTCCCTGTCAGAGCCATGGAGGCCAGGCTGCTAAGGAGACACGAGAGAAAGACTAGGGCAGGCACGCTTGCTCCACTCTAAGGGAGGAGTCTGGGCAGAAGGCAGGCCTGTCCTGTGTCTCTGGTCCCAAGGGGACAGCGTCTCCTTGAACACCTGTGCCTAGGGCAGACTTGGGCTTGCCACCAGGCCCCATAGCCGCAACTCGCAGCAACAGCTCCCTGGAGGACCGGGCATTCCGATGCCGTCTTCCTCCAAGATGTGACAACGTTGGTGGTGGCAGGGCGTGTGCCGGGGAAGGAATGGGGACAGTGTGCAGGGTTCATGTCCACTCCCTCTCCTGTGGGGAAGGCACTGGCCTAGTCCCCGATTCCGCCTGAGCGCCAGTAGAAAAGGCCTAGCCTGCCTATGCCAAGACATGGAAGTGAGCATGGAGTGCAGTCCTAAGCCACGCACGCTGCTGTTGTTTTGTGACTGTGCCTGCTTAGTTTGGCTTGGCAGGGTGAACGCGGGGCTCGAACAGGGAGCCCGGGAAAGCGAGGCCCAAGAGGCACTAGCTCTCCCGCAGCTCTTCATCTTTGAAGTGACAGAGCGAACGCCCAAAGCCTTGCTGTGAAGCAGCAGCGAAGGGCAGTTCGTGCCAGCTGAAAACCTCTACAAACCTGTAGCAGTAGTTGCTAAATCAGAGTCGGATCTGTAGGCTGCTGTGGCTGCCTGCCTTAGCCTACTATTCCCAGGACAGAGGGAGAGCCCCGCATAGAGCGAAAGCCTCTTTGCCCGGGCATCCCTTCTGGGAAGGCCCAGCTTTCTTTGGGAAATCAAAGTCAGGTCTGAGGGACGCTGCTGCTGCTTGCTTGAGCTGGTCTCCCCTGCACGTTGTAATAAACCCGCATGGAGCGAAATCCTCTATGCACAGGCATCCTCTCTGGGAAAGCATAGCATTTGTTGGGAAATCAGAATCGGGTTTGTGGGAAGCTGCTGCTTCTTGCCGGAGCTAGTCTGCTCAGGACAGTGGAAGATACCCGCATGGAGCGAAATTCTCTTTCACCTAGCATCCCCTCTGCCTGAGAGAGAAGCGTGGTTGCACCTCTGGAAAGGACCTTAAGGAAAGGGACACGTCTGTCACCGTGTTCCCCAAAGGCAAGTATGAGGAAGGTGCAGAACGCTGCAACGGGCGAATAGAACGAGCCGTTGGCTTTATGTCAGAAAACGGTGCGAAGCAGGAGAGAAGGCACTGGCAGGTGCAGCGGGACGGTTGCAAGACAAGTGTCACCAGTTCCCTGTCAGAGCCATGGAGGCCAGGCTGCTAAGGAGACACGAGAGGAAGACTAGGGCAGGCACGCGTGCTCCACTCTGAGGGAGGAGTCTGGGCAGAAGGCAGGCCTGTCCTGTGTCTCTGGTCCCAAGGGGACAGCGTCTCCTTGAACACCTGTGCCTAGGGCAGACTTGGGCTTGCCACCAGGCCCCATAGCCGCAACTCGCAGCAACAGCTCCCTGGAGGACCGGGCAGTCCGATGCCGTCTTCCTCCAAGATGTGACAACGTTGGTGGTGGCAGGGCGTGTGCCGGGGAAGGAATGGGGACAGTGTGCAGGGTTCATGTCCACTCCCTCTCCTGTGGGGAAGGCACTGGCCTATTCCCCGATTCCGCCTGAGCGTCAGTAGAAAAGGCCTAGCCTGCCTATGCCAGGACATGGAAGTGAGCATAGAGTGCCATCCTAAGCCACGCACGCTGCTGTTGCTTTGTGACTGGGCCTGCTTAGTTCGGCTTAGCAGGGTGAACGCGGGGCGCAAACAGGGAGCCCGGGAAAGCGAGGCCCAAGAGGCACTAGCTCTCCCGCAGCTCTTCATTTTTGAAGTGACAGAGCGAACACCCAAAGCCTTGCTGTGAAGCAGCAGCGAAGGGCAGTTCGTGCCAGCTGAAAACCTCTACAAACGTGTAGCAGTAGTTGCTAAATCAGAGTCGGATCTGTAGGCTGCTGTGGCTGCCTGCCTTAGCCTACTCTTCCCAGGACAGAGGGAGAGCCCCGCATACAGAGAAAGCCTCTTTGCCCGGGCATCCCTTCTGGGAAGGCCCAGCTTTCTTTGGGAAATCAAAGTCAGGTCTGAGGGACGCTGCTGCTGCTTGCTTGAGCTGGTCTCCCCTGCACGTTGTAATAAACCCGCATGGAGCGAAATCCTCTATGCGCAGGCATCCTCTCTGGGAAAGCATAGCATTTGTTGGGAAATCAGAATCGGGTTTGTGGGAAGCTGCTGCTTCTTGCCGGAGCTAGTCTGCTCAGGACAGTGGAAGATACCCGCATGGAGCGAAATTCTCTTTCACCTAGCATCCCCTCTGCCTGAGAGAGAAGCGTGGTTGCACCTCTGGAAAGGACCTTAAGGAAAGGGACACGTCTGTCACCGTGTTCCCCAAAGGCAAGTATGAGGAAGGTGCAGAACGCTGCAACGGGCGAATAGAACGAGCCGTTGGCTTTATGTCAGAAAACGGTGCGAAGCAGGAGAGAAGGCACTGGCAGGTGCAGCGGGACGGTTGCAAGACAAGTGTCACCAGTTCCCTGTCAGAGCCATGGAGGCCAGGCTGCTAAGGAGACACGAGAGGAAGACTCGGGCAGGCACGCGTGCTCCACTCTAAGGGAGGAGTCTGGGCAGAAGGCAGGCCTGTCCTGTGTCTCTGGTCCCAAGGGGACAGCGTCTCCTTGAACACCTGTGCCTAGGGCAGACTTGGGCTTGCCACCAGGCCCCATAGCCGCAACTCGCAGCAACAGCTCCCTGGAGGACCGGGCAGTCCGATGCCGTCTTCCTCCAAGATGTGACAACGTTGGTGGTGGCAGGGCGTGTGCCGGGGAAGGAATGGGGACAGTGTGCAGGGTTCATGTCCACTCCCTCTCCTGTGGGGAAGGCACTGGCCTAGTCCCCGATCCGCCTGAGCGCCAGTAGAAAAGGCCTAGCCTGCCTATGCCAAGACATGGAAGTGAGCATGGAGTGCAGTCCTAAGCCACGCACGCTGCTGTTGCTTTGTGACTGTGCCTGCTTAGTTTGGATTGGCAGGGTGAACGCGGGGCTCGAACAGGGAGCCCGGGAAAGCGAGGCCCAAGAGGCACTAGCTCTCCCGCAGCTCTTCATCTTTGAAGTGACAGAGCGAACGCCCAAAGCCTTGCTGTGAAGCAGCAGCGAAGGGCAGTTCGTGCCAGCTGAAAACCTCTACAAACGTGTAGCAGTAGTTGCTAAATCAGAGTCGGATCTGTAGGCTGCTGTGGCTGCCTGCCTTAGCCTACTCTTCCCAGGACAGAGGGAGAGCCCCGCATAGAGCGAAAGCCTCTTTGCCCGGGCATCCCTTCTGGGAAGGCCCAGCTTTCTTTGGGAAATCAAAGTCAGGTCTGAGGGACGCTGCTGCTGCTTGCTTGAGCTGGTCTCCCCTGCACGTTGTAATAAACCCGCATGGAGCGAAATCCTCTATGCGCAGGCATCCTCTCTGGGAAAGCGTAGCATTTGTTGGGAAATCAGAATCGGGTTTGTGGGAAGCTGCTGCTTCTTGCCGGAGCTAGTCTGCTCAGGACAGTGGAAGATACCCGCATGGAGCGAAATTCTCTTTCACCTAGCATCCCCTCTGCCTGAGAGAGAAGCGTGGTTGCACCTCTGGAAAGGACCTTAAGGAAAGGGACACGTCTGTCACCGTGTTCCCCAAAGGCAAGTATGAGGAAGGTGCAGAACGCTGCAACGGGCGAATAGAACGAGCCGTTGGCTTTATGTCAGAAAACGGTGCGAAGCAGGAGAGAAGGCACTGGCAGGTGCAGCGGGACGGTTGCAAGACAAGTGTCACCAGTTCCCTGTCAGAGCCATGGAGGCCAGGCTGCTAAGGAGACACGAGAGGAAGACTAGGGCAGGCACGCTTGCTCCACTCTAAGGGAGGAGTCTGGGCAGAAGGCAGGCCTGTCCTATGTCTCTGGTCCCAAGGGAACAGCGTCTCCTTGAACACCTGTGCCTAGGGCAGACTTGGGCTTGCCACCAGGCCCCATAGCCGCAACTCGCAGCAACAGCTCCCTGGAGGACCGGGCATTCCGATGCCGTCTTCCTCCAAGATGTGACAACGTTGGTGGTGGCAGGGCGTGTGCCGGGGAAGGAATGGGGACAGTGTGCAGGGTTCATGTCCACTCCCTCTCCTGTGGGGAAGGCACTGGCCTAGTCCCCGATTCCGCCTGAGCGCCAGTAGAAAAGGCCTAGCCTGCCTATGCCAGGACATGGAAGTGAGCATGGAGTGCCATCCTAAGCCACGCACGCTGCTGTTGCTTTGTGACTGTGCCTGCTTAGTTCGGGTTGGCAGGGTGAACGCGGGGCGCGAACAGGGAGCCCGGGAAAGCGAGGCCCAAGAGGCACTAGCTCTCCCGCAGCTCTTCATCTTTGAAGTGACAGAGCGAACGCCCAAAGCCTTGCTGTGAAGCAGCAGCGAAGGGCAGTTCGTGCCAGCTGAAAACCTCTACAAACGTGTAGCAGTAGTTGCTAAATCAGAGTCGGATCTGTAGGCTGCTGTGGCTGCCTGCCTTAGCCTACTCTTCCCAGGACAGAGGGAGAGCCCCGCATAGAGCGAAAGCCTCTTTGCCCGGGCATCCCTTCTGGGAAGGCCCAGCTTTCTTTGGGAAATCAAAGTCAGGTCTGAGGGACGCTGCTGCTGCTTGCTTGAGCTGGTCTCCCCTGCACGTTGTAATAAACCCGCATGGAGCGAAATCCTCTATGCGCAGGCATCCTCTCTGGGAAAGCGTAGCATTTGTTGGGAAATCAGAATCGGGTTTGTGGGAAGCTGCTGCTTCTTGCCGGAGCTAGTCTGCTCAGGACAGTGGAAGATACCCGCATGGAGCGAAATTCTCTTTCACCTAGCATCCCCTCTGCCTGAGAGAGAAGCGTGGTTGCACCTCTGGAAAGGACCTTAAGGAAAGGGACACGTCTGTCACCGTGTTCCCCAAAGGCAAGTATGAGGAAGGTGCAGAACGCTGCAACGGGCGAATAGAACGAGCCGTTGGCTTTATGTCAGAAAACGGTGCGAAGCAGGAGAGAAGGCACTGGCAGGTGCAGCGGGACGGTTGCAAGACAAGTGTCACCAGTTCCCTGTCAGAGCCATGGAGGCCAGGCTGCTAAGGAGACACGAGAGGAAGACTCGGGCAGGCACGCGTGCTCCACTCTAAGGGAGGAGTCTGGGCAGAAGGCAGGCCTGTCCTGTGTCTCTGGTCCCAAGGGGACAGCGTCTCCTTGAACACCTGTGCCTAGGGCAGACTTGGGCTTGCCACCAGGCCCCATAGCCGCAACTCGCAGCAACAGCTCCCTGGAGGACCGGGCAGTCCGATGCCGTCTTCCTCCAAGATGTGACAACGTTGGTGGTGGCAGGGCGTGTGCCGGGGAAGGAATGGGGACAGTGTGCAGGGTTCATGTCCACTCCCTCTCCTGTGGGGAAGGCACTGGCCTAGTCCCCGATTCCGCCTGAGCGCCAGTAGAAAAGGCCTAGCCTGCCTATGCCAAGACATGGAAGTGAGCATGGAGTGCAGTCCTAAGCCACGCACGCTGCTGTTGCTTTGTGACTGTGCCTGCTTAGTTTGGCTTGGCAGGGTGAACGCGGGGCTCGAACAGGGAGCCCGGGAAAGCGAGGCCCAAGAGGCACTAGCTCTCCCGCAGCTCTTCATCTTTGAAGTGACAGAGCGAACGCCCAAAGCCTTGCTGTGAAGCAGCAGCGAAGGGCAGTTCGTGCCAGCTGAAAACCTCTACAAACGTGTAGCAGTAGTTGCTAAATCAGAGTCGGATCTGTAGGCTGCTGTGGCTGCCTGCCTTAGCCTACTCTTCCCAGGACAGAGGGAGAGCCCCGCATAGAGCGAAAGCCTCTTTGCCCGGGCATCCCTTCTGGGAAGGCCCAGCTTTCTTTGGGAAATCAAAGTCAGGTCTGAGGGACGCTGCTGCTGCTTGCTTGAGCTGGTCTCCCCTGCACGTTGTAATAAACCCGCATGGAGCGAAATCCTCTATGCGCAGGCATCCTCTCTGGGAAAGCGTAGCATTTGTTGGGAAATCAGAATCGGGTTTGTGGGAAGCTGCTGCTTCTTGCCGGAACTAGTCTGCTCAGGACAGTGGAAGATACCCGCATGGAGCGAAATTCTCTTTCACCTAGCATCCCCTCTGCCTGAGAGAGAAGCGTGGTTGCACCTCTGGAAAGGACCTTAAGGAAAGGGACACGTCTGTCACCGTGTTCCCCAAAGGCAAGTATGAGGAAGGTGCAGAACGCTGCAACGGGCGAATAGAACGAGCCGTTGGCTTTATGTCAGAAAACGGTGCGAAGCAGGAGAGAAGGCACTGGCAGGTGCAGCGGGACGGTTGCAAGACAAGTGTCACCAGTTCCCTGTCAGAGCCATGGAGGCCAGGCTGCTAAGGAGACACGAGAGGAAGACTAGGGCAGGCACGCTCGCTCCACTCTAAGGGAGGAGTCTGGGCAGAAGGCAGGCCTGTCCTATGTCTCTGGTCCCAAGGGGACAGCGTCTCCTTGAACACCTGTGCCTAGGGCAGACTTGGGCTTGCCACCAGGCCCCATAGCCGCAACTCGCAGCAACAGCTCCCTGGAGGACCGGGCATTCCGATGCCGTCTTCCTCCAAGATGTGACAACGTTGGTGGTGGCAGGGCGTGTGCCGGGGAAGGAATGGGGACAGTGTGCAGGGTTCATGTCCACTCCCTCTCCTGTGGGGAAGGCACTGGCCTAGTCCCCGTTTCCGCCTGAGCGCCAGTAGAAAAGGCCTAGCCTGCCTATGCCAAGACATGGAAGTGAGCATGGAGTGCAGTCCTAAGCCACGCACGCTGCTGTTGCTTTGTGACTGTGCCTGCTTAGTTTGGCTTGGCAGGGTGAACGCGGGGCTCGAACAGGGAGCCCGGGAAAGCGAGGCCCAAGAGGCACTAGCTCTCCCGCAGCTCTTCATCTTTGAAGTGACAGAGCGAACGCCCAAAGCCTTGCTGTGAAGCAGCAGCGAAGGGCAGTTCGTGCCAGCTGAAAACCTCTACAAACGTGTAGCAGTAGTTGCTAAATCAGAGTCGGATCTGTAGGCTGCTGTGGCTGCCTGCCTTAGCCTACTCTTCCCAGGACAGAGGGAGAGCCCCGCATAGAGCGAAAGCCTCTTTGCCCGGGCATCCCTTCTGGGAAGGCCCAGCTTTCTTTGGGAAATCAAAGTCAGGTCTGAGGGACGCTGCTGCTGCTTGCTTGAGCTGGTCTCCCCTGCACGTTGTAATAAACCCGCATGGAGCGAAATCCTCTATGCGCAGGCATCCTCTCTGGGAAAGCGTAGCATTTGTTGGGAAATCAGAATCGGGTTTGTGGGAAGCTGCTGCTTCTTGCCGGAGCTAGTCTGCTCAGGACAGTGGAAGATACCCGCATGGAGCGAAATTCTCTTTCACCTAGCATCCCCTCTGCCTGAGAGAGAAGCGTGGTTGCACCTCTGGAAAGGACCTTAAGGAAAGGGACACGTCTGTCACCGTGTTCCCCAAAGGCAAGTATGAGGAAGGTGCAGAACGCTGCAACGGGCGAATAGAACGAGCCGTTGGCTTTATGTCAGAAAACGGTGCGAAGCAAGAGAGAAGGCACTGGCAGGTGCAGCGGGACGGTTGCAAGACAAGTGTCACCAGTTCCCTGTCAGAGCCAGGGAGGCCAGGCTGCTAAGGAGACACGAGAGGAAGACTAGGGCAGGCACGCGTGCTCCACTCTGAGGGAGGAGTCTGGGCAGAAGGCAGGCCTGTCCTATGTCTCTGGTCCCAAGGGAACAGCGTCTCCTTGAACACCTGTGCCTAGGGCAGACTTGGGCTTGCCACCCGGCCCCATAGCTGCAACTCGCAGCAACAGCTCCCTGGAGGACCGGGCAGTCCGATGCCGTCTTCCTCCAAGATGTGACAACGTTGGTGGTGGCAGGGCGTGTGCCGGGGAAGGAATGGGGACAGTGTGCAGGGTTCATGTCCACTCCCTCTCCTGTGGGGAAGGCACTGGCCTAGTCCCCGATTCCGCCTGAGCGCCAGTAGAAAAGTCCTAGCCTGCCTATGCCAGGACATGGAAGTGAGCATGGAGTGCCATCCTAAGCAACGCACGCTGCTGTTGCTTTGTGACTGTGCCTGCTTAGTTCGGCTTGGCAGGGTGAACGCGGGGCGCGAACAGGGAGCCCGGGAAAGCGAGGCCCAAGAGGCACTAGCTCTCCCGCAGCTCTTCATCTTTGAAGTGACAGAGCGAATGCCGAAAGCCAAGCTGTGAAGCAGCAGCGAAGGGCAGTTCGTGCCAGCTGAAAACCTCTACAAACGTGTAGCAGTAGTTGCTAAATCAGAGTCGGATCTGTAGGCTGCTGTGGCTGCCTGCCTTAGCCTACTATTCCCAGGACAGAGGGAGAGCCCCGCATAGAGCGAAAGCCTCTTTGCCCGGGCATCCCTTCTGGGAAGGCCCAGCTTTCTTTGGGAAATCAAAGTCAGGTCTGAGGGACGCTGCTGCTGCTTGCTTGAGCTGGTCTCCCCTGCACGTTGTAATAAACCCGCATGGAGCGAAATCCTCTATGCACAGGCATCCTCTCTGGGAAAGCATAGCATTTGTTGGGAAATCAGAATCGGGTTTTTGGGAAGCTGCTGCTTCTTGCCGGAGCTAGTCTGCTCAGGACAGTGGAAGATACCCGCATGGAGCGAAATTCTCTTTCACCTAACATCCCCTCTGCCTGAGAGAGAAGCGTGGTTGCACCTCTGGAAAGGACCTTAAGGAAAGGGACACGTCTGTCACCGTGTTCCCCAAAGGCAAGTATGAGGAAGTGCAGAACGCTGCTACGGGCGAATAGAACGAGCCGTTGGCTTTATGTCAGAAAACGGTGCGAAGCAGGAGAGAAGGCACTGGCAGGTGCAGCGGGACGGTTGCAAGACAAGTGTCACCAGTTCCCTGTCAGAGCCATGGAGGCCAGGCTGCTAAGGAGACACGAGAGGAAGACTCGGGCAGGCACGCGTGCTCCACTCTAAGGGAGGAGTCTGGGCAGAAGGCAGGCCTGTCCTGTGTCTCTGGTCCCAAGGGGACAGCGTCTCCTTGAACACCTGTGCCTAGGGCAGACTTGGGCTTGCCACCAGGCCCCATAGCCGCAACTCGCAGCAACAGCTCCCTGGAGGACCGGGCAGTCCGATGCCGTCTTCCTCCAAGATGTGACAACGTTGGTGGTGGCAGGGCGTGTGCCGGGGAAGGAATGGGGACAGTGTGCAGGGTTCATGTCCACTCCCTCTCCTGTGGGGAAGGCACTGGCCTAGTCCCCGATCCGCCTGAGCGCCAGTAGAAAAGGCCTAGCCTGCCTATGCCAAGACATGGAAGTGAGCATGGAGTGCAGTCCTAAGCCACGCACGCTGCTGTTGCTTTGTGACTGTGCCTGCTTAGTTTGGATTGGCAGGGTGAACGCGGGGCTCGAACAGGGAGCCCGGGAAAGCGAGGCCCAAGAGGCACTAGCTCTCCCGCAGCTCTTCATCTTTGAAGTGACAGAGCGAACGCCCAAAGCCTTGCTGTGAAGCAGCAGCGAAGGGCAGTTCGTGCCAGCTGAAAACCTCTACAAACGTGTAGCAGTAGTTGCTAAATCAGAGTCGGATCTGTAGGCTGCTGTGGCTGCCTGCCTTAGCCTACTCTTCCCAGGACAGAGGGAGAGCCCCGCATAGAGCGAAAGCCTCTTTGCCCGGGCATCCCTTCTGGGAAGGCCCAGCTTTCTTTGGGAAATCAAAGTCAGGTCTGAGGGACGCTGCTGCTGCTTGCTTGAGCTGGTCTCCCCTGCACGTTGTAATAAACCCGCATGGAGCGAAATCCTCTATGCGCAGGCATCCTCTCTGGGAAAGCGTAGCATTTGTTGGGAAATCAGAATCGGGTTTGTGGGAAGCTGCTGCTTCTTGCCGGAGCTAGTCTGCTCAGGACAGTGGAAGATACCCGCATGGAGCGAAATTCTCTTTCACCTAGCATCCCCTCTGCCTGAGAGAGAAGCGTGGTTGCACCTCTGGAAAGGACCTTAAGGAAAGGGACACGTCTGTCACCGTGTTCCCCAAAGGCAAGTATGAGGAAGGTGCAGAACGCTGCAACGGGCGAATAGAACGAGCCGTTGGCTTTATGTCAGAAAACGGTGCGAAGCAGGAGAGAAGGCACTGGCAGGTGCAGCGGGACGGTTGCAAGACAAGTGTCACCAGTTCCCTGTCAGAGCCATGGAGGCCAGGCTGCTAAGGAGACACGAGAGGAAGACTAGGGCAGGCACGCTTGCTCCACTCTAAGGGAGGAGTCTGGGCAGAAGGCAGGCCTGTCCTATGTCTCTGGTCCCAAGGGAACAGCGTCTCCTTGAACACCTGTGCCTAGGGCAGACTTGGGCTTGCCACCAGGCCCCATAGCCGCAACTCGCAGCAACAGCTCCCTGGAGGACCGGGCATTCCGATGCCGTCTTCCTCCAAGATGTGACAACGTTGGTGGTGGCAGGGCGTGTGCCGGGGAAGGAATGGGGACAGTGTGCAGGGTTCATGTCCACTCCCTCTCCTGTGGGGAAGGCACTGGCCTAGTCCCCGATTCCGCCTGAGCGCCAGTAGAAAAGGCCTAGCCTGCCTATGCCAGGACATGGAAGTGAGCATGGAGTGCCATCCTAAGCCACGCACGCTGCTGTTGCTTTGTGACTGTGCCTGCTTAGTTCGGGTTGGCAGGGTGAACGCGGGGCGCGAACAGGGAGCCCGGGAAAGCGAGGCCCAAGAGGCACTAGCTCTCCCGCAGCTCTTCATCTTTGAAGTGACAGAGCGAACGCCCAAAGCCTTGCTGTGAAGCAGCAGCGAAGGGCAGTTCGTGCCAGCTGAAAACCTCTACAAACGTGTAGCAGTAGTTGCTAAATCAGAGTCGGATCTGTAGGCTGCTGTGGCTGCCTGCCTTAGCCTACTATTCCCAGGACAGAGGGAGAGCCCCGCATAGAGCGAAAGCCTCTTTGCCCGGGCATCCCTTCTGGGAAGGCCCAGCTTTCTTTGGGAAATCAAAGTCAGGTCTGAGGGACGCTGCTGCTGCTTGCTTGAGCTGGTCTCCCCTGCACGTTGTAATAAACGGGCATGGAGCGAAATCCTCTATGCGCAGGCATCCTCTCTGGGAAAGCATAGCATTTGTTGGGAAATCAGAATCGGGTTTGTGGGAAGCTGCTGCTTCTTGCCGGAGCTAGTCTGCTCAGGACAGTGGAAGATACCCGCATGGAGCGAAATTCTCTTTCACCTAGCATCCCCTCTGCCTGAGAGAGAAGCGTGGTTGCACCTCTGGAAAGGACCTTAAGGAAAGGGACACGTCTGTCACCGTGTTCCCCAAAGGCAAGTATGAGGAAGGTGCAGAACGCTGCAACGGGCGAATAGAACGAGCCGTTGGCTTTATGTCAGAAAACGGTGCGAAGCAGGAGAGAAGGCACTGGCAGGTGCAGCGGGACGGTTGCAAGACAAGTGTCACCAGTTCCCTGTCAGAGCCATGGAGGCCAGGCTGCTAAGGAGACACGAGAGGAAGACTCGGGCAGGCACGCGTGCTCCACTCTAAGGGAGGAGTCTGGGCAGAAGGCAGGCCTGTCCTGTGTCTCTGGTCCCAAGGGGACAGCGTCTCCTTGAACACCTGTGCCTAGGGCAGACTTGGGCTTGCCACCAGGCCCCATAGCCGCAACTCGCAGCAACAGCTCCCTGGAGGACCGGGCAGTCCGATGCCGTCTTCCTCCAAGATGTGACAACGTTGGTGGTGGCAGGGCGTGTGCCGGGGAAGGAATGGGGACAGTGTGCAGGGTTCATGTCCACTCCCTCTCCTGTGGGGAAGGCACTGGCCTAGTCCCGGATTCCGCCTGAGCGCCAGTAGAAAAGGCCTAGCCTGCCTATGCCAAGACATGGAAGTGAGCATGGAGTGCAGTCCTAAGCCACGCACGCTGCTGTTGCTTTGTGACTGTGCCTGCTAAGTTTGGCTTGGCAAGGTGAACGCGGGGCTCGAACAGGGAGCCCGGGAAAGCGAGGCCCAAGAGGCACTAGCTCTCCCGCAGCTCTTCATCTTTGAAGTGACAGAGCGAACGCCCAAAGCCTTGCTGTGAAGCAGCAGCGAAGGGCAGTTCGTGCCAGCTGAAAACCTCTACAAACGTGTAGCAGTAGTTGCTAAATCAGAGTCGGATCTGTAGGCTGCTGTGGCTGCCTGCCTTAGCCTACTCTTCCCAGGACAGAGGGAGAGCCCGGCATAGAGCGAAAGCCTCTTTGCCCGGGCATCCCTTCTGGGAAGGCCCAGCTTTCTTTGGGAAATCAAAGTCAGGTCTGAGGGACGCTGCTGCTGCTTGCTTGAGCTGGTCTCCCCTGCACGTTGTAATAAACCCGCATGGAGTGAAATCCTCTATGCGCAGGCATCCTCTCTGGGAAAGCATAGCATTTGTTGGGAAATCAGAATCGGGTTTGTGGGAAGCTGCTGCTTCTTGCCGGAGCTAGTCTGCTCAGGACAGTGGAAGATACCCGCATGGAGCGAAATTCTCTTTCACCTAGCATCCCCTCTGCCTGAGAGAGAAGCGTGCTTGCACCTCTGGAAAGGACCTTAAGGAAAGGGACACGTCTGTCACCGTGTTCCCCAAAGGCAAGTATGAGGAAGGTGCAGAACGCTGCAACGGGCGAATAGAACGAGCCGTTGGCTTTATGTCAGAAAACGGTGCGAAGCAGGAGAGAAGGCACTGGCAGGTGGAGCGGGACGGTTGCAAGACAAGTGTCACCAGTTCCCTGTCAGAGCAATGGAGGCCAGGCTGCTAAGGAGACACGAGAGGAAGACTAGGGCAGGCACGCGTGCTCCACTCTGAGGGAGGAGTCTGGGCAGAAGGCAGGCCTGTCCTATGTCTCTGGTCCCAAGGGAACAGCGTCTCCTTGAACACCTGTGCCTAGGGCAGACTTGGGCTTGCCACCAGGCCCCATAGCCGCAACTCGCAGCAACAGCTCCCTGGAGGACCGGGCAGTCCGATGCCGTCTTCCTCCAAGATGTGACAACGTTGGTGGTGGCAGGGCGTGTGCCGGGGAAGGAATGGGGACAGTGTGCAGGGTTCATGTCCACTCCCTCTCCTGTGGGGAAGGCACTGGCCTAGTCCCCGATTCCGCCTGAGCGCCAGTAGAAAAGGCCTAGCCTGCCTATGCCAGGACATGGAAGTGAGCATGGAGTGCCATCCTAAGCCACGCACGATGCTGTTGCTTTGTGACTGTGCCTGCTTAGTTCGGCTTGGCAGGGTGAACGCGGGGCTCGAACAGGGAGCCCGGGAAAGCGAGGCCCAAGAGGCACTAGCTCTCCCGCAGCTCTTCATCTTTGAAGTGACAGAGCGAACGCCCAAAGCCTTGCTGTGAAGCAGCAGCGAAGGGCAGTTCGTGCCAGCTGAAAACCTCTACAAACGTGTAGCAGTAGTTGCTAAATCAGAGTCGGATCTGTAGGCTGCTGTGGCTGCCTGCCTTAGCCTACTCTTCCCAGGACAGAGGGAGAGCCCCGCATAGAGCGAAAGCCTCTTTGCCCGGGCATCCCTTCTGGGAAGGCCCAGCTTTCTTTGGGAAATCAAAGTCAGGTCTGAGGGACGCTGCTGCTGCTTGCTTGAGCTGGTCTCCCCTGCACGTTGTAATAAACCCGCATGGAGCGAAATCCTCTATGCGCAGGCATCCTCTCTGGGAAAGCGTAGCATTTGTTGGGAAATCAGAATCGGGTTTGTGGGAAGCTGCTGCTTCTTGCCGGAGGTAGTCTGCTCAGGACAGTGGAAGATACCCGCATGGAGCGAAATTCTCTTTCACCTAGCATCCCCTCTGCCTGAGAGAGAAGCGTGGTTGCACCTCTGGAAAGGACCTTAAGGAAAGGGACACGTCTGTCACCGTGTTCCCCAAAGGCAAGTATGAGGAAGGTGCAGAACGCTGCAACGGGCGAATAGAACGAGCCGTTGGCTTTATGTCAGAAAACGGTGCGAAGCAGGAGAGAAGGCACTGGCAGGTGCAGCGGGACGGTTGCAAGACAAGTGTCACCAGTTCCCTGTCAGAGCCATGGAGGCCAGGCTGCTAAGGAGACACGAGAGGAAGACTAGGGCAGGCACGCTTGCTCCACTCTAAGGGAGGAGTCTGGGCAGAAGGCAGGCCTGTCCTATGTCTCTGGTCCCAAGGGAACAGCGTCTCCTTGAACACCTGTGCCTAGGGCAGACTTGGGCTTGCCACCAGGCCCCATAGCCGCAACTCGCAGCAACAGCTCCCTGGAGGACCGGGCATTCCGATGCCGTCTTCCTCCAAGATGTGACAACGTTGGTGGTGGCAGGGCGTGTGCCGGGGAAGGAATGGGGACAGTGTGCAGGGTTCATGTCCACTCCCTCTCCTGTGGGGAAGGCACTGGCCTAGTCCCCGATTCCGCCTGAGCGCCAGTAGAAAAGGCCTAGCCTGCCTATGCCAGGACATGGAAGTGAGCATGGAGTGCCATCCTAAGCCACGCACGCTGCTGTTGCTTTGTGACTGTGCCTGCTTAGTTCGGGTTGGCAGGGTGAACGCGGGGCGCGAACAGGGAGCCCGGGAAAGCGAGGCCCAAGAGGCACTAGCTCTCCCGCAGCTCTTCATCTTTGAAGTGACAGAGCGAACGCCCAAAGCCTTGCTGTGAAGCAGCAGCGAAGGGCAGTTCGTGCCAGCTGAAAACCTCTACAAACGTGTAGCAGTAGTTGCTAAATCAGAGTCGGATCTGTAGGCTGCTGTGGCTGCCTGCCTTAGCCTACTATTCCCAGGACAGAGGGAGAGCCCCGCATAGAGCGAAAGCCTCTTTGCCCGGGCATCCCTTCTGGGAAGGCCCAGCTTTCTTTGGGAAATCAAAGTCAGGTCTGAGGGACGCTGCTGCTGCTTGCTTGAGCTGGTCTCCCCTGCACGTTGTAATAAACGGGCATGGAGCGAAATCCTCTATGCGCAGGCATCCTCTCTGGGAAAGCATAGCATTTGTTGGGAAATCAGAATCGGGTTTGTGGGAAGCTGCTGCTTCTTGCCGGAGCTAGTCTGCTCAGGACAGTGGAAGATACCCGCATGGAGCGAAATTCTCTTTCACCTAGCATCCCCTCTGCCTGAGAGAGAAGCGTGGTTGCACCTCTGGAAAGGACCTTAAGGAAAGGGACACGTCTGTCACCGTGTTCCCCAAAGGCAAGTATGAGGAAGGTGCAGAACGCTGCAACGGGCGAATAGAACGAGCCGTTGGCTTTATGTCAGAAAACGGTGCGAAGCAGGAGAGAAGGCACTGGCAGGTGCAGCGGGACGGTTGCAAGACAAGTGTCACCAGTTCCCTGTCAGAGCCATGGAGGCCAGGCTGCTAAGGAGACACGAGAGGAAGACTCGGGCAGGCACGCGTGCTCCACTCTAAGGGAGGAGTCTGGGCAGAAGGCAGGCCTGTCCTGTGTCTCTGGTCCCAAGGGGACAGCGTCTCCTTGAACACCTGTGCCTAGGGCAGACTTGGGCTTGCCACCAGGCCCCATAGCCGCAACTCGCAGCAACAGCTCCCTGGAGGACCGGGCAGTCCGATGCCGTCTTCCTCCAAGATGTGACAACGTTGGTGGTGGCAGGGCGTGTGCCGGGGAAGGAATGGGGACAGTGTGCAGGGTTCATGTCCACTCCCTCTCCTGTGGGGAAGGCACTGGCCTAGTCCCCGATTCCGCCTGAGCGCCAGTAGAAAAGGCCTAGCCTGCCTATGCCAAGACATGGAAGTGAGCATGGAGTGCAGTCCTAAGCCACGCACGCTGCTGTTGCTTTGTGACTGTGCCTGCTTAGTTTGGCTTGGCAGGGTGAACGCGGGGCTCGAACAGGGAGCCCGGGAAAGCGAGGCCCAAGAGGCACTAGCTCTCCCGCAGCTCTTCATCTTTGAAGTGACAGAGCGAACGCCCAAAGCCTTGCTGTGAAGCAGCAGCGAAGGGCAGTTCGTGCCAGCTGAAAACCTCTACAAACGTGTAGCAGTAGTTGCTAAATCAGAGTCGGATCTGTAGGCTGCTGTGGCTGCCTGCCTTAGCCTACTCTTCCCAGGACAGAGGGAGAGCCCCGCATAGAGCGAAAGCCTCTTTGCCCGGGCATCCCTTCTGGGAAGGCCCAGCTTTCTTTGGGAAATCAAAGTCAGGTCTGAGGGACGCTGCTGCTGCTTGCTTGAGCTGGTCTCCCCTGCACGTTGTAATAAACCCGCATGGAGCGAAATCCTCTATGCGCAGGCATCCTCTCTGGGAAAGCGTAGCATTTGTTGGGAAATCAGAATCGGGTTTGTGGGAAGCTGCTGCTTCTTGCCGGAACTAGTCTGCTCAGGACAGTGGAAGATACCCGCATGGAGCGAAATTCTCTTTCACCTAGCATCCCCTCTGCCTGAGAGAGAAGCGTGGTTGCACCTCTGGAAAGGACCTTAAGGAAAGGGACACGTCTGTCACCGTGTTCCCCAAAGGCAAGTATGAGGAAGGTGCAGAACGCTGCAACGGGCGAATAGAACGAGCCGTTGGCTTTATGTCAGAAAACGGTGCGAAGCAGGAGAGAAGGCACTGGCAGGTGCAGCGGGACGGTTGCAAGACAAGTGTCACCAGTTCCCTGTCAGAGCCATGGAGGCCAGGCTGCTAAGGAGACACGAGAGGAAGACTAGGGCAGGCACGCTTGCTCCACTCTAAGGGAGGAGTCTGGGCAGAAGGCAGGCCTGTCCTGTGTCTCTGGTCCCAAGGGGACAGCGTCTCCTTGAACACCTGTGCCTAGGGCAGACTTGGGCTTGCCACCAGGCCCCATAGCCGCAACTCGCAGCAACAGCTCCCTGGAGGACCGGGCATTCCGATGCCGTCTTCCTCCAAGATGTGACAACGTTGGTGGTGGCAGGGCGTGTGCCGGGGAAGGAATGGGGACAGTGTGCAGGGTTCATGTCCACTCCCTCTCCTGTGGGGAAGGCACTGGCCTAGTCCCCGTTTCCGCCTGAGCGCCAGTAGAAAAGGCCTAGCCTGCCTATGCCAAGACATGGAAGTGAGCATGGAGTGCAGTCCTAAGCCACGCACGCTGCTGTTGCTTTGTGACTGTGCCTGCTTAGTTTGGCTTGGCAGGGTGAACGCGGGGCTCGAACAGGGAGCCCGGGAAAGCGAGGCCCAAGAGGCACTAGCTCTCCCGCAGCTCTTCATCTTTGAAGTGACAGAGCGAACGCCCAAAGCCTTGCTGTGAAGCAGCAGCGAAGGGCAGTTCGTGCCAGCTGAAAACCTCTACAAACGTGTAGCAGTAGTTGCTAAATCAGAGTCGGATCTGTAGGCTGCTGTGGCTGCCTGCCTTAGCCTACTCTTCCCAGGACAGAGGGAGAGCCCCGCATAGAGCGAAAGCCTCTTTGCCCGGGCATCCCTTCTGGGAAGGCCCAGCTTTCTTTGGGAAATCAAAGTCAGGTCTGAGGGACGCTGCTGCTGCTTGCTTGAGCTGGTCTCCCCTGCACGTTGTAATAAACCCGCATGGAGCGAAATCCTCTATGCGCAGGCATCCTCTCTGGGAAAGCGTAGCATTTGTTGGGAAATCAGAATCGGGTTTGTGGGAAGCTGCTGCTTCTTGCCGGAGCTAGTCTGCTCAGGACAGTGGAAGATACCCGCATGGAGCGAAATTCTCTTTCACCTAGCATCCCCTCTGCCTGAGAGAGAAGCGTGGTTGCACCTCTGGAAAGGACCTTAAGGAAAGGGACACGTCTGTCACCGTGTTCCCCAAAGGCAAGTATGAGGAAGGTGCAGAACGCTGCAACGGGCGAATAGAACGAGCCGTTGGCTTTATGTCAGAAAACGGTGCGAAGCAAGAGAGAAGGCACTGGCAGGTGCAGCGGGACGGTTGCAAGACAAGTGTCACCAGTTCCCTGTCAGAGCCAGGGAGGCCAGGCTGCTAAGGAGACACGAGAGGAAGACTAGGGCAGGCACGCGTGCTCCACTCTGAGGGAGGAGTCTGGGCAGAAGGCAGGCCTGTCCTATGTCTCTGGTCCCAAGGGAACAGCGTCTCCTTGAACACCTGTGCCTAGGGCAGACTTGGGCTTGCCACCCGGCCCCATAGCTGCAACTCGCAGCAACAGCTCCCTGGAGGACCGGGCAGTCCGATGCCGTCTTCCTCCAAGATGTGACAACGTTGGTGGTGGCAGGGCGTGTGCCGGGGAAGGAATGGGGACAGTGTGCAGGGTTCATGTCCACTCCCTCTCCTGTGGGGAAGGCACTGGCCTAGTCCCCGATTCCGCCTGAGCGCCAGTAGAAAAGTCCTAGCCTGCCTATGCCAGGACATGGAAGTGAGCATGGAGTGCCATCCTAAGCAACGCACGCTGCTGTTGCTTTGTGACTGTGCCTGCTTAGTTCGGCTTGGCAGGGTGAACGCGGGGCGCGAACAGGGAGCCCGGGAAAGCGAGGCCCAAGAGGCACTAGCTCTCCCGCAGCTCTTCATCTTTGAAGTGACAGAGCGAATGCCGAAAGCCAAGCTGTGAAGCAGCAGCGAAGGGCAGTTCGTGCCAGCTGAAAACCTCTACAAACGTGTAGCAGTAGTTGCTAAATCAGAGTCGGATCTGTAGGCTGCTGTGGCTGCCTGCCTTAGCCTACTATTCCCAGGACAGAGGGAGAGCCCCGCATAGAGCGAAAGCCTCTTTGCCCGGGCATCCCTTCTGGGAAGGCCCAGCTTTCTTTGGGAAATCAAAGTCAGGTCTGAGGGACGCTGCTGCTGCTTGCTTGAGCTGGTCTCCCCTGCACGTTGTAATAAACCCGCATGGAGCGAAATCCTCTATGCACAGGCATCCTCTCTGGGAAAGCATAGCATTTGTTGGGAAATCAGAATCGGGTTTTTGGGAAGCTGCTGCTTCTTGCCGGAGCTAGTCTGCTCAGGACAGTGGAAGATACCCGCATGGAGCGAAATTCTCTTTCACCTAGCATCCCCTCTGCCTGAGAGAGAAGCGTGGTTGCACCTCTGGAAAGGACCTTAAGGAAAGGGACACGTCTGTCACCGTGTTCCCCAAAGGCAAGTATGAGGAAGTGCAGAACGCTGCTACGGGCGAATAGAACGAGCCGTTGGCTTTATGTCAGAAAACGGTGCGAAGCAGGAGAGAAGGCACTGGCAGGTGCAGCGGGACGGTTGCAAGACAAGTGTCACCAGTTCCTTGTCAGAGCCATGGAGGCCAGGCTGCTATGGAGACACGAGAGGAAAACTAGGGCAGGCACGCGTGCTCCACTCTAAGGGAGGAGTCTGGGCAGAAGGCAGGCCTGTCCTGTGTCTCTGGTCCCAAGGGGACAGCGTCTCCTTGAACACCTGTGCCTAGGGCAGACTTGGGCTTGCCACCAGGCCCCATAGCCGCAACTCGCAGCAACAGCTCCCTGGAGGACCGGGCAGTCCGATGCCGTCTTCCTCCAAGATGTGACAACGTTGGTGGTGGCAGGGCGTGTGCCGGGGAAGGGATGGGGACAGTGTGCAGGGTTCATGTCCACTCCCTCTCCTGTGGGGAAGGCACTGGCCTAGTCCCCGATTCCGCCTGAGAGCCAGTAGAAAAGTCCTAGCCTGCCTATGCCAGGACATGGAAGTGAGCATGGAGTGCCATCCTAAGCCACGCACGCTGCTGTTGCTTTGTGACTGTGCCAGCTTAGTTCGGCTTGGCAGGGTGAACGCGGGGCGCGAACAGGGAGCCCGGGAAAGCAAGGCCCAAGAGGCACTAGCTCTCCCGCAGCTCTTCATCTTTGAAGTGACAGAGCGAACGCCCAAAGCCTTGCTGTGAAGCAGCAGCGAAGGGCAGTTCGTGCCAGCTGAAAACCTCTACAAACGTGTAGCAGTAGTTGCTAAAACAGAGTCGGATCTGTAGGCTGCTGTGGCTGCCTGCCTTAGCCTACTCTTCCCAGGACAGAGGGAGAGCCCCGCATAGAGCGAAAGCCTCTTTGCCCGGGCATCCCTTCTGGGAAGGCCCAGCTTTCTTTGGGAAATCAAAGTCAGGTCTGAGGGACGCTGCTGCTGCTTGCTTGAGCTGGTCTCCCCTGCACGTTGTAATAAACCCGCATGGAGTGAAATCCTCTATGCGCAGGCATCCTCTCTGGGAAAGCATAGCATTTGTTGGGAAATCAGAATCGGGTTTGTGGGAAGCTGCTGCTTCTTGCCGGAGCTAGTCTGCTCAGAACAGTGGAAGATACCCGCATGGAGCGAAATTCTCTTTCACCTAGCATCCCCTCTGCCTGAGAGAGAAGCGTGGTTGCACCTCTGGAAAGGACCTTAAGGAAAGGGACACGTCTGACACCGTGTTCCCCAAAGGCAAGTATGAGGAAGGTGCGGAACGCTGCAACGGGCGAATAGAACGAGCCGTTGGCTTTATGTCAGAAAACGGTGCGAAGCAGGAGAGAAGGCACTGGCAGGTGGAGCGGGACGGTTGCAAGACAAGTGTCACCAGTTCCCTGTCAGAGCAATGGAGGCCAGGCTGCTAAGGAGACACGAGAGGAAGACTAGGGCAGGCACGCGTGCTCCACTCTGAGGGAGGAGTCTGGGCAGAAGGCAGGCCTGTCCTATGTCTCTGGTCCCAAGGGAACAGCGTCTCCTTGAACACCTGTGCCTAGGGCAGACTTGGGCTTGCCACCAGGCCCCATAGCCGCAACTCGCAGCAACAGCTCCCTGGAGGACCGGGCAGTCCGATGCCGTCTTCCTCCAAGATGTGACAACGTTGGTGGTGGCAGGGCGTGTGCCGGGGAAGGAATGGGGACAGTGTGCAGGGTTCATGTCCACTCCCTCTCCTGTGGGGAAGGCACTGGCCTAGTCCCCGATTCCGCCTGAGCGCCAGTAGAAAAGGCCTAGCCTGCCTATGCCAGGACATGGAAGTGAGCATGGAGTGCCATCCTAAGCCACGCACGATGCTGTTGCTTTGTGACTGTGCCTGCTTAGTTCGGCTTGGCAGGGTGAACGCGGGGCTCGAACAGGGAGCCCGGGAAAGCGAGGCCCAAGAGGCACTAGCTCTCCCGCAGCTCTTCATCTTTGAAGTGACAGAGCGAACGCCCAAAGCCTTGCTGTGAAGCAGCAGCGAAGGGCAGTTCGTGCCAGCTGAAAACCTCTACAAACGTGTAGCAGTAGTTGCTAAATCAGAGTCGGATCTGTAGGCTGCTGTGGCTGCCTGCCTTAGCCTACTCTTCCCAGGACAGAGGGAGAGCCCCGCATAGAGCGAAAGCCTCTTTGCCCGGGCATCCCTTCTGGGAAGGCCCAGCTTTCTTTGGGAAATCAAAGTCAGGTCTGAGGGACGCTGCTGCTGCTTGCTTGAGCTGGTCTCCCCTGCACGTTGTAATAAACCCGCATGGAGCGAAATCCTCTATGCGCAGGCATCCTCTCTGGGAAAGCGTAGCATTTGTTGGGAAATCAGAATCGGGTTTGTGGGAAGCTGCTGCTTCTTGCCGGAGGTAGTCTGCTCAGGACAGTGGAAGATACCCGCATGGAGCGAAATTCTCTTTCACCTAGCATCCCCTCTGCCTGAGAGAGAAGCGTGGTTGCACCTCTGGAAAGGACCTTAAGGAAAGGGACACGTCTGTCACCGTGTTCCCCAAAGGCAAGTATGAGGAAGGTGCAGAACGCTGCAACGGGCGAATAGAACGAGCCGTTGGCTTTATGTCAGAAAACGGTGCGAAGCAGGAGAGAAGGCACTGGCAGGTGCAGCGGGACGGTTGCAAGACAAGTGTCACCAGTTCCCTGTCAGAGCCATGGAGGCCAGGCTGCTAAGGAGACACGAGAGGAAGACTAGGGCAGGCACGCTTGCTCCACTCTAAGGGAGGAGTCTGGGCAGAAGGCAGGCCTGTCCTATGTCTCTGGTCCCAAGGGAACAGCGTCTCCTTGAACACCTGTGCCTAGGGCAGACTTGGGCTTGCCACCAGGCCCCATAGCCGCAACTCGCAGCAACAGCTCCCTGGAGGACCGGGCATTCCGATGCCGTCTTCCTCCAAGATGTGACAACGTTGGTGGTGGCAGGGCGTGTGCCGGGGAAGGAATGGGGACAGTGTGCAGGGTTCATGTCCACTCCCTCTCCTGTGGGGAAGGCACTGGCCTAGTCCCCGATTCCGCCTGAGCGCCAGTAGAAAAGGCCTAGCCTGCCTATGCCAGGACATGGAAGTGAGCATGGAGTGCCATCCTAAGCCACGCACGCTGCTGTTGCTTTGTGACTGTGCCTGCTTAGTTCGGGTTGGCAGGGTGAACGCGGGGCGCGAACAGGGAGCCCGGGAAAGCGAGGCCCAAGAGGCACTAGCTCTCCCGCAGCTCTTCATCTTTGAAGTGACAGAGCGAACGCCCAAAGCCTTGCTGTGAAGCAGCAGCGAAGGGCAGTTCGTGCCAGCTGAAAACCTCTACAAACGTGTAGCAGTAGTTGCTAAATCAGAGTCGGATCTGTAGGCTGCTGTGGCTGCCTGCCTTAGCCTACTATTCCCAGGACAGAGGGAGAGCCCCGCATAGAGCGAAAGCCTCTTTGCCCGGGCATCCCTTCTGGGAAGGCCCAGCTTTCTTTGGGAAATCAAAGTCAGGTCTGAGGGACGCTGCTGCTGCTTGCTTGAGCTGGTCTCCCCTGCACGTTGTAATAAACGGGCATGGAGCGAAATCCTCTATGCGCAGGCATCCTCTCTGGGAAAGCATAGCATTTGTTGGGAAATCAGAATCGGGTTTGTGGGAAGCTGCTGCTTCTTGCCGGAGCTAGTCTGCTCAGGACAGTGGAAGATACCCGCATGGAGCGAAATTCTCTTTCACCTAGCATCCCCTCTGCCTGAGAGAGAAGCGTGGTTGCACCTCTGGAAAGGACCTTAAGGAAAGGGACACGTCTGTCACCGTGTTCCCCAAAGGCAAGTATGAGGAAGGTGCAGAACGCTGCAACGGGCGAATAGAACGAGCCGTTGGCTTTATGTCAGAAAACGGTGCGAAGCAGGAGAGAAGGCACTGGCAGGTGCAGCGGGACGGTTGCAAGACAAGTGTCACCAGTTCCCTGTCAGAGCCATGGAGGCCAGGCTGCTAAGGAGACACGAGAGGAAGACTCGGGCAGGCACGCGTGCTCCACTCTAAGGGAGGAGTCTGGGCAGAAGGCAGGCCTGTCCTGTGTCTCTGGTCCCAAGGGGACAGCGTCTCCTTGAACACCTGTGCCTAGGGCAGACTTGGGCTTGCCACCAGGCCCCATAGCCGCAACTCGCAGCAACAGCTCCCTGGAGGACCGGGCAGTCCGATGCCGTCTTCCTCCAAGATGTGACAACGTTGGTGGTGGCAGGGCGTGTGCCGGGGAAGGAATGGGGACAGTGTGCAGGGTTCATGTCCACTCCCTCTCCTGTGGGGAAGGCACTGGCCTAGTCCCCGATTCCGCCTGAGCGCCAGTAGAAAAGGCCTAGCCTGCCTATGCCAAGACATGGAAGTGAGCATGGAGTGCAGTCCTAAGCCACGCACGCTGCTGTTGCTTTGTGACTGTGCCTGCTTAGTTTGGCTTGGCAGGGTGAACGCGGGGCTCGAACAGGGAGCCCGGGAAAGCGAGGCCCAAGAGGCACTAGCTCTCCCGCAGCTCTTCATCTTTGAAGTGACAGAGCGAACGCCCAAAGCCTTGCTGTGAAGCAGCAGCGAAGGGCAGTTCGTGCCAGCTGAAAACCTCTACAAACGTGTAGCAGTAGTTGCTAAATCAGAGTCGGATCTGTAGGCTGCTGTGGCTGCCTGCCTTAGCCTACTCTTCCCAGGACAGAGGGAGAGCCCCGCATAGAGCGAAAGCCTCTTTGCCCGGGCATCCCTTCTGGGAAGGCCCAGCTTTCTTTGGGAAATCAAAGTCAGGTCTGAGGGACGCTGCTGCTGCTTGCTTGAGCTGGTCTCCCCTGCACGTTGTAATAAACCCGCATGGAGCGAAATCCTCTATGCGCAGGCATCCTCTCTGGGAAAGCGTAGCATTTGTTGGGAAATCAGAATCGGGTTTGTGGGAAGCTGCTGCTTCTTGCCGGAACTAGTCTGCTCAGGACAGTGGAAGATACCCGCATGGAGCGAAATTCTCTTTCACCTAGCATCCCCTCTGCCTGAGAGAGAAGCGTGGTTGCACCTCTGGAAAGGACCTTAAGGAAAGGGACACGTCTGTCACCGTGTTCCCCAAAGGCAAGTATGAGGAAGGTGCAGAACGCTGCAACGGGCGAATAGAACGAGCCGTTGGCTTTATGTCAGAAAACGGTGCGAAGCAGGAGAGAAGGCACTGGCAGGTGCAGCGGGACGGTTGCAAGACAAGTGTCACCAGTTCCCTGTCAGAGCCATGGAGGCCAGGCTGCTAAGGAGACACGAGAGGAAGACTAGGGCAGGCACGCTTGCTCCACTCTAAGGGAGGAGTCTGGGCAGAAGGCAGGCCTGTCCTGTGTCTCTGGTCCCAAGGGGACAGCGTCTCCTTGAACACCTGTGCCTAGGGCAGACTTGGGCTTGCCACCAGGCCCCATAGCCGCAACTCGCAGCAACAGCTCCCTGGAGGACCGGGCATTCCGATGCCGTCTTCCTCCAAGATGTGACAACGTTGGTGGTGGCAGGGCGTGTGCCGGGGAAGGAATGGGGACAGTGTGCAGGGTTCATGTCCACTCCCTCTCCTGTGGGGAAGGCACTGGCCTAGTCCCCGTTTCCGCCTGAGCGCCAGTAGAAAAGGCCTAGCCTGCCTATGCCAAGACATGGAAGTGAGCATGGAGTGCAGTCCTAAGCCACGCACGCTGCTGTTGCTTTGTGACTGTGCCTGCTTAGTTTGGCTTGGCAGGGTGAACGCGGGGCTCGAACAGGGAGCCCGGGAAAGCGAGGCCCAAGAGGCACTAGCTCTCCCGCAGCTCTTCATCTTTGAAGTGACAGAGCGAACGCCCAAAGCCTTGCTGTGAAGCAGCAGCGAAGGGCAGTTCGTGCCAGCTGAAAACCTCTACAAACGTGTAGCAGTAGTTGCTAAATCAGAGTCGGATCTGTAGGCTGCTGTGGCTGCCTGCCTTAGCCTACTCTTCCCAGGACAGAGGGAGAGCCCCGCATAGAGCGAAAGCCTCTTTGCCCGGGCATCCCTTCTGGGAAGGCCCAGCTTTCTTTGGGAAATCAAAGTCAGGTCTGAGGGACGCTGCTGCTGCTTGCTTGAGCTGGTCTCCCCTGCACGTTGTAATAAACCCGCATGGAGCGAAATCCTCTATGCGCAGGCATCCTCTCTGGGAAAGCGTAGCATTTGTTGGGAAATCAGAATCGGGTTTGTGGGAAGCTGCTGCTTCTTGCCGGAGCTAGTCTGCTCAGGACAGTGGAAGATACCCGCATGGAGCGAAATTCTCTTTCACCTAGCATCCCCTCTGCCTGAGAGAGAAGCGTGGTTGCACCTCTGGAAAGGACCTTAAGGAAAGGGACACGTCTGTCACCGTGTTCCCCAAAGGCAAGTATGAGGAAGGTGCAGAACGCTGCAACGGGCGAATAGAACGAGCCGTTGGCTTTATGTCAGAAAACGGTGCGAAGCAAGAGAGAAGGCACTGGCAGGTGCAGCGGGACGGTTGCAAGACAAGTGTCACCAGTTCCCTGTCAGAGCCAGGGAGGCCAGGCTGCTAAGGAGACACGAGAGGAAGACTAGGGCAGGCACGCGTGCTCCACTCTGAGGGAGGAGTCTGGGCAGAAGGCAGGCCTGTCCTATGTCTCTGGTCCCAAGGGAACAGCGTCTCCTTGAACACCTGTGCCTAGGGCAGACTTGGGCTTGCCACCCGGCCCCATAGCTGCAACTCGCAGCAACAGCTCCCTGGAGGACCGGGCAGTCCGATGCCGTCTTCCTCCAAGATGTGACAACGTTGGTGGTGGCAGGGCGTGTGCCGGGGAAGGAATGGGGACAGTGTGCAGGGTTCATGTCCACTCCCTCTCCTGTGGGGAAGGCACTGGCCTAGTCCCCGATTCCGCCTGAGCGCCAGTAGAAAAGTCCTAGCCTGCCTATGCCAGGACATGGAAGTGAGCATGGAGTGCCATCCTAAGCAACGCACGCTGCTGTTGCTTTGTGACTGTGCCTGCTTAGTTCGGCTTGGCAGGGTGAACGCGGGGCGCGAACAGGGAGCCCGGGAAAGCGAGGCCCAAGAGGCACTAGCTCTCCCGCAGCTCTTCATCTTTGAAGTGACAGAGCGAATGCCGAAAGCCAAGCTGTGAAGCAGCAGCGAAGGGCAGTTCGTGCCAGCTGAAAACCTCTACAAACGTGTAGCAGTAGTTGCTAAATCAGAGTCGGATCTGTAGGCTGCTGTGGCTGCCTGCCTTAGCCTACTATTCCCAGGACAGAGGGAGAGCCCCGCATAGAGCGAAAGCCTCTTTGCCCGGGCATCCCTTCTGGGAAGGCCCAGCTTTCTTTGGGAAATCAAAGTCAGGTCTGAGGGACGCTGCTGCTGCTTGCTTGAGCTGGTCTCCCCTGCACGTTGTAATAAACCCGCATGGAGCGAAATCCTCTATGCACAGGCATCCTCTCTGGGAAAGCATAGCATTTGTTGGGAAATCAGAATCGGGTTTTTGGGAAGCTGCTGCTTCTTGCCGGAGCTAGTCTGCTCAGGACAGTGGAAGATACCCGCATGGAGCGAAATTCTCTTTCACCTAGCATCCCCTCTGCCTGAGAGAGAAGCGTGGTTGCACCTCTGGAAAGGACCTTAAGGAAAGGGACACGTCTGTCACCGTGTTCCCCAAAGGCAAGTATGAGGAAGTGCAGAACGCTGCTACGGGCGAATAGAACGAGCCGTTGGCTTTATGTCAGAAAACGGTGCGAAGCAGGAGAGAAGGCACTGGCAGGTGCAGCGGGACGGTTGCAAGACAAGTGTCACCAGTTCCTTGTCAGAGCCATGGAGGCCAGGCTGCTATGGAGACACGAGAGGAAAACTAGGGCAGGCACGCGTGCTCCACTCTAAGGGAGGAGTCTGGGCAGAAGGCAGGCCTGTCCTGTGTCTCTGGTCCCAAGGGGACAGCGTCTCCTTGAACACCTGTGCCTAGGGCAGACTTGGGCTTGCCACCAGGCCCCATAGCCGCAACTCGCAGCAACAGCTCCCTGGAGGACCGGGCAGTCCGATGCCGTCTTCCTCCAAGATGTGACAACGTTGGTGGTGGCAGGGCGTGTGCCGGGGAAGGGATGGGGACAGTGTGCAGGGTTCATGTCCACTCCCTCTCCTGTGGGGAAGGCACTGGCCTAGTCCCCGATTCCGCCTGAGAGCCAGTAGAAAAGTCCTAGCCTGCCTATGCCAGGACATGGAAGTGAGCATGGAGTGCCATCCTAAGCCACGCACGCTGCTGTTGCTTTGTGACTGTGCCAGCTTAGTTCGGCTTGGCAGGGTGAACGCGGGGCGCGAACAGGGAGCCCGGGAAAGCAAGGCCCAAGAGGCACTAGCTCTCCCGCAGCTCTTCATCTTTGAAGTGACAGAGCGAACGCCCAAAGCCTTGCTGTGAAGCAGCAGCGAAGGGCAGTTCGTGCCAGCTGAAAACCTCTACAAACGTGTAGCAGTAGTTGCTAAAACAGAGTCGGATCTGTAGGCTGCTGTGGCTGCCTGCCTTAGCCTACTCTTCCCAGGACAGAGGGAGAGCCCCGCATAGAGCGAAAGCCTCTTTGCCCGGGCATCCCTTCTGGGAAGGCCCAGCTTTCTTTGGGAAATCAAAGTCAGGTCTGAGGGACGCTGCTGCTGCTTGCTTGAGCTGGTCTCCCCTGCACGTTGTAATAAACCCGCATGGAGTGAAATCCTCTATGCGCAGGCATCCTCTCTGGGAAAGCATAGCATTTGTTGGGAAATCAGAATCGGGTTTGTGGGAAGCTGCTGCTTCTTGCCGGAGCTAGTCTGCTCAGAACAGTGGAAGATACCCGCATGGAGCGAAATTCTCTTTCACCTAGCATCCCCTCTGCCTGAGAGAGAAGCGTGGTTGCACCTCTGGAAAGGACCTTAAGGAAAGGGACACGTCTGACACCGTGTTCCCCAAAGGCAAGTATGAGGAAGGTGCGGAACGCTGCAACGGGCGAATAGAACGAGCCGTTGGCTTTATGTCAGAAAACGGTGCGAAGCAGGAGAGAAGGCACTGGCAGGTGCAGCGGGACGGTTGCAAGACAAGTGTCACCAGTTCCCTGTCAGAGCCATGGAGGCCAGGCTGCTATGGAGACACGAGAGGAAGACTAGGGCAGGCACGTGTGCTCCACTCTGAGGGAGGAGTCTGGGCAGAAGGCAGGCCTGTCCTATGTCTCTGGTCCCAAGGGAACAGCGTCTCCTTGAACACCTGTGCCTAGGGCAGACTTGGGCTTGCCACCAGGCCCCATAGCCGCAACTCGCAGCAACAGCTCCCTGGAGGACCGGGCAGTCCGATGCCGTCTTCCTCCAAGATGTGACAACGTTGGTGGTGGCAGGGTGTGTGCCGGAGAAGGAATGGGGACAGTGTGCAGGGTTCATGTCCACTCCCTCTCCTGTGGGGAAGGCAGTGGCCTAGTCCCCGATTCCGCCTGAGCGCCAGTAGAAAAGGCCTAGCCTGCCTATGCCAGGACATGGAAGTGAGCATGGAGTGCCATCCTAAGCCACGCACGCTGCTGTTGCTTTGTGACTGTGCCTGCTTAGTTTGGCTTGTCAGGGTGAACGCGGGGCGCGAACAGGGATCCCGGGAATGCAAGGCCCAAGAGGCACTAGCTCTCCCGCAGCTCTTCATCTTTGAAGTGACAGAGCGAACGCCCAAAGCCTTGCTGTGAAGCAGCAGCGAAGGGCAGTTCGTGCCAGCTGAAAACCTCTACAAACGTGTAGCAGTAGTTGCTAAATCAGAGTCGGATCTGTAGGCTGCTGTGGCTGCCTGCCTTAGCCTACTCTTCCCAGGACACAGGGAGAGCCCCGCATACAGAGAAAGCCTCTTTGCCCGGGCATCCCTTCTGGGAAGGCCCAGCTTTCTTTGGGAAATCAAAGTCAGGTCTGAGGGACGCTGCTGCTGCTTGCTTGAGCTGGTCTCCCCTGCACGTTGTAACAAACCCGCATGGAGCGAAATCCTCTATGCGCAGGCATCCTCTCTGGGAAAGCATAGCATTTGTTGGGAAATCAGAATCGGGTTTGTGGGAAGCTGCTGCTTCTTGCCGGAGCTAGTCTGCTCAGGACAGTGGAAGATACCCGCATGGAGCGAAATTCTCTTTCACCTAGCATCCCCTCTGCCTGAGAGAGAAGCGTGGTTGCACCTCTGGAAAGGACCTTAAGGAAAGGGACACGTCTGTCACCGTGTTCCCCAAAGGCAAGTATGAGGAAGGTGCAGAACGCTGCAACGGGCGAATAGAACGAGCCGTTGGCTTTATGTCAGAAAACGGTGCGAAGCAGGAGAGAAGGCACTGGCAGGTGGAGCGGGACGGTTGCAAGACAAGTGTCACCAGTTCCCTGTCAGAGCCATGGAGGCCAGGCTGCTAAGGAGACACGAGAGGAAGACTAGGGCAGGCACGCGTGCTCCACTCTGAGGGAGGAGTCTGGGCAGAAGGCAGGCCTGTCCTGTGTCTCTGGTCCCAAGGGGACAGCGTGTCCTTGAACACCTGTGCCTAGGGCAGACTTGGGCTTGCCACCAGGCCCCATAGCCGCAACTCGCAGCAACAGCTCCCTGGAGGACCGGGCAGTCCGATGCCGTCTTCCTCCAAGATGTGACAACGTTGGTGGTGGCAGGGCGTGTGCCGGGGAAGGAATGGGGACAGTGTGCAGGGTTCATGTCCACTCCCTCTCCTGTGGGGAAGGCACTGGCCTAGTCCCGGATTCCGCCTGAGCGCCAGTAGAAAAGGCCTAGCCTGCCTATGCCAAGACATGGAAGTGAGCATGGAGTGCAGTCCTAAGCCACGCACGCTGCTGTTGCTTTGTGACTGTGCCTGCTAAGTTTGGCTTGGCAAGGTGAACGCGGGGCTCGAACAGGGAGCCCGGGAAAGCGAGGCCCAAGAGGCACTAGCTCTCCCGCAGCTCTTCATCTTTGAAGTGACAGAGCGAACGCCCAAAGCCTTGCTGTGAAGCAGCAGCGAAGGGCAGTTCGTGCCAGCTGAAAACCTCTACAAACGTGTAGCAGTAGTTGCTAAATCAGAGTCGGATCTGTAGGCTGCTGTGGCTGCCTGCCTTAGCCTACTCTTCCCAGGACAGAGGGAGAGCCCGGCATAGAGCGAAAGCCTCTTTGCCCGGGCATCCCTTCTGGGAAGGCCCAGCTTTCTTTGGGAAATCAAAGTCAGGTCTGAGGGACGCTGCTGCTGCTTGCTTGAGCTGGTCTCCCCTGCACGTTGTAATAAACCCGCATGGAGTGAAATCCTCTATGCGCAGGCATCCTCTCTGGGAAAGCATAGCATTTGTTGGGAAATCAGAATCGGGTTTGTGGGAAGCTGCTGCTTCTTGCCGGAGCTAGTCTGCTCAGGACAGTGGAAGATACCCGCATGGAGCGAAATTCTCTTTCACCTAGCATCCCCTCTGCCTGAGAGAGAAGCGTGCTTGCACCTCTGGAAAGGACCTTAAGGAAAGGGACACGTCTGTCACCGTGTTCCCCAAAGGCAAGTATGAGGAAGGTGCAGAACGCTGCAACGGGCGAATAGAACGAGCCGTTGGCTTTATGTCAGAAAACGGTGCGAAGCAGGAGAGAAGGCACTGGCAGGTGGAGCGGGACGGTTGCAAGACAAGTGTCACCAGTTCCCTGTCAGAGCAATGGAGGCCAGGCTGCTAAGGAGACACGAGAGGAAGACTAGGGCAGGCACGCGTGCTCCACTCTGAGGGAGGAGTCTGGGCAGAAGGCAGGCCTGTCCTATGTCTCTGGTCCCAAGGGAACAGCGTCTCCTTGAACACCTGTGCCTAGGGCAGACTTGGGCTTGCCACCAGGCCCCATAGCCGCAACTCGCAGCAACAGCTCCCTGGAGGACCGGGCAGTCCGATGCCGTCTTCCTCCAAGATGTGACAACGTTGGTGGTGGCAGGGCGTGTGCCGGGGAAGGAATGGGGACAGTGTGCAGGGTTCATGTCCACTCCCTCTCCTGTGGGGAAGGCACTGGCCTAGTCCCCGATTCCGCCTGAGCGCCAGTAGAAAAGGCCTAGCCTGCCTATGCCAGGACATGGAAGTGAGCATGGAGTGCCATCCTAAGCCACGCACGATGCTGTTGCTTTGTGACTGTGCCTGCTTAGTTCGGCTTGGCAGGGTGAACGCGGGGCTCGAACAGGGAGCCCGGGAAAGCGAGGCCCAAGAGGCACTAGCTCTCCCGCAGCTCTTCATCTTTGAAGTGACAGAGCGAACGCCCAAAGCCTTGCTGTGAAGCAGCAGCGAAGGGCAGTTCGTGCCAGCTGAAAACCTCTACAAACGTGTAGCAGTAGTTGCTAAATCAGAGTCGGATCTGTAGGCTGCTGTGGCTGCCTGCCTTAGCCTACTCTTCCCAGGACAGAGGGAGAGCCCCGCATAGAGCGAAAGCCTCTTTGCCCGGGCATCCCTTCTGGGAAGGCCCAGCTTTCTTTGGGAAATCAAAGTCAGGTCTGAGGGACGCTGCTGCTGCTTGCTTGAGCTGGTCTCCCCTGCACGTTGTAATAAACCCGCATGGAGCGAAATCCTCTATGCGCAGGCATCCTCTCTGGGAAAGCGTAGCATTTGTTGGGAAATCAGAATCGGGTTTGTGGGAAGCTGCTGCTTCTTGCCGGAGCTAGTCTGCTCAGGACAGTGGAAGATACCCGCATGGAGCGAAATTCTCTTTCACCTAGCATCCCCTCTGCCTGAGAGAGAAGCGTGGTTGCACCTCTGGAAAGGACCTTAAGGAAAGGGACACGTCTGTCACCGTGTTCCCCAAAGGCAAGTATGAGGAAGGTGCAGAACGCTGCAACGGGCGAATAGAACGAGCCGTTGGCTTTATGTCAGAAAACGGTGCGAAGCAGGAGAGAAGGCACTGGCAGGTGCAGCGGGACGGTTGCAAGACAAGTGTCACCAGTTCCCTGTCAGAGCCATGGAGGCCAGGCTGCTAAGGAGACACGAGAGGAAGACTAGGGCAGGCACGCTTGCTCCACTCTAAGGGAGGAGTCTGGGCAGAAGGCAGGCCTGTCCTATGTCTCTGGTCCCAAGGGAACAGCGTCTCCTTGAACACCTGTGCCTAGGGCAGACTTGGGCTTGCCACCAGGCCCCATAGCCGCAACTCGCAGCAACAGCTCCCTGGAGGACCGGGCATTCCGATGCCGTCTTCCTCCAAGATGTGACAACGTTGGTGGTGGCAGGGCGTGTGCCGGGGAAGGAATGGGGACAGTGTGCAGGGTTCATGTCCACTCCCTCTCCTGTGGGGAAGGCACTGGCCTAGTCCCCGATTCCGCCTGAGCGCCAGTAGAAAAGGCCTAGCCTGCCTATGCCAGGACATGGAAGTGAGCATGGAGTGCCATCCTAAGCCACGCACGCTGCTGTTGCTTTGTGACTGTGCCTGCTTAGTTCGGGTTGGCAGGGTGAACGCGGGGCGCGAACAGGGAGCCCGGGAAAGCGAGGCCCAAGAGGCACTAGCTCTCCCGCAGCTCTTCATCTTTGAAGTGACAGAGCGAACGCCCAAAGCCTTGCTGTGAAGCAGCAGCGAAGGGCAGTTCGTGCCAGCTGAAAACCTCTACAAACGTGTAGCAGTAGTTGCTAAATCAGAGTCGGATCTGTAGGCTGCTGTGGCTGCCTGCCTTAGCCTACTATTCCCAGGACAGAGGGAGAGCCCCGCATAGAGCGAAAGCCTCTTTGCCCGGGCATCCCTTCTGGGAAGGCCCAGCTTTCTTTGGGAAATCAAAGTCAGGTCTGAGGGACGCTGCTGCTGCTTGCTTGAGCTGGTCTCCCCTGCACGTTGTAATAAACGGGCATGGAGCGAAATCCTCTATGCGCAGGCATCCTCTCTGGGAAAGCATAGCATTTGTTGGGAAATCAGAATCGGGTTTGTGGGAAGCTGCTGCTTCTTGCCGGAGCTAGTCTGCTCAGGACAGTGGAAGATACCCGCATGGAGCGAAATTCTCTTTCACCTAGCATCCCCTCTGCCTGAGAGAGAAGCGTGGTTGCACCTCTGGAAAGGACCTTAAGGAAAGGGACACGTCTGTCACCGTGTTCCCCAAAGGCAAGTATGAGGAAGGTGCAGAACGCTGCAACGGGCGAATAGAACGAGCCGTTGGCTTTATGTCAGAAAACGGTGCGAAGCAGGAGAGAAGGCACTGGCAGGTGCAGCGGGACGGTTGCAAGACAAGTGTCACCAGTTCCCTGTCAGAGCCATGGAGGCCAGGCTGCTAAGGAGACACGAGAGGAAGACTCGGGCAGGCACGCGTGCTCCACTCTAAGGGAGGAGTCTGGGCAGAAGGCAGGCCTGTCCTGTGTCTCTGGTCCCAAGGGGACAGCGTCTCCTTGAACACCTGTGCCTAGGGCAGACTTGGGCTTGCCACCAGGCCCCATAGCCGCAACTCGCAGCAACAGCTCCCTGGAGGACCGGGCAGTCCGATGCCGTCTTCCTCCAAGATGTGACAACGTTGGTGGTGGCAGGGCGTGTGCCGGGGAAGGAATGGGGACAGTGTGCAGGGTTCATGTCCACTCCCTCTCCTGTGGGGAAGGCACTGGCCTAGTCCCCGATTCCGCCTGAGCGCCAGTAGAAAAGGCCTAGCCTGCCTATGCCAAGACATGGAAGTGAGCATGGAGTGCAGTCCTAAGCCACGCACGCTGCTGTTGCTTTGTGACTGTGCCTGCTTAGTTTGGCTTGGCAGGGTGAACGCGGGGCTCGAACAGGGAGCCCGGGAAAGCGAGGCCCAAGAGGCACTAGCTCTCCCGCAGCTCTTCATCTTTGAAGTGACAGAGCGAACGCCCAAAGCCTTGCTGTGAAGCAGCAGCGAAGGGCAGTTCGTGCCAGCTGAAAACCTCTACAAACGTGTAGCAGTAGTTGCTAAATCAGAGTCGGATCTGTAGGCTGCTGTGGCTGCCTGCCTTAGCCTACTCTTCCCAGGACAGAGGGAGAGCCCCGCATAGAGCGAAAGCCTCTTTGCCCGGGCATCCCTTCTGGGAAGGCCCAGCTTTCTTTGGGAAATCAAAGTCAGGTCTGAGGGACGCTGCTGCTGCTTGCTTGAGCTGGTCTCCCCTGCACGTTGTAATAAACCCGCATGGAGCGAAATCCTCTATGCGCAGGCATCCTCTCTGGGAAAGCGTAGCATTTGTTGGGAAATCAGAATCGGGTTTGTGGGAAGCTGCTGCTTCTTGCCGGAACTAGTCTGCTCAGGACAGTGGAAGATACCCGCATGGAGCGAAATTCTCTTTCACCTAGCATCCCCTCTGCCTGAGAGAGAAGCGTGGTTGCACCTCTGGAAAGGACCTTAAGGAAAGGGACACGTCTGTCACCGTGTTCCCCAAAGGCAAGTATGAGGAAGGTGCAGAACGCTGCAACGGGCGAATAGAACGAGCCGTTGGCTTTATGTCAGAAAACGGTGCGAAGCAGGAGAGAAGGCACTGGCAGGTGCAGCGGGACGGTTGCAAGACAAGTGTCACCAGTTCCCTGTCAGAGCCATGGAGGCCAGGCTGCTAAGGAGACACGAGAGGAAGACTAGGGCAGGCACGCTCGCTCCACTCTAAGGGAGGAGTCTGGGCAGAAGGCAGGCCTGTCCTATGTCTCTGGTCCCAAGGGGACAGCGTCTCCTTGAACACCTGTGCCTAGGGCAGACTTGGGCTTGCCACCAGGCCCCATAGCCGCAACTCGCAGCAACAGCTCCCTGGAGGACCGGGCATTCCGATGCCGTCTTCCTCCAAGATGTGACAACGTTGGTGGTGGCAGGGCGTGTGCCGGGGAAGGAATGGGGACAGTGTGCAGGGTTCATGTCCACTCCCTCTCCTGTGGGGAAGGCACTGGCCTAGTCCCCGTTTCCGCCTGAGCGCCAGTAGAAAAGGCCTAGCCTGCCTATGCCAAGACATGGAAGTGAGCATGGAGTGCAGTCCTAAGCCACGCACGCTGCTGTTGCTTTGTGACTGTGCCTGCTTAGTTTGGCTTGGCAGGGTGAACGCGGGGCTCGAACAGGGAGCCCGGGAAAGCGAGGCCCAAGAGGCACTAGCTCTCCCGCAGCTCTTCATCTTTGAAGTGACAGAGCGAACGCCCAAAGCCTTGCTGTGAAGCAGCAGCGAAGGGCAGTTCGTGCCAGCTGAAAACCTCTACAAACGTGTAGCAGTAGTTGCTAAATCAGAGTCGGATCTGTAGGCTGCTGTGGCTGCCTGCCTTAGCCTACTCTTCCCAGGACAGAGGGAGAGCCCCGCATAGAGCGAAAGCCTCTTTGCCCGGGCATCCCTTCTGGGAAGGCCCAGCTTTCTTTGGGAAATCAAAGTCAGGTCTGAGGGACGCTGCTGCTGCTTGCTTGAGCTGGTCTCCCCTGCACGTTGTAATAAACCCGCATGGAGCGAAATCCTCTATGCGCAGGCATCCTCTCTGGGAAAGCGTAGCATTTGTTGGGAAATCAGAATCGGGTTTGTGGGAAGCTGCTGCTTCTTGCCGGAGCTAGTCTGCTCAGGACAGTGGAAGATACCCGCATGGAGCGAAATTCTCTTTCACCTAGCATCCCCTCTGCCTGAGAGAGAAGCGTGGTTGCACCTCTGGAAAGGACCTTAAGGAAAGGGACACGTCTGTCACCGTGTTCCCCAAAGGCAAGTATGAGGAAGGTGCAGAACGCTGCAACGGGCGAATAGAACGAGCCGTTGGCTTTATGTCAGAAAACGGTGCGAAGCAAGAGAGAAGGCACTGGCAGGTGCAGCGGGACGGTTGCAAGACAAGTGTCACCAGTTCCCTGTCAGAGCCAGGGAGGCCAGGCTGCTAAGGAGACACGAGAGGAAGACTAGGGCAGGCACGCGTGCTCCACTCTGAGGGAGGAGTCTGGGCAGAAGGCAGGCCTGTCCTATGTCTCTGGTCCCAAGGGAACAGCGTCTCCTTGAACACCTGTGCCTAGGGCAGACTTGGGCTTGCCACCCGGCCCCATAGCTGCAACTCGCAGCAACAGCTCCCTGGAGGACCGGGCAGTCCGATGCCGTCTTCCTCCAAGATGTGACAACGTTGGTGGTGGCAGGGCGTGTGCCGGGGAAGGAATGGGGACAGTGTGCAGGGTTCATGTCCACTCCCTCTCCTGTGGGGAAGGCACTGGCCTAGTCCCCGATTCCGCCTGAGCGCCAGTAGAAAAGTCCTAGCCTGCCTATGCCAGGACATGGAAGTGAGCATGGAGTGCCATCCTAAGCAACGCACGCTGCTGTTGCTTTGTGACTGTGCCTGCTTAGTTCGGCTTGGCAGGGTGAACGCGGGGCGCGAACAGGGAGCCCGGGAAAGCGAGGCCCAAGAGGCACTAGCTCTCCCGCAGCTCTTCATCTTTGAAGTGACAGAGCGAATGCCGAAAGCCAAGCTGTGAAGCAGCAGCGAAGGGCAGTTCGTGCCAGCTGAAAACCTCTACAAACGTGTAGCAGTAGTTGCTAAATCAGAGTCGGATCTGTAGGCTGCTGTGGCTGCCTGCCTTAGCCTACTATTCCCAGGACAGAGGGAGAGCCCCGCATAGAGCGAAAGCCTCTTTGCCCGGGCATCCCTTCTGGGAAGGCCCAGCTTTCTTTGGGAAATCAAAGTCAGGTCTGAGGGACGCTGCTGCTGCTTGCTTGAGCTGGTCTCCCCTGCACGTTGTAATAAACCCGCATGGAGCGAAATCCTCTATGCACAGGCATCCTCTCTGGGAAAGCATAGCATTTGTTGGGAAATCAGAATCGGGTTTTTGGGAAGCTGCTGCTTCTTGCCGGAGCTAGTCTGCTCAGGACAGTGGAAGATACCCGCATGGAGCGAAATTCTCTTTCACCTAGCATCCCCTCTGCCTGAGAGAGAAGCGTGGTTGCACCTCTGGAAAGGACCTTAAGGAAAGGGACACGTCTGTCACCGTGTTCCCCAAAGGCAAGTATGAGGAAGTGCAGAACGCTGCTACGGGCGTATAGAACGAGCCGTTGGCTTTATGTCAGAAAACGGTGCGAAGCAGGAGAGAAGGCACTGGCAGGTGCAGCGGGACGGTTGCAAGACAAGTGTCACCAGTTCCTTGTCAGAGCCATGGAGGCCAGGCTGCTATGGAGACACGAGAGGAAAACTAGGGCAGGCACGCGTGCTCCACTCTAAGGGAGGAGTCTGGGCAGAAGGCAGGCCTGTCCTGTGTCTCTGGTCCCAAGGGGACAGCGTCTCCTTGAACACCTGTGCCTAGGGCAGACTTGGGCTTGCCACCAGGCCCCATAGCCGCAACTCGCAGCAACAGCTCCCTGGAGGACCGGGCAGTCCGATGCCGTCTTCCTCCAAGATGTGACAACGTTGGTGGTGGCAGGGCGTGTGCCGGGGAAGGGATGGGGACAGTGTGCAGGGTTCATGTCCACTCCCTCTCCTGTGGGGAAGGCACTGGCCTAGTCCCCGATTCCGCCTGAGAGCCAGTAGAAAAGTCCTAGCCTGCCTATGCCAGGACATGGAAGTGAGCATGGAGTGCCATCCTAAGCCACGCACGCTGCTGTTGCTTTGTGACTGTGCCAGCTTAGTTCGGCTTGGCAGGGTGAACGCGGGGCGCGAACAGGGAGCCCGGGAAAGCAAGGCCCAAGAGGCACTAGCTCTCCCGCAGCTCTTCATCTTTGAAGTGACAGAGCGAACGCCCAAAGCCTTGCTGTGAAGCAGCAGCGAAGGGCAGTTCGTGCCAGCTGAAAACCTCTACAAACGTGTAGCAGTAGTTGCTAAAACAGAGTCGGATCTGTAGGCTGCTGTGGCTGCCTGCCTTAGCCTACTCTTCCCAGGACAGAGGGAGAGCCCCGCATAGAGCGAAAGCCTCTTTGCCCGGGCATCCCTTCTGGGAAGGCCCAGCTTTCTTTGGGAAATCAAAGTCAGGTCTGAGGGACGCTGCTGCTGCTTGCTTGAGCTGGTCTCCCTGCACGTTGTAATAAACCCGCATGGAGTGAAATCCTCTATGCGCAGGCATCCTCTCTGGGAAAGCATAGCATTTGTTGGGAAATCAGAATCGGGTTTGTGGGAAGCTGCTGCTTCTTGCCGGAGCTAGTCTGCTCAGAACAGTGGAAGATACCCGCATGGAGCGAAATTCTCTTTCACCTAGCATCCCCTCTGCCTGAGAGAGAAGCGTGGTTGCACCTCTGGAAAGGACCTTAAGGAAAGGGACACGTCTGACACCGTGTTCCCCAAAGGCAAGTATGAGGAAGGTGCGGAACGCTGCAACGGGCGAATAGAACGAGCCGTTGGCTTTATGTCAGAAAACGGTGCGAAGCAGGAGAGAAGGCACTGGCAGGTGCAGCGGGACGGTTGCAAGACAAGTGTCACCAGTTCCCTGTCAGAGCCATGGAGGCCAGGCTGCTATGGAGACACGAGAGGAAGACTAGGGCAGGCACGTGTGCTCCACTCTGAGGGAGGAGTCTGGGCAGAAGGCAGGCCTGTCCTATGTCTCTGGTCCCAAGGGAACAGCGTCTCCTTGAACACCTGTGCCTAGGGCAGACTTGGGCTTGCCACCAGGCCCCATAGCCGCAACTCGCAGCAACAGCTCCCTGGAGGACCGGGCAGTCCGATGCCGTCTTCCTCCAAGATGTGACAACGTTGGTGGTGGCAGGGTGTGTGCCGGAGAAGGAATGGGGACAGTGTGCAGGGTTCATGTCCACTCCCTCTCCTGTGGGGAAGGCAGTGGCCTAGTCCCCGATTCCGCCTGAGCGCCAGTAGAAAAGGCCTAGCCTGCCTATGCCAGGACATGGAAGTGAGCATGGAGTGCCATCCTAAGCCACGCACGCTGCTGTTGCTTTGTGACTGTGCCTGCTTAGTTTGGCTTGTCAGGGTGAACGCGGGGCGCGAACAGGGATCCCGGGAATGCAAGGCCCAAGAGGCACTAGCTCTCCCGCAGCTCTTCATCTTTGAAGTGACAGAGCGAACGCCCAAAGCCTTGCTGTGAAGCAGCAGCGAAGGGCAGTTCGTGCCAGCTGAAAACCTCTACAAACGTGTAGCAGTAGTTGCTAAATCAGAGTCGGATCTGTAGGCTGCTGTGGCTGCCTGCCTTAGCCTACTCTTCCCAGGACACAGGGAGAGCCCCGCATACAGAGAAAGCCTCTTTGCCCGGGCATCCCTTCTGGGAAGGCCCAGCTTTCTTTGGGAAATCAAAGTCAGGTCTGAGGGACGCTGCTGCTGCTTGCTTGAGCTGGTCTCCCCTGCACGTTGTAACAAACCCGCATGGAGCGAAATCCTCTATGCGCAGGCATCCTCTCTGGGAAAGCATAGCATTTGTTGGGAAATCAGAATCGGGTTTGTGGGAAGCTGCTGCTTCTTGCCGGAGCTAGTCTGCTCAGGACAGTGGAAGATACCCGCATGGAGCGAAATTCTCTTTCACCTAGCATCCCCTCTGCCTGAGAGAGAAGCGTGGTTGCACCTCTGGAAAGGACCTTAAGGAAAGGGACACGTCTGTCACCGTGTTCCCCAAAGGCAAGTATGAGGAAGGTGCAGAACGCTGCAACGGGCGAATAGAACGAGCCGTTGGCTTTATGTCAGAAAACGGTGCGAAGCAGGAGAGAAGGCACTGGCAGGTGGAGCGGGACGGTTGCAAGACAAGTGTCACCAGTTCCCTGTCAGAGCCATGGAGGCCAGGCTGCTAAGGAGACACGAGAGGAAGACTAGGGCAGGCACGCGTGCTCCACTCTGAGGGAGGAGTCTGGGCAGAAGGCAGGCCTGTCCTGTGTCTCTGGTCCCAAGGGGACAGCGTGTCCTTGAACACCTGTGCCTAGGGCAGACTTGGGCTTGCCACCAGGCCCCATAGCCGCAACTCGCAGCAACAGCTCCCTGGAGGACCGGGCAGTCCGATGCCGTCTTCCTCCAAGATGTGACAACGTTGGTGGTGGCAGGGCGTGTGCCGGGGAAGGAATGGGGACAGTGTGCAGGGTTCATGTCCACTCCCTCTCCTGTGGGGAAGGCACTGGCCTAGTCCCGGATTCCGCCTGAGCGCCAGTAGAAAAGGCCTAGCCTGCCTATGCCAAGACATGGAAGTGAGCATGGAGTGCAGTCCTAAGCCACGCACGCTGCTGTTGCTTTGTGACTGTGCCTGCTAAGTTTGGCTTGGCAAGGTGAACGCGGGGCTCGAACAGGGAGCCCGGGAAAGCGAGGCCCAAGAGGCACTAGCTCTCCCGCAGCTCTTCATCTTTGAAGTGACAGAGCGAACGCCCAAAGCCTTGCTGTGAAGCAGCAGCGAAGGGCAGTTCGTGCCAGCTGAAAACCTCTACAAACGTGTAGCAGTAGTTGCTAAATCAGAGTCGGATCTGTAGGCTGCTGTGGCTGCCTGCCTTAGCCTACTCTTCCCAGGACAGAGGGAGAGCCCGGCATAGAGCGAAAGCCTCTTTGCCCGGGCATCCCTTCTGGGAAGGCCCAGCTTTCTTTGGGAAATCAAAGTCAGGTCTGAGGGACGCTGCTGCTGCTTGCTTGAGCTGGTCTCCCCTGCACGTTGTAATAAACCCGCATGGAGTGAAATCCTCTATGCGCAGGCATCCTCTCTGGGAAAGCATAGCATTTGTTGGGAAATCAGAATCGGGTTTGTGGGAAGCTGCTGCTTCTTGCCGGAGCTAGTCTGCTCAGGACAGTGGAAGATACCCGCATGGAGCGAAATTCTCTTTCACCTAGCATCCCCTCTGCCTGAGAGAGAAGCGTGCTTGCACCTCTGGAAAGGACCTTAAGGAAAGGGACACGTCTGTCACCGTGTTCCCCAAAGGCAAGTATGAGGAAGGTGCAGAACGCTGCAACGGGCGAATAGAACGAGCCGTTGGCTTTATGTCAGAAAACGGTGCGAAGCAGGAGAGAAGGCACTGGCAGGTGGAGCGGGACGGTTGCAAGACAAGTGTCACCAGTTCCCTGTCAGAGCAATGGAGGCCAGGCTGCTAAGGAGACACGAGAGGAAGACTAGGGCAGGCACGCGTGCTCCACTCTGAGGGAGGAGTCTGGGCAGAAGGCAGGCCTGTCCTATGTCTCTGGTCCCAAGGGAACAGCGTCTCCTTGAACACCTGTGCCTAGGGCAGACTTGGGCTTGCCACCAGGCCCCATAGCCGCAACTCGCAGCAACAGCTCCCTGGAGGACCGGGCAGTCCGATGCCGTCTTCCTCCAAGATGTGACAACGTTGGTGGTGGCAGGGCGTGTGCCGGGGAAGGAATGGGGACAGTGTGCAGGGTTCATGTCCACTCCCTCTCCTGTGGGGAAGGCACTGGCCTAGTCCCCGATTCCGCCTGAGCGCCAGTAGAAAAGGCCTAGCCTGCCTATGCCAGGACATGGAAGTGAGCATGGAGTGCCATCCTAAGCCACGCACGATGCTGTTGCTTTGTGACTGTGCCTGCTTAGTTCGGCTTGGCAGGGTGAACGCGGGGCTCGAACAGGGAGCCCGGGAAAGCGAGGCCCAAGAGGCACTAGCTCTCCCGCAGCTCTTCATCTTTGAAGTGACAGAGCGAACGCCCAAAGCCTTGCTGTGAAGCAGCAGCGAAGGGCAGTTCGTGCCAGCTGAAAACCTCTACAAACGTGTAGCAGTAGTTGCTAAATCAGAGTCGGATCTGTAGGCTGCTGTGGCTGCCTGCCTTAGCCTACTCTTCCCAGGACAGAGGGAGAGCCCCGCATAGAGCGAAAGCCTCTTTGCCCGGGCATCCCTTCTGGGAAGGCCCAGCTTTCTTTGGGAAATCAAAGTCAGGTCTGAGGGACGCTGCTGCTGCTTGCTTGAGCTGGTCTCCCCTGCACGTTGTAATAAACCCGCATGGAGCGAAATCCTCTATGCGCAGGCATCCTCTCTGGGAAAGCATAGCATTTGTTGGGAAATCAGAATCGGGTTTGTGGGAAGCTGCTGCTTCTTGCCGGAGCTAGTCTGCTCAGGACAGTGGAAGATACCCGCATGGAGCGAAATTCTCTTTCACCTAGCATCCCCTCTGCCTAAGAGAGAAGCGTGCTTGCACCTCTGGAAAGGACCTTAAGGAAAGGGACACGTCTGTCACCGTGTTCCCCAAAGGCAAGTATGAGGAAGGTGCAGAACGCTGCAACGGGCGAATAGAACGAGCCGTTGGCTTTATGTCAGAAAACGGTGCGAAGCAGGAGAGAAGGCACTGGCAGGTGCAGCGGGACGGTTGCAAGACAAGTGTCACCAGTTCCCTGTCAGAGCCATGGAGGCCAGGCTGCTAAGGAGACACGAGAGGAAGACTAGGGCAGGCACGTGTGCTCAACTCTAAGGGAGGAGTCTGGGCAGAAGGCAGGCCTGTCCTGTGTCTCTGGTCCCAAGGGGACAGCGTCTCCTTGAACACCTGTGCCTAGGGTAGACTTGGGCTTGCCACCAGGCCCCATAGCCGCAACTCGCAGCAACAGCTCCCTGGAGGACCGGGCATTCCGATGCCGTCTTCCTCCAAGATGTGACAACGTTGGTGGTGGCAGGGCGTGTGCCGGGGAAGGAATGGGGACAGTGTGCAGGGTTCATGTCCACTCCCTCTCCTGTGGGGAAGGCACTGGCCTAGTCCCCGATACCGCCTGAGCGTCAGTAGAAAAGGCCTAGCCTGCCTATGCCAGGACATGGAAGTGAGCATAGAGTGCCATCCTAAGCCACGCACGCTGCTGTTGCTTTGTGACTGGGCCTGCTTAGTTCGGCTTAGCATGGTGAAAGCGGGGCGCGAACAGGGAGCCCGGGAAAGCGAGGCCCAAGAGGCACTAGCTCTCCCGCAGCTCTTCATTTTTGAAGTGACAGAGCGAACGCCCAAAGCCTTGCTGTGAAGCAGCAGCGAAGGGCGGTTCGTGCCAGCTGAAAACCTCTACAAACATGTAGCAGTAGTTGCTAAATCAGAGTCGGATCTGTAGGCTGCTGTGGCTGCCTGCCTTAGCCTACTATTCCCAGGACAGAGGGAGAGCCCCGCATAGAGCGAAAGCCTCTTTGCCCGGGCATCCCTTCTGGGAAGGCCCAGCTTTCTTTGGGAAATCAAAGTCAGGTCTGAGGGACGCTGCTGCTGCTTGCTTGAGCTGGTCTCCCCTGCACGTTGTAATAAACCCGCATGGAGCGAAATCCTCTATGCGCAGGCATCCTCTCTGGGAAAGCGTAGCATTTGTTGGGAAATCAGAATCGGGTTTGTGGGAAGCTGCTGCTTCTTGCCGGAGGTAGTCTGCTCAGGACAGTGGAAGATACCCGCATGGAGCGAAATTCTCTTTCACCTAGCATCCCCTCTGCCTGAGAGAGAAGCGTGCTTGCACCTCTGGAAAGGACCTTAAGGAAAGGGACACGTCTGTCACCGTGTTCCCCAAAGGCAAGTATGAGGAAGGTGCAGAACGCTGCAACGGGCGAATAGAACGAGCCGTTGGCTTTATGTCAGAAAACGGTGCGAAGCAGGAGAGAAGGCACTGGCAGGTGCAGCGGGACGGTTGCAAGACAAGTGTCACCAGTTCCCTGTCAGAGCCATGGAGGCCAGGCTGCTAAGGAGACACGAGAGGAAGACTAGGGCAGGCACGCGTGCTCCACTCTGAGGGAGGAGTCTGGGCAGAAGGCAGGCCTGTCCTGTGTCTCTGGTCCCAAGGGGACAGCGTCTCCTTGAACACCTGTGCCTAGGGCAGACTTGGGCTTGCCACCAGGCCCCATAGCCGCAACTCGCAGCAACAGCTCCCTGGAGGACCGGGCAGTCCGATGCCGTCTTCCTCCAAGATGTGACAACGTTGGTGGTGGCAGGGCGTGTGCCGGGGAAGGGATGGGGACAGTGTGCAGGGTTCATGTCCACTCCCTCTCCTGTGGGGAAGGCACTGGCCTAGTCCCCGATTCCGCCTGAGCGCCAGTAGAAAAGGCCTAGCCTGCCTATGCCAGGACATGGAAGTGAGCATGGAGTGCCATCCTAAGCCACGCACGCTGCTGTTGCTTTGTGACTGTGCCTGCTTAGTTCGGCTTGGGAGGGTGAACGCGGGGCGCGAACAGGGAGCCCGGGAAAGCGAGGCCCAAGAGGCACTAGCTCTCCCGCAGCTCTTCATCTTTGAAGTGACAGAGCGAACGCCCAAAGCCTTGCTGTGAAGCAGCAGCGAAGGGCAGTTCGTGCCAGCTGAAAACCTCTACAAACGTGTAGCAGTAGTTGCTAAATCAGAGTCGGATCTGTAGGCTGCTGTGGCTGCCTGCCTTAGCCTACTATTCCCAGGACAGAGGGAGAGCCCCGCATAGAGCGAAAGCCTCTTTGCCGGGCATCCCTTCTGGGAAGGCCCAGCTTTCTTTGGGAAATCAAAGTCAGGTCTGAGGGACGCTGCTGCTGCTTGCTTGAGCTGGTCTCCCCTGCACGTTGTAACAAACCCGCATGGAGCGAAATCCTCTATGCGCAGGCATCCTCTCTGGGAAAGCATAGCATTTGTTGGGAAATCAGAATCGGGTATGTGGGAAGCTGCTGCTTCTTGCCGGAGCTAGTCTGCTCAGGACAGTGGAAGATACCCGCATGGAGCGAAATTCTCTTTCACCTAGCATCCCCTCTGCCTGAGAGAGAAGCGTGGTTGCACCTCTGGAAAGGACCTTAAGGAAAGGGACACGTCTGTCACCGTGTTCCCCAAAGGCAAGTATGAGGAAGGTGCAGAACGCTGCAACGGGCGAATAGAACGAGCCGTTGGCTTTATGTCAGAAAACGGTGCGAAGCAGGAGAGAAGGCACTGGCAGGTGCAGCGGGACGGTTGCAAGACAAGTGTCACCAGTTCCCTGTCAGAGCCATGGAGGCCAGGCTGCTAAGGAGACACGAGAGGAAGACTAGGGCAGGCACGCGTGCTCCACTCTGAGGGAGGAGTCTGGGCAGAAGGCAGGCCTGTCCTGTGTCTCTGGTCCCAAGGGGACAGCGTCTCCTTGAACACCTGTGCCTAGGGCAGACTTGGGCTTGCCACCAGGCCCCATAGCCGCAACTCGCAGCAACAGCTCCCTGGAGGACCGGGCATTCCGATGCCGTCTTCCTCCAAGATGTGACAACGTTGGTGGTGGCAGGGCGTGTGCCGGGGAAGGAATGGGGACAGTGTGCAGGGTTCATGTCCACTCCCTCTCCTGTGGGGAAGGCACTGGCCTAGTCCCCGATTCCGCCTGAGCGCCAGTAGAAAAGGCCTAGCCTGCCTATGCCAGGACATGGAAGTGAGCATGGAGTGCCATCCTAAGCCACGCACGCTGCTGTTGCTTTGTGACTGTGCCTGCTTAGTTCGGCTTGGCAGGGTGAACGCGGGGCGCGAACAGGGAGCCCGGGAAAGCGAGGCACAAGAGGCACTAGCTCTCCCGCAGCTCTTCATCTTTGAAGTGACAGAGCGAACGCCCAAAGCCTTGCTGTGAAGCAGCAGCGAAGGGCAGTTCGTGCCAGCTGAAAACCTCTACAAACGTGTAGCAGTAGTTGCTAAATCAGAGTCGGATCTGTAGGCTGCTGTGGCTGCCTGCCTTAGCCTACTCTTCCCAGGACAGAGGGAGAGCCCCGCATAGAGCGAAAGACTCTTTGCCCGGGCATCCCTTCTGGGAAGGCCCAGCTTTCTTTGGGAAATCAAAGTCAGGTCTGAGGGACGCTGCTGCTGCTTGCTTGAGCTGGTCTCCCCTGCACGTTGTAATAAACCCGCATGGAGCGAAATCCTCTATGCGCAGGCATCCTCTCTGGGAAAGCATAGCATTTGTTGGGAAATCAGAATCGGGTTTGTGGGAAGCTGCTGCTTCTTGCCGGAGCTAGTCTGCTCAGGACAGTGGAAGATACCCGCATGGAGCGAAATTCTCTTTCACCTAGCATCCCCTCTGCCTGAGAGAGAAGCGTGGTTGCACCTCTGGAAAGGACCTTAAGGAAAGGGACACGTCTGTCACCGTGTTCAACAAAGGCAAGTATGAGAAAGGTGCAGAACGCTGCAACGGGCGAATAGAACGAGCCGTTGGCTTTATGTCAGAAAACGGTGCGAAGCAGGAGAGAAGGCACTGGCAGGTGCAGCGGGACGGTTGCAAGACAAGTGTCACCAGTTCCCTGTCAGAGCCATGGAGGCCAGGCTGCTATGGAGACACGAGAGGAAAACTAGGGCAGGCACACGTGCTCCACTCTAAGGGAGGAGTCTGGGCAGAAGGCAGGCCTGTCCTGTGTCTCTGGTCCCAAGGGGACAGTGTCTCCTTGAACACCTGTGCCTAGGGCAGACTTGGGCTTGCCACCAGGCCCCATAGCCGCAACTCGCAGCAACAGCTCCCTGGAGGACCGGGCAGTCCGATGCCGTCTTCCTCCAAGATGTGACAACGTTGGTGGTGGCAGGGCGTTTGCCGGGGAAGGAATGGGGACAGTGTGCAGGGTTCATGTCCACTCCCTCTCCTGTGGGGAAGGCACTGGCCTAGTCCCCGATTCCGCCTGACCGCCAGTAGAAAAGGCCTAGCCTGCCTATGCCAGGACATGGAAGTGAGCATGGAGTGCCATCCTAAGCCACGCACGCTGCTGTTGCTTTGTGACTGTGCCTGCTTAGTTCGGCTTGGCAGGGTGAACGCGGGGCGCGAACAGGGAGCCCGGGAAAGCGAGGCCCAAGAGGCACTAGCTCTCCCGCAGCTCTTCATCTTTGAAGTGACAGAGCGAACGCCCAAAGCCTTGCTGTGAAGCAGCAGCGAAGGGCAGTTCGTGCCAGCTGAAAACCTCTACAAACGTGTAGCAGTAGTTGCTAAATCAGAGTCGGATCTGTAGGCTGCTGTGGCTGCCTGCCTTAGCCTACTATTCCCAGGACAGAGGGAGAGCCCCACATAGAGCGAAAGCCTCTTTGCCCGGGCTCCCTTCTGGGAAGGCCCAGCTTTCTTTGGGAAATCAAAGTCAGGTCTGAGGGACGCTGCTGCTGCTTGCTTGAGCTGGTCTCCCCTGCACGTTGTAATAAACCCGCATGGAGCGAAATCCTCTATGCGCAGGCATCCTCTCTGGGAAAGCATAGCATTTGTTGGGAAATCAGAATCGGGTTTGTGGGAAGCTGCTGCTTCTTGCCGGAGCTAGTCTGCTCAGGACAGTGGAAGATACCCGCATGGAGCGAAATTCTCTTTCACCTAGCATCCCCTCTGCCTGAGAGAGAAGCGTGGTTGCACATCTGGAAAGGACCTTAAGGAAAGGGACACGTCTGTCACCGTGTTCCCCAAAGGCAAGTATGAGGAAGGTGCGGAACGCTGCAACGGGCGAATAGAACGAGCCGTTGGCTTTATGTCAGAAAACGGTGCGAAGCAGGAGAGAAGGCACTGGCAGGTGCAGCGGGACGGTTGCAAGACAAGTGTCACCAGTTCCCTGTCAGAGCCAGGAGGCCAGGCTGCTAAGGAGACACGAGAGGAAGACTAGGGCAGGCACGCGTGCTCCACTCTGAGGGAGGAGTCTGGGCAGAAGGCAGGCCTGTCCTGTGTCTCTGGTCCCAAGGGGACAGCGTCTCCTTGAACACCTGTGCCTAGGGCAGACTTGGGCTTGCCACCAGGCCCCATAGCCGCAACTCGCAGCAACAGCTCCCTGGAGGACCGGGCAGTCCGATGCCGTCTTCCTCCAAGATGTGACAACGTTGGTGGTGGCAGGGCGTGTGCCGGGGAAGGAATGGGGACAGTGTGCAGGGTTCATGTCCACTCCCTCTCCTGTGGGGAAGGCACTGGCCTAGTCCCCGATTCCGCCTGAGCGTCAGTAGAAAAGGCCTAGCCTGCCTATGCCAGGACATGGAAGTGAGCATGGAGTGCCATCCTAAGCCACGCACGCTGCTGTTGCTTTGTGACTGTGCCTGCTTAGTTCGGCTTGGCAGGGTGAACGCGGGGCGGGAACAGGGAGCCCGGGAAAGCGAGGCCCAAGAGGCACTAGCTCTCCCGCACTCTTCATCTTTGAAGTGACAGAGCGAACGCCCAAAGCCTTGCTGTGAAGCAGCAGCGAAGGGCAGTTCGTGCCAGCTGAAAACCTCTACAAACGTGTAGCAGTAGTTGCTAAATCAGAGTCGGATCTGTAGGCTGCTGTGGCTGCCTGCCTTAGCCTACTATTCCCAGGACAGAGGGAGAGCCCCACATAGAGCGAAAGCCTCTTTGCCCGGGCTCCCTTCTGGGAAGGCCCAGCTTTCTTTGGGAAATCAAAGTCAGGTCTGAGGGACGCTGCTGCTGCTTGCTTGAGCTGGTCTCCCCTGCACGTTGTAATAAACCCGCATGGAGCGAAATCCTCTATGCGCAGGCATCCTCTCTGGGAAAGCGTAGCATTTGTTGGGAAATCAGAATCGGGTTTGTGGGAAGCTGCTGCTTCTTGCCGGAGCTAGTCTGCTCAGGACAGTGGAAGATACCCGCATGGAGCGAAATTCTCTTTCACCTAGCATCCCCTCTGCCTGAGAGAGAAGCGTGGTTGCACCTCTGGAAAGGACCTTAAGGAAAGGGACACGTCTGTCACCGTGTTCCCCAAAGGCAAGTATGAGGAAGGTGCAGAACGCTGCAACGGGCGAATAGAACGAGCCGTTGGCTTTATGTCAGAAAACGGTGCGAAGCAAGAGAGAAGGCACTGGCAGGTGCAGCGGGACGGTTGCAAGACAAGTGTCACCAGTTCCCTGTCAGAGCCATGGAGGCCAGGCTGCTAAGGAGACACGAGAGGAAGAATAGGGCAGGCACGCGTGCTCCACTCTGAGGGAGGAGTCTGGGCAGAAGGCAGGCCTGTCCTATGTCTCTGGTCCCAAGGGAACAGCGTCTCCTTGAACACCTGTGCCTAGGGCAGACTTGGGCTTGCCACCAGGCCCCATAGCTGCAACTCGCAGCAACAGCTCCCTGGAGGACCAGGCATTCTGATGCCGTCTTCCTCCAAGATGTGACAACGTTGGTGGTGGCAGGGCTTGTGCCGGGGAAGGAATGGGGACAGTGTGCAGGGTTCATGTCCACTCCCTCTCCTGTGGGGAAGGCACTGGCCTAGTCCCCGATTCCGCCTGAGCGCCAGTAGAAAAGGCCTAGCCTGCCTATGCCAGGACATGGAAGTGAGCATGGAGTGCCATCCTAAGCAACGCACGCTGCTGTTGCTTTGTGACTGTGCCTGCTTAGTTCGGCTTGGCAGGGTGAACGCGGGGCGCGAACAGGGAGCCCGGGAAAGCGAGGCCCAAGAGGCACTAGCTCTCCCGCAGCTCTTCATCTTTGAAGTGACAGAGCGAACGCCCAAAGCCTTGCTGTGAAGCAGCAGCGAAGGGCAGTTCGTGCCAGCTGAAAACCTCTACAAACGTGTAGCAGTAGTTGCTAAATCAGAGTCGGATCTGTAGGCTGCTGTGGCTGCCTGCCTTAGCCTACTCTTCCCAGGACAGAGGGAGAGCCCCGCATAGAGCGAAAGCCTCTTTGCCCGGGCATCCCTTCTGGGAAGGCCCAGCTTTCTTTGGGAAATCAAAGTCAGGTCTGAGGGACGCTGCTGCTGCTTGCTTGAGCTGGTCTCCCCTGCACGTTGTAATAAACCCGCATGGAGCGAAATCCTCTATGCACAGGCATCCTCTCTGGGAAAGCATAGCATTTGTTGGGAAATCAGAATCGGGTTTGTGGGAAGCTGCTGCTTCTTGCCGGTGGTAGTCTGCTCAGGACAGTGGAAGATACCCGCATGGAGCGAAATTCTCTTTCACCTAGCATCCCCTCTGCCTGAGAGAGAAGCGTGGTTGCACCTCTGGAAAGGACCTTAAGGAAAGGGACACGTCTGTCACCGTGTTCCCCAAAGGCAAGTATGAGAAAGGTGCAGAACGTTGCAACGGGCGAATAGAACGAGCCGTTGGCTTTATGTCAGAAAACGGTGCGAAGCAGGAGAGAAGGCACTGGCAGGTGCAGCGGGACGGTTGCAAGACAAGTGTCACCAGTTCCCTGTCAGAGCCATGGAGGCCAGGCTGCTATGGATTCACGAGAGGAAAACTAGGGCAGGCACACGTGCTCCACTCTAAGGGAGGAGTCTGGGCAGAAGGCAGGCCTGTCCTGTGTCTCTGGTCCCAAGGGGACAGTGTCTCCTTGAACACCTGTGCCTAGGGCAGACTTGGGCTTGCCACCAGGCCCCATAGCCTCAACTCGCAGCAACAGCTCCCTGGAGGACCGGGCAGTCCGATGCCATCTTCCTCCAAGATGTGACAACGTTGGTGGTGGCAGGGCGTGTGCCGGGGAAGGAATGGGGACAGTGTGCAGGGTTCATGTCCACTCCCTCTCCTGTGGGGAAGGCACTGGCCTAGTCCCCGATTCCGCCTGAGCGCCAGTAGAAAAGGCCTAGCCTGCCTATGCCAGGACATGGAAGTGAGCATGGAGTGCCATCCTAAGCAACGCACGCTGCTGTTGCTTTGTGACTGTGCCTGCTTAGTTCGGTTTGGCAGGGTGAACGCGGGGCGCGAACAGGGAGCCCGGGAAAGCGAGGCCCAAGAGGCACTAGCTCTCCCGCAGCTCTTCATCTTTGAAGTGACAGAGCGAACGCCCAAAGCCTTGCTGTGAAGCAGCAGCGAAGGGCAGTTCGTGCCAGCTGAAAACCTCTACAAACGTGTAGCAGTAGTTGCTAAATCAGAGTCGGATCTGTAGGCTGCTGTGGCTGCCTGCCTTAGCCTACTATTCCCAGGACAGAGGGAGAGCCCCGCATAGAGCGAAAGCCTCTTTGCCCGGGCATCCCTTCTGGGAAGGCCCAGCTTTCTTTGGGAAAACAAAGTCAGGTCTGAGGGACGCTGCTGCTGCTTGCTTGAGCTGGTCTTCCCTGCACGTTGTAATAAACCCGCATGGAGCGAAATCCTCTATGCAACGGCATCCTCTCTGGGAAAGCATAGCATTTGTTGGGAAATCAGAATCGGGTTTGTGGGAAGCTGCTGCTTCTTGCCGGAGGTAGTCTGCTCAGGACAGTGGAAGATACCCGCATGGAGCGAAATTCTCTTTCACCTAGCATCCCCTCTGCCTGAGAGAGAAGCGTGCTTGCACCTCTGGAAAGGACCTTAAGGAAAGGGACACGTCTGTCACCGTGTTCCCCAAAGGCAAGTATGAGGAAGGTGCAGAACGCTGCAACGGGCGAATAGAACGAGCCGTTGGCTTTATGTCAGAAAACGGTGCGAAGCAGGAGAGAAGGCACTGGCAGGTGCAGCGGGACGGTTGCAAGACAAGTGTCACCAGTTCCCTGTCAGAGCCATGGAGGCCAGGCTGCTAAGGAGACACGAGAGGAAGACTAGGGCAGGCACGCGTGCTCCACTCTAAGGGAGGAGTCTGGGCAGAAGGCAGGCCTGTCCTGTGTCTCTGGTCCCAAGGGGACAGCGTCTCCTTGAACACCTGTGCCTAGGGCAGACTTGGGCTTGCCACCAGGCCCCATAGCCGCAACTCGCAGCAACAGCTCCCTGGAGGACCGGGCATTCCGATGCCGTCTTCCTCCAAGATGTGACAACGTTGGTGGTGGCAGGGCGTGTGCCGGGGAAGGAATGGGGACAGTGTGCAGGGTTCATGTCCACTCCCTCTCCTGTGGGGAAGGCACTGGCCTAGTCCCCGATTCCGCCTGAGCGCCAGTAGAAAAGGCCTAGCTTGCCTATGCCAAGACATGGAAGTGAGCATGGAGTGCAGTCCTAAGCCACGCACGCTGCTGTTGCTTTGTGACTGTGCCTGCTTAGTTTGGCTTGGCAGGGTGAACGCGGGGCTCGAACAGGGAGCCCGGGAAAGCGAGGCACAAGAGGCACTAGCTCTCCCGCAGCTCTTCATCTTTGAAGTGACAGAGCGAACGCCCAAAGCCTTGCTGTGAAGCAGCAGCGAAGGGCAGTTCGTGCCAGCTGAAAACCTCTACAAACGTGTAGCAGTAGTTGCTAAATCAGAGTCGGATCTGTAGGCTGCTGTGGCTGCCTGCCTTAGCCTACTCTTCCCAGGACAGAGGGAGAGCCCCGCATAGAGCGAAAGCCTCTTTGCCCGGGCATCCCTTCTGGGAAGGCCCAGCTTTCTTTGGGAAATCAAAGTCAGGTCTGAGGGACGCTGCTGCTGCTTGCTTGAGCTGGTCTCCCCTGCACGTTGTAATAAACCCGCATGGAGTGAAATCCTCTATGCGCAGGCATCCTCTCTGGGAAAGCGTAGCATTTGTTGGGAAATCAGAATCGGGTTTGTGGGAAGCTGCTGCTTCTTGCCGGAGCTAGTCTGCTCAGGACAGTGGAAGATACCCGCATGGAGCGAAATTCTCTTTCACCTAGCATCCCCTCTGCCTGAGAGAGAAGCGTGGTTGCACCTCTGGAAAGGACCTTAAGGAAAGGGACACGTCTGTCACCGTGTTCCCCAAAGGCAAGTATGAGGAAGGTGCAGAACGCTGCAACGGGCGAATAGAACGAGCCGTTGGCTTTATGTCAGAAAACGGTGCGAAGCAAGAGAGAAGGCACTGGCAGGTGCAGCGGGACGGTTGCAAGACAAGTGTCACCAGTTCCCTGTCAGAGCCATGGAGGCCAGGCTGCTAAGGAGACAGGAGAGGAAGAATAGGGCAGGCACGCGTGCTCCACTCTGAGGGAGGAGTCTGGGCAGAAGGCAGGCCTGTCCTATGTCTCTGGTCCCAAGGGAACAGCGTCTCCTTGAACACCTGTGCCTAGGGCAGACTTGGGCTTGCCACCAGGCCCCATAGCTGCAACTCGCAGCAACAGCTCCCTGGAGGACCGGGCAGTCCGATGCCGTCTTCCTCCAAGATGTGACAACGTTGGTGGTGGCAGGGCGTGTGCCGGGGAAGGAATGGGGACAGTGTGCAGGGTTCATGTCCACTCCCTCTCCTGTGGGGAAGGCACTGGCCTAGTCCCCGATTCCGCCTGAGCGCCAGTAGAAAAGGCCTAGCCTGCCTATGCCAGGACATGGAAGTGAGCATGGAGTGCCATCCTAAGCCACGCACGCTGCTGTTGCTTTCTGACTGTGCCTGCTTAGTTCGGCTTGGCAGGGTGAACGCGGGGCGCGAACAGGGAGCCCGGGAAAGCGAGGCCCAAGAGGCACTAGCTCTCCCGCAGCTCTTCATCTTTGAAGTGACAGAGCGAACGCCCAAAGCCTTGCTGTGAAGCAGCAGCGAAGGGCAGTTCGTGCCAGCTGAAAACCTCTACAAACGTGTAGCAGTAGTTGCTAAATCAGAGTCGGATCTGTAGGCTGCTGTGGCTGCCTGCCTTAGCCTACTATTCCCAGGACAGAGGGAGAGCCCCGCATAGAGCGAAAGCCTCTTTGCCCGGGCATCCCTTCTGGGAAGGCCCAGCTTTCTTTGGGAAATCAAGTCAGGTCAGAGGGACGCTGCTGCTGCTTGCTTGAGCTGGTCTCCCCTGCACGTTGTAATAAACCCGCATGGAGCGAAATCCTCTATGCGCAGGCATCCTCTCTGGGAAAGCGTAGCATTTGTTGGGAAATCAGAATCGGGTTTGTGGGAAGCTGCTGCTTCTTGCCGGAGCTAGTCTGCTCAGGACAGTGGAAGATACCCGCATGGAGCGAAATTCTCTTTCACCTAGCATCCCCTCTGCCTGAGAGAGAAGCGTGGTTGCACCTCTGGAAAGGACCTTAAGGAAAGGGACACGTCTGTCACCGTGTTCCCCAAAGGCAAGTATGAGGAAGGTGCAGAACGCTGCAACGGGCGAATAGAACGAGCCGTTGGCTTTATGTCAGAAAACGGTGCGAAGCAAGAGAGAAGGCACTGGCAGGTGCAGCGGGACGGTTGCAAGACAAGTGTCACCAGTTCCCTGTCAGAGCCATGGAGGCCAGGTTGCTAAGGAGACACGAGAGGAAGAATAGGGCAGGCACGCGTGCTCCACTCTGAGGGAGGAGTCTGGGCAGAAGGCAGGCCTGTCCTATGTCTCTGGTCCCAAGGGAACAGCGTCTACTTGAACACCTGTGCCTAGGGCAGACTTGGGCTTGCCACCAGGCCCCATAGCTGCAACTCGCAGCAACAGCTCCCTGGAGGACCAGGCATTCCGATGCCGAGTTCCTCCAAGATGTGACAACGTTGGTGGTGGCAGGGCGTGTGCCGGGGAAGGAATGGGGACAGTGTGCAGGGTTCATGTCCACTCCCTCTCCTGTGGGGAAGGCACTGGCCTAGTCCCCGATTCCGCCTGAGCGCCAGTAGAAAAGGCCTAGCCTGCCTATGCCAGGACATGGAAGTGAGCATGGAGTGCCATCCTAAGCAACGCACGCTGCTGTTGCTTTGTGACTGTGCCTGCTTAGTTCGGCTTGGCAGGGTGAACGCGGGGCGCGATCAGGGAGCCCGGGAAAGCGAGGCCCAAGAGGCACTAGCTCTCCCGCAGCTCTTCATCTTTGAAGTGACAGAGCGAACGCCCAAAGCCTTGCTGTGAAGCAGCAGCGAAGGGCAGTTCGTGCCAGCTGAAAACCTCTACAAACGTGTAGCAGTAGTTGCTAAATCAGAGTCGGATCTGTAGGCTGCTGTGGCTGCCTGCCTTAGCCTACTATTCCCAGGACAGAGGGAGAGCCCCGCATAGAGCGAAAGCCTCTTTGCCCGGGCATCCCTTCTGGGAAGGCCCAGCTTTCTTTGGGAAATCAAAGTCAGGTCTGAGGGACGCTGCTGCTGCTTGCTTGAGCTGGTCTCCCCTGCACGTTGTAATAAACCCGCATGGAGCGAAATCCTCTATGCACAGGCATCCTCTCTGGGAAAGCATAGCATTTGTTGGGAAATCAGAATCGGGTTTGTGGGAAGCTGCTGCTTCTTGCCGGAGGTAGTCTGCTCAGGACAGTGGAAGATACCCGCATGGAGCGAAATTCTCTTTCACCTAGCATCCCCTCTGCCTGAGAGAGAAGCGTGGTTGCACCTCTGGAAAGGACCTTAAGGAAAGGGACACGTCTGTCACCGTGTTCCCCAAAGGCAAGTATGAGAAAGGTGCAGAACGCTGCAACGGGCGAATAGAACGAGCCGTTGGCTTTATGTCAGAAAACGGTGCGAAGCAGGAGAGAAGGCACTGGCAGGTGCAGCGGGACGGTTGCAAGACAAGTGTCACCAGTTCCCTGTCAGAGCCATGGAGGCCAGGCTGCTATGGAGACACGAGAGGAAAACTAGGGCAGGCACACGTGCTCCACTCTAAGGGAGGAGTCTGGGCAGAAGGCAGGCCTGTCCTGTGTCCCTGGTCCCAAGGGGACAGTGTCTCCTTGAACACCTGTGCCTAGGGCAGACTTGGGCTTGCCACCAGGCCCCATAGCCGCAACTCGCAGCAACAGCTCCCTGGAGGACCGGGCAGTCCGATGCCATCTTCCTCCAAGATGTGACAACGTTGGTGGTGGCAGGGCGTGTGCCGGGGAAGGGATGGGGACAGTGTGCAGGGTTCATGTCCACTCCCTCTCCTGTGGGGAAGGCACTGGCCTAGTCCCCGATTCCGCCTGAGCGCCAGTAGAAAAGGCCTAGCCTGCCTATGCCAGGACATGGAAGTGAGCATGGAGTGCCATCCTAAGCCACGCACGCTGCTGTTGCTTTGTGACTGTGCCAGCTTAGTTCGGCTTGGCAGGGTGAACGCGGGGCGCGAACAGGGAGCCCGGGAAAGAAAGGCCCAAGAGGCACTAGCTCTCCCGCAGCTCTTCATCTTTGAAGTGACAGAGCGAACGCCCAAAGCCTTGCTGTGAAGCAGCAGCGAAGGGCAGTTCGTGCCAGCTGAAAACCTCTACAAACGTGTAGCAGTAGTTGCTAAATCAGAGTCGGATCTGTAGGCTGCTGTGGCTGCCTGCCTTAGCCTACTATTCCCAGGACAGAGGGAGAGCCCCGCATAGAGCGAAAGCCTCTTTGCCCGGGCATCCCTTCTGGGAAGGCCCAGCTTTCTTTGGGAAATCAAAGTCAGGTCTGAGGGACGCTGCTGCTGCTTGCTTGAGCTGGTCTCCCCTGCACGTTGTAATAAACCCGCATGGAGCGAAATCCTCTATGCGCAGGCATCCTCTCTGGGAAAGCATAGCATTTGTTGGGAAATCAGAATCGGGTTTGTGGGAAGCTGTTGCTTCTTGCCGGAGCTAGTCTGCTCAGGACAGTGGAAGATACCCGCATGGAGCGAAATTCTCTTTCACCTAGCATCCCCTCTGCCTGAGAGAGAAGCGTGGTTGCACCTCTGGAAAGGACCTTAAGGAAAGGGACACGTCTGTCACCGTGTTCCCCAAAGGCAAGTATGAGGAAGGTGCAGAACGCTGCAACGGGCGAATAGAACGAGCCGTTGGCTTTATGTCAGAAAACGGTGCGAAGCAAGAGAGAAGGCACTGGCAGGTGCAGCGGGACGGTTGCAAGACAAGTGTCACCAGTTCCCTGTCAGAGCCATGGAGGCCAGGTTGCTAAGGAGACACGAGAGGAAGAATAGGGCAGGCACGCGTGCTCCACTCTGAGGGAGGAGTCTGGGCAGAAGGCAGGCCTGTCCTATGTCTCTGGTCCCAAGGGAACAGCGTCTACTTGAACACCTGTGCCTAGGGCAGACTTGGGCTTGCCACCAGGCCCCATAGCTGCAACTCGCAGCAACAGCTCCCTGGAGGACCAGGCATTCCGATGCCGAGTTCCTCCAAGATGTGACAACGTTGGTGGTGGCAGGGCGTGTGCCGGGGAAGGAATGGGGACAGTGTGCAGGGTTCATGTCCACTCCCTCTCCTGTGGGGAAGGCACTGGCCTAGTCCCCGATTCCGCCTGAGCGCCAGTAGAAAAGGCCTAGCCTGCCTATGCCAGGACATGGAAGTGAGCATGGAGTGCCATCCTAAGCAACGCACGCTGCTGTTGCTTTGTGACTGTGCCTGCTTAGTTCGGCTTGGCAGGGTGAACGCGGGGCGCGATCAGGGAGCCCGGGAAAGCGAGGCCCAAGAGGCACTAGCTCTCCCGCAGCTCTTCATCTTTGAAGTGACAGAGCGAACGCCCAAAGCCTTGCTGTGAAGCAGCAGCGAAGGGCAGTTCGTGCCAGCTGAAAACCTCTACAAACGTGTAGCAGTAGTTGCTAAATCAGAGTCGGATCTGTAGGCTGCTGTGGCTGCCTGCCTTAGCCTACTATTCCCAGGACAGAGGGAGAGCCCCGCATAGAGCGAAAGCCTCTTTGCCCGGGCATCCCTTCTGGGAAGGCCCAGCTTTCTTTGGGAAATCAAAGTCAGGTCTGAGGGACGCTGCTGCTGCTTGCTTGAGCTGGTCTCCCCTGCACGTTGTAATAAACCCGCATGGAGCGAAATCCTCTATGCACAGGCATCCTCTCTGGGAAAGCATAGCATTTGTTGGGAAATCAGAATCGGGTTTGTGGGAAGCTGCTGCTTCTTGCCGGAGGTAGTCTGCTCAGGACAGTGGAAGATACCCGCATGGAGCGAAATTCTCTTTCACCTAGCATCCCCTCTGCCTGAGAGAGAAGCGTGGTTGCACCTCTGGAAAGGACCTTAAGGAAAGGGACACGTCTGTCACCGTGTTCCCCAAAGGCAAGTATGAGAAAGGTGCAGAACGCTGCAACGGGCGAATAGAACGAGCCGTTGGCTTTATGTCAGAAAACGGTGCGAAGCAGGAGAGAAGGCACTGGCAGGTGCAGCGGGACGGTTGCAAGACAAGTGTCACCAGTTCCCTATCAGAGCCATGGAGGCCAGGCTGCTATGGAGACACGAGAGGAAAACTAGGGCAGGCACACGTGCTCCACTCTAAGGGAGGAGTCTGGGCAGAAGGCAGGCCTGTCCTGTGTCTCTGGTCCCAAGGGGACAGCGTCTCCTTGAACACCTGTGCCTAGGGCAGACTTGGGCTTGCCACCAGGCCCCATAGCCGCAACTCGCAGCAACAGCTCCCTGGAGGACCGGGCAGTCCGATGCCATCTTCCTCCAAGATGTGACAACGTTGGTGGTGGCAGGGCGTGTGCCGGGGAAGGGATGGGGACAGTGTGCAGGGTTCATGTCCACTCCCTCTCCTGTGGGGAAGGCACTGGCCTAGTCCCCGATTCCGCCTGAGCGCCAGTAGAAAAGGCCTAGCCTGCCTATGCCAGGACATGGAAGTGAGCATGGAGTGCCATCCTAAGCCACGCACGCTGCTGTTGCTTTGTGACTGTGCCAGCTTAGTTCGGCTTGGCAGGGTGAACGCGGGGCGCGAACAGGGAGCCCGGGAAAGAAAGGCCCAAGAGGCACTAGCTCTCCCGCAGCTCTTCATCTTTGAAGTGACAGAGCGAACGCCCAAAGCCTTGCTGTGAAGCAGCAGCGAAGGGCAGTTCGTGCCAGCTGAAAACCTCTACAAACGTGTAGCAGTAGTTGCTAAATCAGAGTCGGATCTGTAGGCTGCTGTGGCTGCCTGCCTTAGCCTACTATTCCCAGGACAGAGGGAGAGCCCCGCATAGAGCGAAAGCCTCTTTGCCCGGGCATCCCTTCTGGGAAGGCCCAGCTTTCTTTGGGAAATCAAAGTCAGGTCTGAGGGACGCTGCTGCTGCTTGCTTGAGCTGGTCTCCCCTGCACGTTGTAATAAACCCGCATGGAGCGAAATCCTCTATGCGCAGGCATCCTCTCTGGGAAAGCATAGCATTTGTTGGGAAATCAGAATCGGGTTTGTGGGAAGCTGCTGCTTCTTGCCGGAGCTAGTCTGCTCAGGACAGTGGAAGATACCCGCATGGAGCGAAATTCTCTTTCACCTAGCATCCCCTCTGCCTGAGAGAGAAGCGTGGTTGCACCTCTGGAAAGGACCTTAAGGAAAGGGACACGTCTGTCACCGTGTTCCCCAAAGGCAAGTATGAGGAAGGTGCAGAACGCTGCAACGGGCGAATAGAACGAGCCGTTGGCTTTATGTCAGAAAACGGTGCGAAGCAGGAGAGAAGGCACTGGCAGGTGCAGCGGGACGGTTGCAAGACAAGTGTCACCAGTTCCCTGTCAGAGCCATGGAGGCCAGGCTGCTAAGGAGACACGAGAGGAAGACTAGGGCAGGCACGCGTGCTCCACTCTGAGGGAGGAGTCTGGGCAGAAGGCAGGCCTGTCCTGTGTCTCTGGTCCCAAGGGGACAGCGTCTCCTTGAACACCTGTGCCTAGGGCAGACTTGGGCTTGCCACCAGGCCCCATAGCCGCAACTCGCAGCAACAGCTCCCTGGAGGACCGGGCATTCCGATGCCGTCTTCCTCCAAGATGTGACAACGTTGGTGGTGGCAGGGCGTGTGCCGGGGAAGGAATGGGGACAGTGTGCAGGGTTCATGTCCACTCCCTCTCCTGTGGGGAAGGCACTGGCCTAGTCCCCGATTCCGCCTGAGCGTCAGTAGAAAAGGCCTAGCCTGCCTATGCCAGGACATGGAAGTGAGCATAGAGTGCCATCCTAAGCCACGCACGCTGCTGTTGCTTTGTGACTGGGCCTGCTTAGTTCGGCTTAGCAGGGTGAACGCGGGGCGCGAACAGGGAGCCCGGGAAAGCGAGGCCCAATAGGCACTAGCTCTCCCGCAGCTCTTCATCTTTGAAGTGACAGAGCGAACGCCCAAAGCCTTGCTGTGAAGCAGCAGCGAAGGGCAGTTCGTGCCAGCTGAAAACCTCTACAAACGTGTAGCAGTAGTTGCTAAATCAGAGTCGGATCTGTAGGCTGCTGTGGCTGCCTGCCTTAGCCTACTCTTCCCAGGACAGAGGGAGAGCCCCGCATAGAGCGAAAGCCTCTTTGCCCGGGCATCCCTTCTGGGAAGGCCCAGCTTTCTTTGGGAAATCAAAGTCAGGTCTGAGGGACGCTGCTGCTGCTTGCTTGAGCTGGTCTCCCCTGCACGTTGTAATAAACCCGCATGGAGCGAAATCCTCTATGCGCAGGCATCCTCTCTGGGAAAGCATAGCATTTGTTGGGAAATCAGAATCGGGTTTGTGGGAAGCTGCTGCTTCTTGCCGGAGCTAGTCTGCTCAGGACAGTGGAAGATACCCGCATGGAGCGAAATTCTCTTTCACCTAGCATCCCCTCTGCCTGAGAGAGAAGCGTGGTTGCACCTCTGGAAAGGACCTTAAGGAAAGGGACACGTCTGTCACCGTGTTCCCCAAAGGCAAGTATGAGGAAGGTGCAGAACGCTGCAACGGGCGAATAGAACGAGCCGTTGGCTTTATGTCAGAAAACGGTGCGAAGCAGGAGAGAAGGCACTGGCAGGTGCAGCGGGACGGTTGCAAGACAAGTGTCACCAGTTCCCTGTCAGAGCCATGGAGGCCAGGCTGCTAAGGAGACACGAGAGGAAGACTAGGGCAGGCACGCGTGCTCCACTCTAAGGGAGGAGTCTGGGCAGAAGGCAGGCCTGTCCTGTGTCTCTGGTCCCAAGGGGACAGCGTCTCCTTGAACACCTGTGCCTAGGGCAGACTTGGGCTTGCCACCAGGCCCCATAGCCGCAACTCGCAGCAACAGCTCCCTGGAGGACCGGGCATTCCGATGCCGTCTTCCTCCAAGATGTGACAACGTTGGTGGTGGCAGGGCGAGTGCCGGGGAAGGGATGGGGACAGTGTGCAGGGTTCATGTCCACTCCCTCTCCTGTGGGGAAGGCACTGGCCTAGTCCCCGATTCCGCCTGAGCGCCAGTAGAAAAGGCCTAGCCTGCCTATGCCAAGACATGGAAGTGAGCATGGAGTGCAGTCCTAAGCCACGCACGATGCTGTTGCTTTGTGACTGTGCCTGCTTAGTTTGGCTTGGCAGGGTGAACGCGGGGCTCGAACAGGGAGCCCGGGAAAGCGAGGCCCAAGAGGCACTAGCTCTCCCGCAGCTCTTCATCTTTGAAGTGACAGAGCGAACGCCCAAAGCCTTGCTGTGAAGCAGCAGCGAAGGGCAGTTCGTGCCAGCTGAAAACCTCTACAAACGTGTAGCAGTAGTTGCTAAATCAGAGTCGGATCTGTAGGCTGCTGTGGCTGCCTGCCTTAGCCTACTATTCCCAGGACAGAGGGAGAGCCCCGCATAGAGCGAAAGCCTCTTTGCCCGGGCATCCCTTCTGGGAAGGCCCAGCTTTCTTTGGGAAATCAAAGTCAGGTCTGAGGGACGCTGCTGCTGCTTGCTTGAGCTGGTCTCCCCTGCACGTTGTAATAAACCCGCATGGAGCGAAATCCTCTATGCGCAGGCATCCTCTCTGGGAAAGCGTAGCATTTGTTGGGAAATCAGAATCGGGTTTGTGGGAAGCTGCTGCTTCTTGCCGGAGCTAGTCTGCTCAGGACAGTGGAAGATACCCGCATGGAGCGAAATTCTCTTTCACCTAGCATCCCCTCTGCCTGAGAGAGAAGCGTGGTTGCACCTCTGGAAAGGACCTTAAGGAAAGGGACACGTCTGTCACCGTGTTCCCCAAAAGGCAAGTATGAGGAAGGTGCAGAAAGCTGCAACGGGCGAATAGAACGAGCCGTTGGCTTTATGTCAGAAAACGGTGCGAAGCAAGAGAGAAGGCACTGGCAGGTGCAGCAGGACGGTTGCAAGACAAGTGTCACCAGTTCCCTGTCAGAGCCATGGAGGCCAGGCTGCTAAGGAGACACGAGAGGAAGAATAGGGCAGGAACGCGTGCTCCACTCTGAGGGAGGAGTCTGGGCAGAAGGCAGGCCTGTCCTGTGTCTCTGGTCCCAAGGGGACAGTGTCTCCTTGAACACCTGTGCCTAGGGCAGACTTGGGCTTGCCACCAGGCCCCATAGCCGCAACTCGCAGCAACAGCTCCCTGGAGGACCGGGCAGTCCGATGCCGTCTTCCTCCAAGATGTGACAACGTTGGTGGTGGCAGGGCGTGTGCCGGGGAAGGGATGGGGACAGTGTGCAGGGTTCATGTCCACTCCCTCTCCTGTGGGGAAGGCAATGGCCTAGTCCCCGATTCCGCCTGAGCGCCAGTAGAAAAGGCCTAGCCTGCCTATGCCAGGACATGGAAGTGAGCATGGAGTGCCATCGTAAGGCACGGACGCTGCTGTTGCTTTGTGACTGTGCCAGCTTAGTTCGGCTTGGCAGGGTGAACGCGGGGCGCGAACAGGGAGCCCGGGAAAGCAAGGCCCAAGAGGCACTAGCTCTCCCACAGCTCTTCATCTTTGAAGTGACAGAGCGAACGCCCAAAGCCTTGCTGTGAAGCAGCAGCGAAGGGCAGTTCGTGCCAGCTGAAAACCTCTACAAACGTGTAGCAGTAGTTGCTAAATCAGAGTCGGATCTGTAGGCTGCTGTGGCTGCCTGCCTTAGCCTACTATTCCCAGGACAGAGGGAGAGCCCCGCATAGAGCGAAAGCCTCTTTGCCCGGGCATCCCTTCTGGGAAGGCCCAGCTTTCTTTGGGAAATCAAAGTCAGGTCTGAGGGACGCTGCTGCTGCTTGCTTGAGCTGGTCTCCCCTGCACGTTGTAATAAACCCGCATGGAGCGAAATCCTCTATGCGCAGGCATCCTCTCTGGGAAAGCATAGCATTTGTTGGGAAATCAGAATCGGGTTTGTGGGAAGCTGCTGCTTCTTGCCGGAGCTAGTCTGCTCAGGACAGTGGAAGATACCCGCATGGAGCGAAATTCTCTTTCACCTAGCATCCCCTCTGCCTGAGAGAGAAGCGTGGTTGCAGTCTGGAAAGGACCTTAAGGAAAGGGACACGTCTGTCACCGTGTTCCCCAAAGGCAAGTATGAGGAAGGTGCAGAACGCTGCAACGGGCGAATAGAACGAGCCGTTGTCTTTATGTCAGAAAACGGTGCGAAGCAGGAGAGAAGGCACTGGCAGGTGCAGCGGGACGGTTGCAAGACAAGTGTCACCAGTTCCCTGTCAGAGCCATGGAGGCCAGGCTGCTAAGGAGACACGAGAGGAAGACTAGGGCAGGCACGCGTGCTCCACTCTAAGGGAGGAGTCTGGGCAGAAGGCAGGCCTGTCCTGTGTCTCTGGTCCCAAGGGGACAGCGTCTCCTTGAACACCTGTGCCTAGGGCAGACTTGGGCTTGCCACCAGGCCCCATAGCCGCAACTCGCAGCAACAGCTCCCTGGAGGACCGGGCAGTCCGATGCCGTCTTCCTCCAAGATGTGACAACGTTGGTGGTGGCAGGGCGTGTGCCGTGGAAGGAATGGGGACAGTGTGCAGTGTTCATGTCCACTCCCTCTCCTGTGGGGAAGGCACTGGCCTAGTCCCCGATTCCGCCTGAGCGCCAGTAGAAAAGGCCTAGCCTGCCTATGCCAGGACATGGAAGTGAGCATGGAGTGCCATCCTAAGCCACGCACGCTGCTGTTGCTTTGTGACTGGGCCTGCTTAGTTCGGCTTGGCAGGGTGAACGTGGGGCGCGAACAGGGAGCCCGGGAAAGCGAGGCCCAAGAGGCACTAGCTCTCCCGCAGCTCTTCATCTTTGAAGTGACAGAGCGAACGCCCAAAGCCTTGCTGTGAAGCAGCAGCGAAGGGCAGTTCGTGCCAGCTGAAAACCTCTACAAACGTGTAGCAGTAGTTGCTAAATCAGAGTCGGATCTGTAGGCTGCTGTGGCTGCCTGCCTTAGCCTACTATTCCCAGGACAGAGGGAGAGCCCCACATAGAGCGAAAGCCTCTTTGCCCGGGCATCCCTTCTGGGAAGGCCCAGCTTTCTTTGGGAAATCAAAGTCAGGTCTGAGGGACGCTGCTGCTGCTTGCTTGAGCTGGTCTCCCCTGCACGTTGTAATAAACCCGCATGGAGCGAAATCCTCTATGCGCAGGCATCCTCTCTGGGAAAGCATAGCATTTGTTGGGAAATCAGAATCGGGTTTGTGGGAAGCTGCTGCTTCTTGCGGGAGCTAGTCTGCTCAGGACAGTGGAAGATACCCGCATGGAGCGAAATTCTCTTTCACCTAGCATCCCCTCTGCCTGAGAGAGAAGCGTGGTTGCACCTTGGAAAGGACCTTAAGGAAAGGGACACGTCTGTCACCGTGTTCCCCAAAGGCAAGTATGAGGAAGGTGCAGAACGCTGCAACGGGCGAATAGAACGAGCCGTTGGCTTTATGTCAGAAAACGGTGCGAAGCAGGAGAGAAGGCACTGGCAGGTGCAGCGGGACGGTTGCAAGACAAGTGTCACCAGTACCCTGTCAGAGCCATGGAGGCCAGGCTGCTAAGGAGACACGAGAGGAAGACTAGGGCAGGCACGCGTGCTCCACTCTGAGGGAGGAGTCTGGGCAGAAGGCAGGCCTGTCCTGTGTCTCTGGTCCCAAGGGGACAGCGTCTCCTTGAACACCTGTGCCTAGGGCAGACTTGGGCTTGCCACCAGGCCCCATAGCCGCAACTCGCAGCAACAGCTCCCTGGAGGACCGGGCAGTCCGATGCCGTCTTCCTCCAAGATGTGACAACGTTGGTGGTGGCAGGGCGTGTGCCGTGGAAGGGATGGGGACAGTGTGCAGGGTTCATGTCCACTCCCTCTCCTGTGGGGAAGGCACTGGCCTAGTCCCCGATTCCGCCTGAGCGTCAGTAGAAAAGTCCTAGCCTGCCTATGCCAGGACATGGAAGTGAGCATGGAGTGCCATCCTAAGCCACGCACGCTGCTGTTGCTTTGTGACTGTGCCTGCTTAGTTCGGCTTGGCAGGGTGAACGCGGGGCGCGAACAGGGAGCCCGGGAAAGCGAGGCCCAAGAGGCACTAGCTCTCCAGCTGCTCTTCATCTTTGAAGTGACAGAGCGAACGCCCAAAGCCTTGCTGTGAAGCAGCAGCGAAGGGCAGTTCGTGCCAGCTGAAAACCTCTACAAACGTGTAGCAGTAGTTGCTAAATCAGAGTCGGATCTGTAGGCTGCTGTGGCTGCCTGCCTTAGCCTACTATTCCCAGGACAGAGGGAGAGCTCCACATAGAGCGAAAGCCTCTTTGCCCGGGCTCCCTTCTGGGAAGGCCCAGCTTTCTTTGGGAAATCAAAGTCAGGTCTGAGGGACGCTGCTGCTGCTTGCTTGAGCTGGTCTCCCCTGCACGTTGTAATAAACGGGCATGGAGCGAAATCCTCTATGCGCAGGCATCCTCTCTGGGAAAGCATAGCATTTGTTGGGAAATCAGAATCGGGTTTGTGGGAAGCTGCTGCTTCTTGCCGGAGCTAGTCTGCTCAGGACAGTGGAAGATACCCGCATGGAGCGAAATTCTCTTTCACCTAGCATCCCCTCTGCCTGAGAGAGAAGCGTGGTTGCATCTCTGGAAAGGACCTTAAGGAAAGGGACACGTCTGTCACCGTGTTCCCCAAAGGCAAGTATGAGGAAGGTGCGGAACGCTGCAACGGGCGAATAGAACGAGCCGTTGGCTTTATGTCAGAAAACGGTGCGAAGCAGGAGAGAAGGCACTGGCAGGTGCAGCGGGACGGTTGCAAGACAAGTGTCACCAGTTCCCTGTCAGAGCCATGGAGGCCAGGCTGCTAAGGAGACACGAGAGGAAGACTAGGGCAGGCACGCGTACTCCACTCTGAGGGAGGAGTCTGGGCAGAAGGCAGGCCTGTCCTGTGTCTCTGGTCCCAAGGGGACAGCGTCTCCTTGAACACCTGTGCCTAGGGCAGACTTGGGCTTGCCACCAGGCCCCATAGCCGCAACTCGCAGCAACAGCTCCCTGGAGGACCGGGCAGTCCGATGCCGTCTTCCTCCAAGATGTGACAACGTTGGTGGTGGCAGGGCGTGTGCCGGGGAAGGAATGGGGACAGTGTGCAGGGTTCATGTCCACTCCCTCTCCTGTGGGGAAGGCACTGGCCTAGTCCCCGATTCCGCCTGAGCGCCAGTAGAAAAGGCCTAGCCTGCCTATGCCAGGACATGGAAGTGAGCATGGAGTGCCATCCTAAGCCACGCACGCTGCTGTTGCTTTGTGACTGTGCCTGCTTAGTTCGGCTTGGCAGGGTGAACGCGGGGCGGGAACAGGGAGCCCGGGAAAGCGAGGCCCAAGAGGCACTAGCTCTCCCGCAGCTCTTCATCTTTGAAGTGACAGAGCGAACGCCCAAAGCCTTGCTGTGAAGCAGCAGCGAAGGGCAGTTCGTGCCAGCTGAAAACCTCTACAAACGTGTAGCAGTAGTTGCTAAATCAGAGTCGGATCTGTAGGCTGCTGTGGCTGCCTGCCTTAGCCTACTATTCCCAGGACAGAGGGAGAGCCCCGCATAGAGCGAAAGCCTCTTTGCCCGGGCATCCCTTCTGGGAAGGCCCAGCTTTCTTTGGGAAATCAAAGTCAGGTCTGAGGGACGCTGCTGCTGCTTGCTTGAGCTGGTCTCCCCTGCACGTTGTAATAAACCCGCATGGAGCGAAATCCTCTATGCGCAGGCATCCTCTCTGGGAAAGCATAGCATTTGTTGGGAAATCAGAATCGGGTTTGTGGGAAGCTGCTGCTTCTTGCCGGAGCTAGTCTGCTCAGGACAGTGGAAGATACCCGCATGGAGCGAAATTCTCTTTCACCTAGCATCCCCTCTGCCTGAGAGAGAAGCGTGGTTGCACCTTGGAAAGGACCTTAAGGAAAGGGACACGTCTGTCACCGTGTTCCCCAAAGGCAAGTATGAGGAAGGTGCAGAACGCTGCAACGGGCGAATAGAAAGAGCCGTTGGCTTTATGTCAGAAAACGGTGCGAAGCAGGAGAGAAGGCACTGGCAGGTGCAGCGGGACGGTTGCAAGACAAGTGTCACCAGTACCCTGTCAGAGCCATGGAGGCCAGGCTGCTAAGGAGACACGAGAGGAAGACTAGGGCAGGCACGCGTGCTCCACTCTGAGGGAGGAGTCTGGGCAGAAGGCAGGCCTGTCCTGTGTCTCAGGTCCCAAGGGGACAGCGTCTCCTTGAACACCTGTGCCTAGGGCAGACTTGGGCTTGCCACCAGGCCCCATAGCCGCAACTCGCAGCAACAGCTCCCTGGAGGACCGGGCAGTCCGATGCCGTCTTCCTCCAAGATGTGACAACGTTGGTGGTGGCAGGGCGTGTGCCGTGGAAGGGATGGGGACAGTGTGCAGGGTTCATGTCCACTCCCTCTCCTGTGGGGAAGGCACTGGCCTAGTCCCCGATTCCGCCTGAGCGTCAGTAGAAAAGGCCTAGCCTGCCTATGCCAGGACATGGAAGTGAGCATGGAGTGCCATCCTAAGCCACGCACGCTGCTGTTGCTTTGTGACTGTGCCTGCTTAGTTCGGCTTGGCAGGGTGAACGCGGGGCGCGAACAGGGAGCCCGGGAAAGCGAGGCCCAAGAGGCACTAGCTCTCCCGCAGCTCTTCATCTTTGAAGTGACAGAGCGAACGCCCAAAGCCTTGCTGTGAAGCAGCAGCGAAGGGCAGTTCGTGCCAGCTGAAAACCTCTACAAACGTGTAGCAGTAGTTGCTAAATCAGAGTCGGATCTGTAGGCTGCTGTGGCTGCCTGCCTTAGCCTACTATTCCCAGGACAGAGGGAGAGCCCCGCATAGAGCGAAAGCCTCTTTGCCGGGCATCCCTTCTGGGAAGGCCCAGCTTTCTTTGGGAAATCAAAGTCAGGTCTGAGGGACGCTGCTGCTGCTTGCTTGAGCTGGTCTCCCCTGCACGTTGTAACAAACCCGCATGGAGCGAAATCCTCTATGCGCAGGCATCCTCTCTGGGAAAGCATAACATTTGTTGGGAAATCAGAATCGGGTTTGTGGGAAGCTGCTGCTTCTTGCCGGAGCTAGTCTGCTCAGGACAGTGGAAGATACCCGCATGGAGCGAAATTCTCTTTCACCTAGCATCCCCTCTGCCTGAGAGAGAAGCGTGGTTGCACCTCTGGAAAGGACCTTAAGGAAAGGGACACGTCTGTCACCGTGTTCCCCAAAGGCAAGTATGAGGAAGGTGCAGAACGCTGCATCGGGCGAATAGAACGAGCCGTTGGCTTTATGTCAGAAAACGGTGCGAAGCAGGAGAGAAGGCACTGGCAGGTGGAGCGGGACGGTTGCAAGACAAGTGTCACCAGTTCCCTGTCAGAACCATGGAGGCCAGGCTGCTAAGGAGACACGAGAGGAAGACTAGGGCAGGCACGCGTGCTCCACTCTAAGGGAGGAGTCTGGGCAGAAGGCAGGCCTGTCCTGTGTCTCTGGTCCCAAGGGGACAGCGTCTCCTTGAACACCTGTGCCTAGGGCAGACTTGGGCTTGCCACCAGGCCCCATAGCCGCAACTCGCAGCAACAGCTTCCTTTAGGACCGGGCAGTCCGATGCCGTCTTCCTACAAGATGTGACAACGTTGGTGGTGGCAGGGCGTGTGCCGTGGAAGGGATGGGGACAGTGTGCAGGGTTCATGTCCACTCCCTCTCCTGTGGGGAAGGCACTGGCCTGGTCCCCGATTCCGCCTGAGCGTCAGTACAAAAGGCCTAGCCTGCCTATGCCAGGACATGGAAGTGAGCATGGAGTGCCATCCTAACCACGCACGCTGCTGTTGCTTTGTGACTGTGCCTGCTTAGTTCGGCTTGGCAGGGTGAACGCGGGGCGCGAACAGGGAACCCGGGAAAGCGAGGCCCAAGAGGCACTAGCTCTCCCGCAGCTCTTCATCTTTGAAGTGACAGAGCGAACGCCCAAAGCCTTGCTGTGAAGCAGCAGCGAAGGGCAGTTCGTGCCAGCTGAAAACCTCTACAAACGTGTAGCAGTAGTTGCTAAATCAGAGTCGGATCTGTAGGCTGCTGTGACTGCCTGCCTTAGCCTACTATTCCCAGGACAGAGGGAGAGCCCTGCATAGAGCGAAAGCCTCTTTGCCGGGCATCCCTTCTGGGAAGGCCCAGCTTTCTTTGGGAAATCAAAGTCAGGTCTGAGGGACGCTGCTGCTGCTTGCTTGAGCTGGTCTCCCCTGCACGTTGTAATAAACCCGCATGGAGCGAAATCCTCTATGCGCAGGCATCCTCTCTGGGAAAGCATAGCATTTGTTGGGAAATCAGAATCGGGTTTGTGGGAAGCTGCTGCTTCTTGCCGGAGCTAGTCTGCTCAGGACAGTGGAAGATACCCGCATGGAGCGAAATTCTCTTTCACCTAGCATCCCCTCTGCCTGAGAGAGAAGCGTGGTTGCACCTCTGGAAAGGACCTTAAGGAAAGGGACACGTCTGTCACCGTGTTCCCCAAAGGCAAGTATGAGGAAGGTGCAGAACGCTGCAACGGGCGAATAGAACGAGCCGTTGGCTTTATGTCAGAAAACGGTGCGAAGCAGGAGAGAAGGCACTGGCAGGTGCAGCGGGACGGTTGCAAGACAAGTGTCACCAGTTCCCTGTCAGAGC